>NC_052053.1:94029936-94329936 GCF_903992535.2 Arvicola amphibius
CTTTGGGGTCCACTCAAATGTCAAACAATTTCCTAAGCGGCACCAGATGCTCGTCATCTTGGCCCCAAGGATCCCAGGAATGACCACCCACTCCAGCCTTTGGCCCCCCAGCCTCTCCCTCCCACTCAGCCCTGGTTCATTTCTGCTTCTTATGACTGGGCCCCGGGAGTCAGAGTCAGCTTCGCCTGTCCTGTCCAAAGAAGTCTTCCCTGGGGCACTCCCTCTTGGGGGCGTTTCCCTTGTCTGGGGGCACTCCCTCTTGGGGGCGTTTCCCTTGTCTGGTTATGGCAGATCTACAGATGGAGATCTCAGGCTGGAGAATCTTCTGCTACTGGTGGCTCTCACCAGACTCCTGAGGCCAACGTTTGCACAACTAGAGTGAGTGTCCCACCAGGACCCAAAGTTAAGGTCTCATGAAGGTGTCAGGGCCATTGTCGTTCCCAAGTGAAAACTGTTCTGGTTGGACAGAGGTGGCTTCGTTACGTCCCTTCTCCTACCAGCTAGCACGCTGGAAGCCTTTCTTAAACAGTGACCCAAGAGCCCTGTTTCTTTAGTCTCCCTTTTTAGCCCTCAGTCTGATCGCATCTGGGCCTGCCCAGGTCTCTACTCCTCCTGGTTTGGATTCGCGGGACGGTGATACGCATCCATATCCTTAAGACTGTTGATACATGACTTCCTTGTCAGCACTGGCAGGCACAGAGCACAGAGTGTGGCTTTTGGTGAGAGGCATTGTTGACTTGGAGCCTGGTTTAGAGTTCGACCAACTCAGAGGTTTTGGTTTTGGTGTTCTGGATAGAACCCAGGGCCTCCAACCTAGCTAGGCAGGCTCTCTCTCACCGAGTTACCCACTAGCCTGCAAGGCTAGATTTGAACTGGGCTCTGGTACTCGACGATCACATGGCTTTGGCAAATGACTGAATCTCTCTGGACTTGTTTACCATCTTGTCCTTGTTACTGTGTGCGTGTGTGCATGCATGTGTGTGCATGTGCATGTGCGCGCACACGCGTGTGTGTGCATGTTTGTGTGTGTGCACACGTGTGCGCTTGTGTGTGTGTTGATTGTTTGAGATGAGGTCTTGCCCAGTCCCAGGCTGGCCTAGAACTCCTGTCAGGGTACCACCATGCTCTGCTCTGTGTTGACTTCTGGGTACTGGGTGCTAGACACTTCTTCTCACTCCTCATAGTCACTCAGCGAGGCAGGTATTGTCTCCATTGCGCAGATGGAGAGACTGAGGCTTCCCAGAGGTACACAGGGAATGGCAGGGCAAGACGCGACTTTGGTCTTTGTCACGCCATAGTGGTTGTTCCTGGACCAGGTGGCCTCCCCGTGGAATGGGGACAGTCTTCCCAGCCTCTAACTACTCCCCCAAGTCCTGCCTAAAGGGGGCTGTGTGAAAAGTCCCAACTCTGAGCATCCTTGTGTTAACTTTGCTCTGGCGACTCCACAGGAGACATGTCTGCGGGGGACAGTGCTGCCCAGGATGGACGACATCAAACAGCACCAACCACTGCATCAAACGTGAGTATCTCCCGTCCCATCCACCTGTCTTGCTCTTGAGGTGGAAGTGGATGAGAACTCCAGGACCTGGACCAGACGGGTCTTCCTTGGCTTCCTTCTGAGGGTGCAGCGGGTCTTCAGAGTGGAGGCGGTGCTCCGGAGACTTAGAGTTTCCAGACAGAAACTTCCTTGAAGCAGATTCTCGCTCATGTTTTAAACTTCCTACATTTCCTTCTTCTGCCCCACTGTGTTGCTACCCGTGTTTGTGGTCTGCAGAAAATACCTCTGTCGGGGGAGGGGCTTCATTCTCACTGTGGGCTGTGGGAAGCCACCTCTGCCCTGACCCCTGGCCCACAATCCTGGCCTATATCAGGCAGACCTGGTACTAGGATGATCAAATTAGGTTGAGTCAGTTTTTGGAACAGCCTTCTCTCAGATTACTCTGAAACCTGCCAAGCTGTCTTAAATGTTGAGAAAGAAAAAAAAAATCCTCTTAGCTGTGTGGAGACCAAGGATGGAGGCAGGAGGAGTCAGCACTTCTAGGCCGACCCTTCACTTAAGGGTGGGAGAGCCATGACCCATGCCGCCATTAATGTCAGAGGCAGTGGCAAGAGCCAATACTTTTACAGTATCCATTTTACACAGACTGTGCTGAACCTTCCCCCTTGGTGGATGAGGAAAGTCGGGCGGTGGCAGAAGTAGAACGGAGCTCAGGTAACTCCTGACTCAAGGCAGCGACTTACGCCCTGCTACCAGGTACCTGCCCTGGGCCTCCCTCTACATCGGAGTGCTGGGGAGGGTAGCGTAGTCCCTGGGGACTCTGGCGATGTCTGAAGTTCAAGGTTGGAGGAGGAGATTGGTATGTTCCAGAGGGCTCAATCTATGCAGGCAGCCTTTGGCTGGTAGAGTGAGGCTTGGGTTGACTGGAACAGGCAGCCTCACAGGGAGTGGGCTTCTGCCCAGATGCCTGAGGGGTCTGGGCCTGGTCGTTTTCAACCCTGCAGGCCTACAGGCTGTTTCTAACTCACTTGTGATTTTCCAGTATTTTTCTTTGCCAAACTGTAGTTTCAACATTGGAAACTTGAGGTTGGGTGAGTGCAAAGTGTCTAGGACCAAGCGTGTGTGCACCCTCATGTCTCAGAGGGTGCTGCTGGAGGACGTGTAGGTACCTATACCCCCATTATTTCTCCGTCCAGCTTGGTTAGGCCACACACACTCCCAAACCTGTCCTCTAATTCTCAGACCAGGCTATAGGCTGGCAGCTCTTCCCTACTTGAAGAGGGCTTCCCACTGAAGAGCGGTATGGTAATTAGTTGGTCCCTATGCTATTTGCTTGTTGCTATTTTGCTGCTAATGAGCCTAATAAAAACCACGTGAGCAACAGGGTGTTGGCCCTGGATAACCGGGCCCAGGGCTGTGTAGAATACAGCGCTCTTAGCTCTAAACTCTGACAGCTGGCTCTGTACTTCCCCAGTGGCTTCTTATTGCTCCCTCCCCTCTAAGCAGCTGCCCTTAGGGATGGGGAGAGGCCATGCCAGAGAATGTTCAGGATTCTGTACTAGCAATTTCGTCCACATGGGGTGCCCTTCAGGCAGGTGGGAGATGAGAGAAGAAAAGGAGGAGTGTTTGACATAACCCCATTTCAGTGTTGGACCCCAAACCATGTGGAGAACTTGGATTCTCTTCTGGCTCCCCAGATATATTATATCTGGCTCCTCGATATAATGTATCAAGAGAACTCAATTTATTCTGTTTTTAGAAGTGTTGGTTCTGGCTCAGCTGCCACCTCTTCCTGGCCCCTCTCTTCACTCACGGAAGCAACGCTAAGTCCTAACACACTATGCCACCACCCTGGCTAGTCTGTTCCCTTCTCCCAGAGTCATTGGAACCTGGGGGCTGCTGTGTCTCTGGCTACCACATTGTTGCGTCCCAAGTTCCTCTCTCTACCTTGGTGGGGTCTGGAATTGGGCCACCGTTTCCTCCCTTGGTTTTGGTATCTGCCTTTTTTCTGTGGCCTTGCCAGTTCTTCTGCATGATTCATGTGTTTACGTGTCTGTGGAAGCAGCTGACTGAGGGCAAGGGCAGCAGGATGTGAGGTGACTGTCCTGTTTACAGCCGCTGGTTTGAGGAGAGTCTTCGGTTTTCTCACACTAGCTCACCTGTCTCCACACAACTGGGGAAGGGGCTCAGAGCCTGCCCCAGCCTTCCTATCTTGACTTGAATACACAGTGTCTGGGGCCGCTCTGGGGAGGACCCTACAGTGACTGAGGAGTGGCCTGCCCATCTCTAGACACCATCTCTAGACCCCAACTCTTGTAATAAGGTTCAGAGTTAAGGTTAAGAGTCTATGCTTTAGATTCCGGTATCAGGTCTAAGGAGATGGATGTTCAAACCCTAGTGTTAGATCCTTGGGCAAGTCACCAGGTCCCTTTTTAGTTGAGTCTTAGTCATACAGTGTATAACAACTTACACAGGTTTGTCTTTGGTATTAACAGCAATACAATCTATAATTCTCACAGTGCGCCAGGTCACCATAAGTCCTTTATATTTCTGTTTTTTTGTGTGTTTTTTAAATTTTATTTATTTATTATGTACACAGTGCTCTGCCTACATTTATCCCTGCAGCCAGAAGAGGGTACCAAATCTCATTGCAGATGGTTGCTGGGAATTGAACTCAGGACCTTTGGAAGAGCAGGCAGAGCTCTTAACCACTGAGCCATCTTATTCCTGGTTTTTTGTTTGTTTGTTGAGATAGAGTTTCTCTGTGTAGCCTTAGCTGTCCTTGGCTGTCCTGGAACTCTCTCTATAGACCAGGCTGGTTTCAAACTCACAGAGATTTGTATATGACTGCATTTTAATACAATGACTCATGAGGCTGGGTTTGATTCCCACCCCCGCGTATGCAGATGAATGTGGATAGTTGTCCAAGCAAGGGAGTGGGGGTTCAGCAGTCTCCAGCTCTTACCCCCATTCTTTCTGCTAAATGAGCAGCTGTGCAGACAGCCCGGCACATGGCTAGACATATGGTGTTTGGAACACAGTCAGCAGAGCCTATGCTAGAGACCCACTCGGTGGGTGTATGGCTCTGGACCAGCTGCTCAGACTGTGTCTCGGTGTCCTCTTCTGCGCTCCGCAACCAACAATAACTGCTCCCTTCCGGAGTTGTAAGGACAAACGAAGTAACTTAGGTCAAACATTTCATTCATGGTCTGTTGTGTTCTCTGGGTTCTATACACAGAGCTGTCATTTTGACTTTGATTTCTAAGGACAGGGCTTATCTCACTGTCCCCAGCATGGTGTACCTCTGTGTGGCACAATGCCTTTCCTGGGCTAAGCTGAGAAATCCCTTTCTGTTGTCAAACTTCTGTCCCCTCTCCCAGACACCCTCCCTGCTGCTCAGGGGACCTGGTGCTGGAGGCCTGGTGTGCATTTGCTCCCGACTTCTTGGTCTGGAGCCTCTGCATTGTGTGGTAGGCACTGGGACACTATTCCTTCTGGTTCTTATCCCAGTCCTACAAGGACCCTCTTTCTCTTTTTCTGGGTTCCCCTTGGCTTCCCTCAGGGTGCTCGTCTGATTCCACCCATCTCCCACCTGCAGAAAACTTACACATGGGAAGGACAGCTACACAGAAGTTGTTAGGGAATGGTGGAGAGGAAGATAGGAGGAGACAAAAGATATCATGGGAGCTCAATGGAGACCCAAGTAGGAAGAAATGCATATCCCCACATGATGTCATATAGGGTACTGTGTACTCTTCGTGTCGAGTATGTATTTCCCATGAGGCTTTTTGCATTATGAGATGTCCTCAGCCAGGAGCTTCCTGAAGCCAGGCGCTGGCTCCCTCTGCACCCACAATCCTCTGCATGCATGCCGCTGACTGCAGCTTCTGCACCTGATACTAAACGACAGGTTTCCCAGGACTGTCCCAGCCCTCCTCTTTTCTTTCTGGCTGCACTGCCCCGGAGCAGTCTGCTTCCTCATAGATGTAGACACTGTCTTGGGGCCACTAGCCCATGTGTATAGACAGTCCCGGCCAGACTTCTCTCTTGGTCCCAGGCTCCTGACTCTGCTGCCTGCTCAGTGTCTGTCGTGGTTGCCTCCCTGACATCCCAACCTCTCTTTGTGCAAAGGAGCTCACGCGTTCTCTCCCCCGAGTCAGTTTTTGCTCCCCTTTGAAATGGCATCCCAGACAGCTAGGGGCACATGGGCCACCTTCTTGCTCATGCTCGTCATCATTCCTTGACACACACTGCTTGTCTTTGCTTCTCAAGTCCTATGTGGACTGTGCATGCCTCACTATGATGCCTCCCAGGTCCTGGGTGTCTGCGGTGATCCGCTCTGGATGTCTGCAGAAGTCCTCTGGCTGGTCTTTCCGTTACCCCTGAATGCATCAGCTGGCCTTCTGCTCTGGGGGTCCCTAAGCCAGAGTCCCTTCCAGCCTGGCTCTTAGCCCTTACTCTGTCTCGCTCACATCATCTAGCCTGGCTGCTGGGACCGTGCCTCCTCTACTCCAGAGCAAATGCCGCTCCCGGCTCTGCCTCCACCCACTGCCTGTGTGCTTGGCCTCGGGTCTCACCAGACTCTGCACCATGCTCTCCTACTCAGAGGGGCAGCCTCCAGCCACCCTGCTCAGACTCACTCCTCATCAGTCTTGCTTTTCCCTGGACCTTGGCCCCTTGAACTGTTGCCTCCATGTCTTCTTCACATCCTGGTTTCTGGTCTTCCATCCCTTTGTTATGTGTTTTCTGATACCCTTCTGATAAATGTGGGGGGTTCCATGAAGGAACGGACAGAGTTTATCTTCTTCATCCCTCTGTGCAGCCATAAATATTGGATGCACAGATGCACAGCCACACTCTAGATAAGGACACAGTCTGCCAGTGGGAGTGGCTCCTGCCTTCATGTGGTTAGTATTCAGACAGTCCATGATGGCAAGGTGGCACTTTCCTGTATGCTCTGCCCTGGGCCGGGGGTAGGAAGGGTAGACGGCTACATGTCAGCCATAGCGCTGTCTTCTATGCCCTTGATGCTGCTCTCCAGGAAGAGGCTCATCACAGGCTTGCCCCTGATAGTGCCTGTCCTGTTCCTCATTGCTGGGAGCCCCTGCTGGAACTAGAACCACCAAAACCCTGGCCTCTCACAACCAAGTCAAGGTTGCAGGGTGGATATGCCATGAAGTCTCCTTCCTTGTGCCTGCCGTGGCTGGTGGGAATTGGGGCTGCTTTTTGCCCCAATCCCTGGCCATCAGCCTCCAAGTGGCCTAGCATCTCAGCGTTTGTTAAAGCAATTAACAGGGCGGTCCAGGCCTAGAGGCTGGGGCCAAAGTCTGACTCACACCTTCCCTTCCTCCCCTCAGACCGCCAAACAGTAGAGGCCCACTTGGCCTGCCAGACAGCATCTGCAGAGAGTGTGCAAAGGGCCAAAAATGGCATCTTTCTCTCATTAGAGGCTTTTATGTGAATACAGCTGCTATTTTGGAGCTGGGCGCTTGGCGGGTCTGAGCCCCAGTGCTGTTTGCCACAGTCCGGAGAGCAGTGGCCCTGCACAGCTGTGGTGGGAGTGGGGCAAGGCCATGGAGCCTGGAGCCCTGACTTCTCCATAGCCTGGAGGCCCAGGCCCAAGATTCTGACAGAATGCCCTCCTCACAGGGCTTCGGTGGAAAGAATAAGTACACAGAGGGTTCTGAGGGTCTCTGCCTTTAGGGCCAAAGCATTGTCCTTATAAACAGATCCTAAAGGTGAGGTGCTCATGGAGGGCCTGGGACAAGTGTTGTGGGTGGTTGGAAATGGTCAGATCTGTAAAGGGTTAGGCTGAGAAAGAGAGTCACAGAGTAGGGGACAGGTTGTTAGGTCCCTGGAGGCAGAATATAGGGCAATCAGGGAGCTTGGTAGGGGTGGGATATCTTAAAGCCAACATCTTACCTCACAGACTGTAGAGAGAAAAGGATGATGTCTTTGGGTCCCAGAAGAAAGAAATGGTGGCACAAACGTATCTGGAGAGAAAGAAGGGGCCGTCTGTCTGTACTGTGGTACTTCCTTCTGCACACTCGCCTAGGCCTGGCTAAGGGGAACGGGGCATGGCTAAGAAATTCAAAAGCCATCCAGCCCCCACCCACTGCTGTTTTTTAGCTTTGTGGGTTGACTACTAGAATGTTGGGCGTGATGGAACTGTTCTATATTTTGCTGTCCAATATGGTCACCACAAGCCACATGTGACTAGTAAACACTTGAATGTGGCAAATGAGAATGAGGAATTGAGTTTTAAATTTTATGACATCTCAATCTAACCCATTTACACTTAAATAACCACAAACAACTTGTGGCTGCCGTGTTGGATGGGCAGTTCTAGAAAGCGCAGCTGGTGTCCTCTGCCAGGATCTGCAGAGAGCAGATCAGCAGTCTGCTTCCGGAACAAGCCTAAGTAGGGAGCGAAGCATCTCGGAGAGGCGAGAAGCACCATAGTCACACAGCCGGGGTGGTTGAGCTGGCTCAGACCATATCCTGCTAGCCCCGGCCCCCTACCTCCTGACCGGTCTATTAACAAGCAGACAATCTTCATGGATCTGAAGCAGGGAGGGTAGCATCTGTTTACACAGTGGGCGCTGTTTCTAGAACCTTCTCCCCCCAGGCCTTCCCATTCTGACCTTGGTCTCCTCCCAAAAGTATGTGTTTTTGTGTGGAAAGTCAGAGTATACCTTTGCTCGACTTTTGGAGCTGAGTGAAGGTAGTAGGGGCGCACCCAAAAAGGTGAGGGTGTCTGGGAATAATGTTTCCATCCATTGCCTGCTTTCAAAGCAGTTTCGGGAGTTTTTGTTTCTTCCTATCATTTGACATCCTGCTGACTCTGTAGAGCTGAACTCTCCACATACCTAATGTTCAGTGAAGAAGAGGAGGGTGGAGAAGGCAGGGTTCCAGAAAATCCAAATTATGAATGGACGGAAAACAGCACAGCCTCTGGCTACACAAGGGTGCTGTCCTCCAATAAGGAGAGGCTAGCTGTGCACCTTCTGGTGAACCAACCTCAGAGGACTGACAGAGGCTCTACAGTGCTATGCTGATAATTCTCCAGCAACAATCAACCGAAGATCCGTTAGAGCCTAAAACACCCACTGAGTTAATTTCTTAAATGCAAAGAGTAATCTCTCCTCAATAAGAAAAATAGGATGTTTGAGCTGGGTATAAAAGTTCACCTCTAGCCGGGCGGTGGTGGCGCACGCCTTTAATCCCAGCACTCAGGAGGCAGAGGCAGGCGGATTTCTGTGAGTTCGAGACCAGCCTGGTCTACAAGAGCTAGTTCCAGGACAGGCTCTAAAGCTGCAGAGAAACCCTGTCTTCAGAAACAAAAACAAAAACAAAACAAAATAAAAGTTCACCTCTAGACAGTGGTGGCACATGCCTTTAATCCCAGCACTCAGGAGGCAGAGTCAGGCAGATCTCTGTGAGTTCAAGGCCAGCCTGGTCTACAGGGTGAGTTCCAGGACAGCCAGAGCTACACAGAGAAACCCTGTCTGGGGAGAAAAAGTCCACCAAGCTTGGAGTTTCTCTCTTCAGATGGCACAGCCTGTTGGAGCTGCCTTTCCTTGGGTGCCTTGTTTTGGTGCCTTAGAAAGTCCCTGCTATGAGCAATTTTGAGATGGTCAGTTTGCTTTTGATACATTTTTAAAATTTGAGCTATATATTTTTCTTTGCTTCCTTCACTTCCTCTCCCTTCCCCTTCTCTATTTCGTGATCCACATGCTCCCAGTTTACTCAGGGATCTTGTTTTTTTCTACTTCCCATATAGATTAGATCCATGTATGTCTCTCTTAGGGTCCTCTTTGTTGTCTAGGTTCTCTGGGGTTGTGAATTGTAGGCTGGTTTTTCTTTGCTTTATGTCTAAAAGCCACTTATGAGTGAGTACATATGATATTTGTCTTTCTGGGTCTGGGTTACCTCACTCAATATGATGTTTTCTAGATCCATCCATTTGCCTGCAAATTTCAAGGTGTCATTATTTTCTTCTGTGGCGTAGTACTCCATTGTGTAAATGTACCACATTTTCCTTATCCATTCTTTGGTTGAGGGGCATTTAGGTTGTGTCCAGGTTCTGGCTATGACAAACAATGCTGCTATGAACATAGTTGAGCACATGTCCTCGTGACATGGTTGAGCATTCTTTAGATATATAACCAAAAGTGGTATTGCTGGGTCTTGAGGAAGGTTGTTTCCTAATTTTCTGAGAAAGCTTTTGATACATTTTGAGATCTGTGCTCATTTGTTTCCATGGGTCTCCTTTAAACACAGTCATTCTTGCTCCCTCTCACACTGTCACTAGATTTCCTGCATCAGTACAATTTCAAGAAACAAAACAAGGGGCTGGAGAGATGGCTCAGTGGTTAAGAGCATTGCCTGCTCTTCCAAAGGTCAATTCCGGGAAACCACATGGTGGCTCACAGCTATCTGTAATGAGGTCTGGTGCCCTCTTCTGGCCTGCAGACATACACACAGACAAAATATTGTATACATAATAAATAAATAAATAAATAAATAAATATTTTAAAGAAGAAACAAAAGAAACCACCTGCGCGATGACTCCGCTAGTAAAAGCACCTGCCACACAGGCCTAATAACCTGATTGACCCCAGAACCCAAGTAAAGGCAGAGGAGTAAACTGGCCCTGCAGAGTTGCCCTTTGACCTCCATGCTTGCACCCATTCTGTACCACAAAGCACACACATGAGCATAAATAAAAGCAAGAGGAGCCAGTGTACAGAGACTAGCTTTTCAGGGTTCCCAAGTGGAGGGAACTGAGTGAATTTAAACCAACTGCCATACACAGCCACCTTCAATTGCAAAACACCGTTTTCGGGGCTGGAGCAATGACTTGAGGACAATAAAATTCTTGATGTGTAACACGAGGACCAGTCCTCAGCACCCACACAAATGCAGGATGGCCGTGACAGCCTCTATGTAGTCCCGTGAGTCAGGCACATGGGATATCTGGAAGAAACTGGCTAGCTAGCCTAGCCAAATGGTGAAACTCTAGGTTTGAGTGGAAACCCTGCTTCAGTCTCAGACGCTTCCTAGCATCCAGCTTCACTCTAACCAGCCTGAGCTAAAGGCTCTGGTCAGCATAACAGTTGCCCCATGGACCTGTGTGACCTTTCTGGATAAGTGTACTCGAAGCTTTTTCTATCACATCCCAGACCTCGTGAGTGCTCTAAGAATACTAAGTGCAGAAGCATGAGCTGGCACACATCTCCCCTTATAATTTGAAATGGACCATGTGGCTTTAGAAGGGTCAGGGAAAACAGCCATTGCCCACCTCTGGCCTCCATGTACACACATGTACATAGTACCAGTACACACTTGTGCACCCGCCCACATGTTAACACATGTATACACGCCAAAAGAAAGTTTAAAAGGGCATTTAACACAAGGACATAAAGTGAAAAAACTTTCAGAATTTTCCTTTTCTTAGGCAATTGGAGCCACCATTGTGAGCCTTTTAGGGGTGCGTTTGTAGGGAAGAAAAGAGGAGCTCATGATCCAGTCCTATAATACATTATACGACTGGCTCAGAACAAACCAGTAATGGAAACCATACAAGCCAGACCTCTAGGAAGCCAGTGAGAGCTGGTTCAAACCTCAGACCCTCCCAACATGGAAGGTTGCCTCAGCAAACTGGGAAAGGTCACTTTCCCAGGAGGGTGTTTATCTCTCAACACAGCTGGCTGCTCTGGAAGTCTTAAGACTTTTATTTATGATGATACAAAGGACAGAGAAAAATGATAGATCCAGTTTTTCTCCTGAGCACTCATTCCCTGTGAGCTGTTCATTGGACCAACCGAAGTCCTCCCTGAGAACGGGATTCCTGGTTGAGCAAAGACTTTCTGGAAGTGTCAGGACCCCACTTTGGAGGGGTGGAGAGATGTGAGGCCACTTTTGGGGGGCTAGAGAGATGGCTCAGCTCTTAAGAGCACTGACTGCTCTTATAGAGGATTCAGGCTCAATTCCCAGCATCCACATGGCAGCTCACCACTGTCTGTAACTCCAGTTCCAAGGGATCCGATGCCCTTACCCAAACATAAAGACAAAACACCAATGCACATAAAATAAAAAAAAGAACAAAATATTTTTTTAAAAGCTGCCTTTGAGGCAAGTATCACTTGCTCAGAGGTGGGAGTTGCATGACCCACCTCTCATGCACGCCAGGTTTGGGGTCTCTGCTGGGTGAGAGGTGTGAGTCCATGTGATCTCTCCAATCCTAAAAGAAAACCAGGCTCTATATGTGCCCAGGGCACATCTGCATTCCTCAGTGTTTGCTTGCTAAGCTGTTCTCAGTAGACAGTGTCTACTGAGAGGTAGACTGGTACTGGCCGAGGTGGTGGTGACAGGGGCCTGGGCAGGTGGGCAGGTGGTAGCTAGTTATATTTGGGCAGACAAAATTATGTCTAGGCATTGGCTAAAATCTTGGGGTGGCAGTTTGTGTCTTGGAAAGGGTTTTACTTGCAAGTCTCTGGAATTATCTGCTCAATGGGGACCAGGGACCTGTTAGAGAGGGGCATGGAGGCACCAAGGAAGACATCATGGCCTTTGGGTCTAGCTCATGGTTAGACTCCTTCAGCTGTCTTCCTGCTCCTCCCCTTACCACCTACGGACTGGGTAGCCTGGCCCTTGAATATCCCTGCTGGCAGACTTGCCCATGTTCTCGTCTTTAGGATGGCTGGTCAGCATCTCTTACTCCAGGAAACTTTCCTGTTCTGGGACTTTTTACTCTTTTGGCTTTTTGAGGGGTATACCACTCAGCTCCCTAATAAATCCCACATGGAGGCTTATTCTTAATTATAAATGCCCAGTCTTAGCTTGACTTGTTTCTTGCCAGCTTTTCTTAAATTATCCCATCTACCTTTTGCCCCTGGGCTTTTCCTTTTCTTACTTCTGTACATCTGACTTTCACTCTTACTCCGTGACTGTCTGTGAGGCTGGGTGGCTGGGTGGCTGGGTGGCTGGGTGGCTGGGTGGCTGGGTGGCTGGGTGGCTGGGTGGCTGGCCCCTGACATCCTCCTCCTCTTTTTCTCTCTTTGTGCCTTTTGAGCCTTGTTTTGCCTTCTGTTTATACTTTATGCCTGTCAGCCCCGCCTATCCTTGCTCCTGCCTCGCTATTGGCCATTCAGCTCTTTCTTAGACCATCAGGTGTTTTAGACAGGCACAGTAACACAGCTTCACAGAGTTAAACAAAAGTCACACACCTGAAAATAACATCCCCAAACATTTTCCTTAACTATCACTCTAACCAGTCTGAGAGCTCTGGCCAACCCAACACTGGCCCCATGGACCTGCGTGTCCTTTCTCTATAATTGTCCTCGAGACTTTTTATATCACAGCTCAGACCCTGTGAGTGCCCTAAGAATATTCATCAAAACAGATGAATGAGCTGGCACTTTTCTTCCCTCATAATTAGAAATTTACCATGTGGCCTTCTTTAGAAGGGCAAATGGGCCTAAAGCCTCCATTGCGTATCAGGCCAACCTGGGATGGGGCAGCTTCCCCAGGACTGGACTTACAGTGTGGCCCCTTTGGTGCATAATTTAAAGCCAACACATCCTTTTTGTCTCACCATCAGCTCCAAGCCAGGGCTCAGAGGTTGTAGGAGAAAAAGATCCATGTGAGTCATGCTGGGAGTTGGCGGACAAGAGTAAGGATGGGCTATTTAGTCAAAGATGCGAATGGTGGCTCCATTATCTGCTAGGTGACCCTAGGCAAGTCTCTTAACCTCCTTGACTTTCATGGGTGTTATGGGTAAAATAGGACTCGTAATCATACCCGCTGCAGAGGGTTGTAGAGAGGATTAAATGAGATTCTATATCGCAAGGTATATTGTCAGCACCCACTGGGGAGTAACTGCCAGCGTGAAGAAGATGGCTGTGCTATTGTATGCTAGGAGCTGAAGATGACGGTACTCCTAGGGGCTAACTGTATAGACGGGGGCACTGAGACACAACACAAAAACCCATCCACTGGATGAGCTCAGTCAGGGCCATGCCGAGGAAGTGCTTTTGCTTTTTCTTCAAAAGAGGAGGCAGCCACTGGAAGATGTATCCTCAGGGATGGGGAGGTGACTTTGAGGGAATAGTAGCTCTTAGACAAGTGGCCAAGTTAGGAAGCCAGAGAGCAAGCTCAGCTGGAGTGGGTTGACTTAGAGTATTGTTAAAGGTGGGAGTTAGGAGGTCATCAACGCTAGTGTGTACCTGTATGCTAAAGAAACGGAAGGTTCCCAAAGGGGAGATGGCATGGGCTAGAATTTTGGAGAGTCTATTAGCCAGGGTTCTCTAGAAGAGCAGAACCAATAGAATGAATATGCATTAAAAGGGCTTGTTAAATTAGCTTGTATGATACTGTCTGGGTAGGCTAACAAGCTGCCTTCATACTGGAGAGACTGACAGCCCAGCAGCTGCTCAGTCCACGAGGCCAAGTGCCTCAGTGGTCCCCATTTAATGGTGATGGTCTGGAGAATTCCTGGAGAACCACTGATCTTCAGTCCACACCGGGCTCTGACTCTCTTGAAGAATGGAAGCAGCAGCTCAAGACACAGCTGAGTAGATGAACCTACAAGTAAGACAACGGGAAGGCAAGCAGGCAAAAGACAAAGCTATCTGCCTGCCACTGGACGATGCCACCCACATTTCAGGTCTCCTCACTTCAGATGACTCGAGCAAGAAAATGTCTTACAAATGTGCTCAGTAGCTTATCTCCCTCCGACCCAGGAGGAGACTTACGTAGCTGGTAGCAGCGGACCGCCTTATAATTGACCAGATCCAGTCAAGATAACACCCAAAACTTACCACCGCAGAGATTCCTCTAAACTGGTCTGTTTTGTTAGAATGCGGAATTCCTTTCAGAGTGATTTCTTGTGAACCCCTCCCCTGGGGCATGTGGTCTGAGTAGTGCATGGTACATCTGATGGTTCCCAAAAATGTACTTAAAATAACGGAGGCAACAAGGTCTCTGTTTCCTCCATGACCTTGAATGACCTTGCTTACTCGCTTCTCCCCACCACAGTGGCCTCCATGGATCCTTGGTGCCTTCCCCAACATGCTCCGTTCTTTCTAGCCACCAGGACTTTGTACTTGCTTCTGGAAGTCTGCTCAAATCCTTCCAGTCCACTCCCTACTGCTCCCTCTTCGGTGACGTGTGGGACGACCTCTCCCAGATGGCCTGGAACACTGTGTTACCCTTCTGTCTGCCCGACGCTGTCACGCTGTTCTTCTTTAGCTTCCTGCTTCTCCCTCACTTGATTGCAAACCCCACATGAAAGATGACTTTAGTCTTCACGATGGAGCCCTCAGCAGAGCTCAGCAACTGCTTCCTGAGTGAATGAAGGCAGGCAGAGGAGACGTTGCTTTAGAATACTCAGAATGACCTGGGCCATGGTGTCACACCTGTCCTCCAGGGAGGTAGTGGCAGAGAGAGGCCTGGCTTTCCATCCCAGTGTGGACCTCTGCAGGGGATTCCGGGTAGCTGCAGATCATTGGGTTTGTCTCTGGTCTTTATAAGGAGGGAAAGGCCAGGAAAGAGAGAAGTTATGTCCTAAAGGGCTAGTAGCTGCTCATAGTGAAGGCTTAGCACAGTGGCTCTTAACCTTCCTAACGCTGCAAGCCTTTATGCTGTGGTGACCCCCCTCCAACTATAAAATTGGTTTCTTTGCTACTTCATAACTATAATTTTGCTGCTGTTGTGAGTCATAATGTAAAGATCTGACATGCAGGGTGGTCTTAGGTAATTCTTGTGAAAGGGTCGTTTGACCCGCAGGTTGAGAACCAGTTTACAGAACAACACCCAGTTTCAGCCTCCACCCTATTTCTGGGCTGGATTAGGACTCACTGGGCCGAATCATCCCAGTGCCCAAAACAGGTTTCTATCTCACTGAGTCACAGATTGAGGGCAGGGCTTGCAGAGGATACAGACAGATTGGGAGTGGTGTCTTAGAGGCCCTTAGATTCTCCTGGCCTCCTCAGCCCACCCTCGTGATTCACCAGAAAACAGGCTCAGTGGGTCTAGGTTACATAGCTCATATGTGACAGCCAGGAGGCAAGCATCAGCAAACAACTGGCTCTTAAGCTAATGCCTGACCTTTCCCACAAAGACATTCATTCATTCATTCATAATATTTATTGATAATCTACTCAGTAACAAACTCCCAAGGTCCACTTGAAGAGCAGAAGGAGGGAGAATATATCCAAGGAAGTCAGGACCACGAGGGGTTGATCCACCCACTGAGACAGTGTGCCTGAACTAATGGGAGCTCACCAAAGCCAGCTGGACTGGGACTGAACGAGCATGGGATCAAACTGGACCCTCTGAATGTGGCTGACAATTGGGGCAGACTGAGAAGCCAATGATAAGGGCACTGGGATTTGTCTCTACTGCATGCACTGGCTTTTTGGGATCCTAGTCTATTTGGACACATACCTTCCTAAGCCTGGATGGAGGGGGGAGGGCCTTGGACTTCCCACAGGGCAGGGTACCCTGCCCTCTCTTAGGACTGGAGGGGGAGGGGAGAGGGTGAGTGGGGGAGTGGGAGGGAAGTGGGAGGAGGGGAGGAAGTGGAAATTTTGATTCCTATTATTTATAAAGTAATAATAATAAAAAAGAAAAAAAATCTACTCTGTAACAATATTTATTTTTAAGTTCTGAAGCTACCAGAAGACAGGAAATAAAATGTCTGTATTAGGTGTTTCTGTAGCCCAATAGAATTGGCTATCTAAGCATAAATAGGGTGTCAGGTGGTCCTTTTCCCTTCAGGGCATCCTTGCGGTGGGGTGAGAGCCCACCCCACAACTCTTGTCCAAAACTCAAAGCCATACTCATCTTGGAGACCTGTGGGTAGCAGGGTTAGAAATGGTTCCAGAAGCTTCCCCAAGGCTTCCCATGTCTGCAAGGGGCCCGGCGAGGTTCAGCCCCTAGAATGTAAGATTGGTGGCTGGCCCATGGCCTCACGGTACCTGGCCCTGCTGTCATCACCTCCTTCCTGTCTCCTCAGCTGTGTGCCAGCCTCCCTGTCAGAACCGGGGCTCCTGCAGCAGGCCCCAGCTCTGTGTCTGCCGCTCTGGCTTCCGTGGGGCACGCTGTGAGGAGGTCATCCCTGAGGAGGAATTTGACCCCCAGAATGCCAGGCCGGTGCCAAGACGCTCAGTGGAGGGGGCGCCCGGCCCTCACAGGAGCAGCGAGGCCAGAGGAAGTCTTGTGACCAGAATACAGCCGCTGGCACCACCACTCCTACCAGCCAGGTAAGTCTCTTTCTGGGGTTGGGGGTCGGGGCCAGTGGGACAGATGCTCATCAGTAAGGAGGCAACAACGCTAACAATTATGTCATAGGTTTGTGAGATTGAAGCAGTGTGCTCGGACAGCACTGAGTGCATGTGTTCTTTCCAAATCCCTCCCCGCTTTATCCTTACTGCATCACCTCCTCCATTTCCTCTTACTCCTCGCCCCGCACAGCGATATCTCAATGGTGATATGTTCCTTCATCTAAAATAAAGAGACCCCATTCTGCTCATTCCACCAAACTTCTCCCCTTGGAGGAGGAGGTGCATGTGGGGGAATGCGTAGACTAAAAGGAGGAGGGGAGTTGATGGGCCGCATCCCTGCCCTCCTTGCCCTCGGACTAGAAATCTGAACTTTGTAAACCGGTCCCTTTCTAGGATACTGTTTGCTTTGAGCTTTTTGGGTTGGTTTTTCCATTCACATCCACTTAGGGAGTTCTTTCTGAAATGCTGCAACCGACCTTGTCTTGCTGAACCAAGGGGAAAACAGATTTGCCGTCTCAGAGCCAAGAGAACCAAGGGGAGGGAAGATGGATGTTGAGGTCAGGTCCTTAGCAGCCAGGTTGAGAGAGATCTACTGAGTGGCAGGAAGAGGAGGAAGGACAGGCGGGAGCTATGAAATAACTCTGAGAGCAGGAGGCACAGGTTCTGAGGCAAGGTGCAGGGTAGGCGTGGGGAGCCTGAGTGCCCAGACATGTGCTTTCCAAGGGCCGTCAGAAACAGGGAGAAAGAGTAGGTGAGCTCAGGTTGAGGCTTAGGGAGCTCCAAGATCAAAACAGAAGCTTACGGCCATTGCCTGCAAATGTTAGGGCAGAACCAAGGGTCTCGGTGCTCAACACAAAGGGCCTGGGATAGGTTATGAGCTGGTGGGCGGGGCCTGGCCCTTGCACTGATGTTACAGGTTGTGAACCCACAGATGACCTGAGGTTAGCTATAAGCTGGTGGGCAGGGCCTAGGTCTTGCCCTGATTGTTATAGATATATAACATAGTATATGATATATATACATACACACACACGCACACACACACACACACACACACACAGTGAGCCCCAAGCAAACAGGCCTATGTCAAGGCACATGCCAGATGCCAGCTTGAGGCCATGTTTCCCTCTATAGTGCTTTCACACTCCTCCAGATAGGCCATTCGTTACACTTGTTCCTGCTTGTCCATGAACGTACTGTCCCTGACATCTAACACGGTGCCTGATCCGGTACAGGTGCTCAACCCATTTGTAAAAGAATGACTGCAAGGTGAGAAGTCTAGGTTGTGTGTGTTTTGTATCTTAGGGATATTGTCTAAGGTCTGAGAGAAGTCTTTGGCCCACAGTAGGGCCATGCTCGACTTCCAGAGGCTTTCAGGCCAGAGGCTACCGTGGTGTCCTTAAGGGACAGCAGCCTCCAGGTCAGTCCCATCCCTTTCTGCCCTGAGACCTCCAAGCATGAAATCCGGGCAAGTCTAAGTGCCCCACTGTCGGCTGCTGTCCACCCAGCTGTGTTTTGCTTTGTGAGGCCAAATCCCGCATGCCTGGTCGTGCTAAACATTTCCTGTGAGCCGAGCCAGGTTTCCCAAGCAGCTGCTGGCCTCTGTCCTGAGAGCAGTTTGGACAGGCCAGTCCTGTCCAGACAAAGGAGAGACGTGACACGGAGGACAGTCTAGGAGTGGGAAGGAGGGTGAGATGTCTGGGAGGAGCAACCCCGCAAGAAGTGTGATGGCCAAAGCCCTTTCAGAAGAGCGCTAGGTAGAGGCCAGGGCCTGTGCACCATTTCGAGGTACATTTAAAGGGAGATGAGAGAGGGAGTCCTGGCAAGTCACAGCAGCAGGCAGGATGCCCATGGAGGCCAAGGTACCCTGCTGTCCCTGGATGGGCAGAGGGCCTGCCCACCTATGAAACAACTGAGCAATGGCTTTGGGAGATGGGGCTGGTTCCAGGAGACAAGGGGGCCATGGGAAACTGCTTTAGACCAGGGTCTAACCTCGAAGCTGATTTCTGGGAACTTGTCAACACACAGCTTTTGATTCCACGGTCTGGAGTAAGCAAGCATCTCTGATGTGGTCCCAGGGATGTTAGCCAAGGCGCTGCTGGTCTGTGGACCACATTTCAGGTTAGCGCGTGGGTCTGGGGTTCAGATAAGCCTTGGCCCTTGTTCAGAGTTTGCACTCACCATCTGTGTGACATTAGGCACACACCCTAATCTCTCAGGGCCAACAGTCTCCATCTGATAGGATTGCGGGGAGGGTGAAATGACACCAGCTGAGTAGGGCGCTTTGCATGGTATCTGACTCTAGTGTTTTCGTATGGTAGCCATCGGTGGGCAGGTTCTTTTTGCCACGAAGACTTGAGAACAGAAAAACGTGTGTGTGTGTGTGTGTGTGTGTGTGTGTGTGAGAGAGAGAGAGAGAGAGAGAGAGAGAGAGAGAGAGAGAGAGAGAGCTTGTATAGACTTGTTCTGGAACAAAGGAGGGGCTCAGATTCATCTCACGGGGAGGTACGACAAACATATCCACTAGGGGTAGCTTTAGCTGACTTGGGGTATGATGATTACACCAGGATCATTGTTACCACCTGCATGAGAGAACGCAAATCAGTGGAAAGGTTCTAAACCAGGCACAAGTACTTACTGCTCTGGAGAAGGTCTCTCTCTCTCTCTCTCTCTCTCTCTCTCTTTCTCTTTCTCTTTCTCTTTCCTTCCCTCTCTCCCTCCATCTCTCCCTCCCTCCCCAACCCCATCCCTTTTTTCTCTCTCTTAAATCTCAACTGAGAACTTCCTTTACCTCCTACGTCCGCTTCCTTGCTGTTAGCAGAGGCAGTTGTACAGTGTGGAGAGGACACCTGGAGGTTTACCTGGCAGGCGTCCTTTGACTCCCCACTGCTGCCCAACAGAGGAGCCCAGAGTGACTGGGTGGTTGCAAACACTGTTCTCGCCCAGAGAGTCATACAGCCTGTGGCCCAGTGAAACTAATGAGTGATTTCAGTCTTGGCTTCCTCCCAGGAGAGGTGAGAGGGGGGCTGTTATCTCCCACTTCCCTCACAAAGCTGCTTCAAGCTAGTCTTCTCCAGCTGGGCTTGACCACTGAGTTTCTCTTTACACTCCCTGAAAGGTGGAAGGATCTCTGGGCCTTTGTAATGTTAGCATCTACCCAACCAACAGAGATATCTGAGACTTATAGAGTCGGGCCCTGGTTAAGACAGGGCTGGCCCTGGGGTGCATTTGCGTAAATCTAAAAAGACTGGGCTTGTCAGGTGTGGCACACCCTTGATCACTGTGCTCGGGAGGTAGAGGCAGGTGGGTCTCTGTGAATTTCAGGCCAGCTCGGTCTACAGAACGAGTTCCAGATCATCAATTACATAGTGAAGCCCAGATGTAGCCCAGGGCGCGTAATCCAGCTTTGACCCTGGGGATAGGGATTCAGGGAGCAGTGTTGAGGAGGGTAGAGGCCTTCTCAAATGTGGCATGGCCAGGGAATCTCCTCCTGCTATGCTTGGCTCAAAGCAGGCATGTCTAGGTTGCTGAGGCAAGCCTCAGCTTGCTCAGGGGAACAGCAACCAGGAGTCTTTCGGAATCCATCTGCTACCGTCAGGGATCAGACAGTCCCCAAATCCCCAAATCCCCAAATCCCCTCTTCCTTTCCCCCACCTGTAAGTCTGAATGAGGCCATCTGGTCCAAAGAGCCCCCCACCAAACTCTGGTGAAATCTGAGTATTTCTCCTTTCTAAAAACCTCTTGGAGCTGAGGACTATCAGGCTGCTGCCATGGCTTTGGTTTTAGAACAGAACCGCATTAGCATTCCATCCGTGGAACAAAGTACCCGAGTGTTTGACTTATAAGAAGAAATGGTTTGTTTTTGACTCAGTTTTGTAAGTTCTAGTACAAGATTGAGCAGACCCATTGCTTCAGACCTCTGGTGGCCAAGCCAGAGAGAGGGTGTGGTAAAACAAGACGCTCATTTCATGGCTAGAAAGCAAGAGATGACGAGGAAGATGCTGGGGTCCCAAGTCCCCCTTGATGCTATGTTCCTCCTCACCAGTGGCTGAAGGACCTCCCGCTAGTCCTTCACTCCACCCACATCTCCCTAAAAATCCTACCAACTTCAAATAACATCACTCTGGGGATCAAGCCTCTCACACACAGTCTAGTTGCAAACTATTACAAGGATTCTTCAAGGCTCGGCCCCAGCTCTTTACAAACGCTGAGAGTTAAGCTACTGGTCTTCTACTGGCCCACAACCTGCAGGTCAGTGATGACGGCCACAGATTACCGCTGCCACGGCCACGATTCCCCACGTCCCTACTGTTGACCCTCCTTGAGATGAGCCTGCGTGAAAGTCTCCACCTTAGTGTTAGGTAGGAAGTGGATGCTGTTAATCATTGTCCTTGAAGTATAAATGGGGACAGGGCAGGCGGCTCCTCAGAGCGGAGTAGAGGGGGTCCCTAGAGTTCCTTGCTCTTTAATAGTGGGTCTAGATTTCCAGCTATCGTGGTGGATCGTTCAGGCTGAGATTGGGGGAACTGGTGCTGTGGTTAAGGTGATGTTATTTCAGTTGAACCGTGGCGTGGTGGTTACAGTGAGATTGGCAATGCGCCTTTAGTGCGGCGTGAGGAGAAGGCTGAACCTTAGGGCTGCGGTAACGCAGAGCTTAGACTGTCGGTCTTTTGAATGGAGTATGGTTGTTGTTTTAATCTAACCTCCGTCGGAGTCTTAATGAGGAAGCTGGGGTGTTTTATGGGTTCCTCCTAACCCCAAACTGGGGACGAGAAGGCGCAGGGGTTGAGAGGGTGGCTCCTAAGTCACACAGACCACAGTTTCATATGATTCTGCTCGCCAGCTGTGGGATGTGGTGGGTCCTTTTTCACTTCTGGGAGGCTCAGTGTATAGGGCGCCTGCTAATGCTTGACCACACACGGCACGCTTGACCGCTCACGGCTATGGGTTGAATGATGACAGACCTAGGAGAAAGTGCTGAGTCACCCAGTTCAGCGTGCAGTACCCCACAGTGAGGAGTGTTTCTTGTTTGGATCTGAGTTCCAGCAGGAAAGCAGAGGGACTCTGGGGGGACAATTTAATAAAAGGTCTGTTTAACAGGGTGCGGGCAGGAGAGGAGAAAACGAGGGCCCATGGAGCTTGCTAGCAACATCAAATCTCCTTTTAAGGAACAAGAGGCAGTTTGCTAGGATCCAGAGCAACACAGCCACAGGACCAGGCTGCTTGTCTAGAGGCTAAGGATGGGACCTCCGTTCATTTTCTTCCTCCCTCTGATCTCTTCCTGGAATTCCCCACTGGGGTAATATCCAGGGTGAAGAAGCCTCCCAGGGCCTAGTGTGACCTGAGATGGATGTCAGGGGGCCGCCAGGCAGGTAGAAGGGCCTCCAGCTCCTGAGCATCCTCACAGTGTCCTGTGAGCAGGCTTTTCTGTCACGGTCACTCTGCGATGAGGACACCGAGGACACCCTGTGTCAACCCGAAACACACTTGTACTTGGTGGACTTAGGCCTCTAGGATTTTCATTTGGAAGGAAGAGGTTAAGGATCAAAGACGCAAGAGGAGAGAAAAGGCGAGCAAAGCCCTAGGGGTGTGAACAAGGCCTGGACGAAGAGAAACAGGGAGCTGGTGCCCCCATAGTCCCGGTGGAGGTTTCCCAGGCTCCAAGAACCTTTCGAGCTGAAGGCTTTCACATCTATATCAGGTTTCACCCCTTGCCAGGCATGTGGAGGAAGTTTCTGATTTATGGGCCCAGTAGTTTTTCCAGTTACTCAATCTGTAAATCTGCCATCAGTTAGTTCACTGGGCACTGCCAGAAAAGCCAATGAGTGCTTCCCAGGTGAAAACTGCTTCAGCAAAGTCCAGTAGTGTTAGGATAACAGAGAGAGAGAGAGAGAGAGAGAGAGAGAGAGAGAGAGAGAGAGAGAGAGAGAGAGAGAGAGAGAGAGAGAGAGAGAGAGAGAGAGAAGAGATTTTAAAATATATACTCATCTCTATGTGTGGCATTCATGGGGTCAGCACACACACAGACACACACTCCCTTAGGGGGTGTCTAAGGGAGAGAGGGAGAGACTTAAGTTGAGCTGGGCAATTTTCTAGAAACAGGTTAGGAAGAGAGAATGGGAGATATGCAAACCCAGGACTCCCTGCCTTCCAGACCCAGAGGGATGTCTGTGTCTGCGTGTCCACCTGTCTGTCTGCAGATGACACTGACAGTTGCTAAATGCTTCCTGGTAACGCACTGTGAAAACGCCTAGTTCCCCTGTGAGCCCCAGAACTGTGGTTTTGGGCTTCTGATTCATGGTGGAAGTGAGTAGCCGCGGCAGGCATTTGGGGGCGGCTTTTCTTCTTCTCATTTCTCCTAAAACAATATTTGTGGAAGGTCTAAAATTCAAGGAAGCTGAGTACTTCTTGAAGGGAAAAATCCCCGACTCTTGCAAAACAAAGATTATAAATCAAAACCTCTAACGCTCCCAGCCGATTGCCCACACAGCGCTTTCCTCCTGGCGCCTCAGCTCTGACCACGGCCTCGCTTGTCCACCCATGTGTGCTGGGTTACATCAGAGCTACTTGTCGGAATCTGGATCCAAGTCGCCAGTGAGACGGTACCCTTCCAGGGCTCCTTCTTTGGAGAAAGAAGGCTATGCCCTTTGCAGTCTGAGAGGTGACGGCAAAAAATGGGGCAAATACTTATTTCCCTCTTTGTAATCCTGTGGATAGATGCCTTGTAGATCCTAGCAACTTCAGCAAAAACCTCTTTATTCTCATTAAACCAAGAGTGTTCACGGTTCACTCAGTGGCACCTATGGCTTCCCCCTGTTATATTTTTCTGTATGTGTGTGCCTAGGGGTATGTGTACACTTATGTGCTTGGGTTTGTGGATGCCAGAAGTCAACCTTGAGTGCCGCATCTCAGGAGCCATCCTCCTTGTGTTTTGAGACAGTCTTTTGCTAGCACACAGAGCTCACCCATGTGACCTTTGACCATTGGGTTCAGCATTCCCACGAGTCTGCTTTACAACAACCCATCTTAAGAGAGAGTTGCTGTGTAATTAGCTTCCACAGCCTCATCTCCCTAAAGAGAGTCCAAACTAAATAAGCCCTGGCGTGAGGGTTCAGTCTCTATTCACCCCTCTGCCACGCGTTCTGTGTGTCCCAAGTGAATTTTCAGGCCAGTTGGAGGAAATGTTTGAAAGGGGATGAGCTTTGAGCAGACACTGGCAGGGTTTTGTCCAGGCACAGCCTACTTGCATGTCTGCCTTCTGTGAACTAGGCAGAAGATCTGTGTCCTAACTTTAATGGTTACTAAAGGAATGAATGGGAAATGCTCAGCACAGCCTAGCAGAGCCCAGAGGAAGCCAGTTTTTTTTTTTTTTCTAGGAGAGGACATGATCCCTCCTGTTTCCCCTTGACTGTGTAGTCCTTGTTCCTCACTGGGCATCACCACCTGCACATTCTGCATCTGTCTCTTTGTGATCAGTGTTTTCTCTGTCCTTCCCACTCCCTATTCCAGCTCACATTCCACATCTCTAAAAGCTCCAGCCTCAGGACCACACATGCTTAGGAGGCCTGGAGTACTTGGGTTGGACAACTTACTTGGCCATGACTTTCCTGACCCCTGTAACATCCTTCTTCTCTTCTTTTGGGCTCTTCTGACATGCTCACATGCAGGACCTAGTTCCTGGGCTTCTGGGTGTGGACGTTTGTGTTGGTCACTGCACCAAACGTAACAGGATAAACAGGGCTAAAATCTAGCCTGTATTCTGGTCATCCTACCTTGGTACTGTGCTGCAGCTTCCTGAAGGAAGTAGAGTGTAAACAGAGGTAGAGCTTTTTTTGTCCTGACCACTTAGTACCAAATAATCACTCAGAGGCTTATATTAATTGTAAATTCTTGGCCAATATCTCAGGCTCATTACTAACTAGCTCTTACATTTTAAGTTAACCCATATTCCTTATTTATGCTCTGCCACATGGCAGTACCTTTATTAACATGGCACATTCCTCTCCTTCTCCCTCTATGTCCACCTGAAAACTCCTGACTCCACCCTTCTCCTTCCCATCATCCTTAATTTGGTCACCCCACCTATACATCCTGCCTTGCTACTAGTCAGTGTTTTATTAAACCAATTCGAGTAACAAATCTTCACAGTGGACAAGAGGATTAGTCCACAGTAGTGAGACGACTTCAGTTATGGCTATGGGTTTACTAGGTCTGCTGCCTCCCCGTCTCAGAGGGCAAGGTGCCCTTCCCATAGTGCCCAGTGGGATTGCACACCTTCCAAGGGCATCAAAAGCACACCTTAGCCAGATTGAACTACGAATTCATGAAATCAAGATTCCCTATGAGCTGAGAAGTCTTCCAGGTGACACTGGCCCAGTCTTGGAAACAAGGCCTTTCCAGGGATGGGTACATGACTCCAACAGAGAGAGAGAGAGAGAGCTAGAGAAATCATGAAGAAGTTTAAAGTGCAATGTAATCAATATTTGGGGCAGCAACTGGGTTCCCAGTAATGTTCTAAGTCTATGTAGGATATAGAGGGTAAGACTCAGTCCCTTCTCTTCTGGAGAGTCAGTGTCCCTGGCTCAGTTCCAGGATGGTCCTGCTGGGCCCAGAGGAGGCTGGCTGAAAGCTCTTGGAGGAGAATGGAATGCCCATCGCCTGAAAAGTTTGTCACCTGGGCATGCTGGGTAGAAAGTGAAGAGCTTTTCCTGGGTACTGGACAGCCCCCTCCAGCTACCTTTTTTTCCTACCTCTGTGCTGAGGCACCCGGGGTAAGCCTGGTTTCCAGGCAGCAGAAGAGAGTAAAGGTGATCCACATGCTGAGGGCCTGGCCTACAACATAGACCTGCTTTGGGATTGTCCTGGGGGTAGGGATGTGGCCTCAGTGAGGAGTTGGGCGTCCCCTTCCCCAGCATTCCCTAGGACACACAGAACTGCTACCTCCCTTTGGCACTGGTGGACCTTTCTGGAAATGTGTTCTCCGCCAACTGCCGGGGAAGCCAAGCAGGAGTGGTTCTGGCTAGGAAAGACTGCCCTGCTTGGTGCACCTCTAACCCGAGTCTTGGCAGGGGCATCCCATGGGGTCTGTGAGCCAGACCTGTAGTCCTCTCAGACCCGGGTGTGGCCGTGGAAAGAACTAGAGGCCCAGAGCCTCAGAGCAGGGAGTGTGACTCACTGGCAGCCAAGTTCCGCTGAGTAGGGTTGACCAGAGGGGCTGAAGGCTTGGGTGAATGGGCACACACCGTGCAGCCACGGAAGCGATCTTGAGACACCCAGGAAGACACATCTGGGGGAGGGGCTCTTGGCCTCTCAGGATCAGGGATAGCAATGACAGCGCCAGTGTACGCCATGCAGCAACAGGTGCTGGTCCCCACCTAAGAGCTGCCCACTGAGAAAACCGCCCCTGAGTGTCTACCATAGGTCCCTGGAGGCATGGCAAGGGGCCATCTGATCTTGGTGCAGGTGTGAGGCCTGCCTGGCCATCCAGTAGGGGACTGGATAACAATCTGCCAGATTTGCCCTTTGGGACTTTTGAGGTTCCAGATGCTCTGGAAGCAGGAGCCAATGGGGAGGAGCCAGGGATGCTGACCTGCAAGGAACTGTGCCTGCAGTCACGAAGCAGAATATTGTGACCGCCTCCTCTCTGTTGCTTTCTCCTTGACCCCTCCTCTGGCATCACCAGCGGCATAGCCTCTTCTCCTGCTTCGCCTTTAAGCTAGGCCATGTTCCCTGCACCCCACCCCCAACCTTTCTATATTCTCTCCTCACTCTTACGTTTCTCAACATGTTTAGGTGTCAGAGCAAGCGGAAGTCTCAAGGAATACCACGAGCTACCAGGGCAGTTAATCCCATGATGGTAATTAGCTAGAAGCAGTTTTATTAGCAGAAGCTAAGACGATTGCCTGTGTGTCTATGAAAAAGAAAAAGCCCACACACCAAAAAAAAAAAAAAAAACAAAAAACAAAAAACAAAAAGCCCGAACCCACCCAGCTTTAGGCACACACACACACACACACACACACACGCCCATGGAAAGAGTGAACGGGACTACTGAGTGAAGCGTGACGATCTGTTGCTGCATTTTTCCGTTGATATTAATTTATTGCTTGATCATTTGTTCAACCGTGTACTAGCGGACAAGTGGCAGCAGGCGCCGGAGGCTGGAGGATTTATGGAATGCAACTTAAAACTGAGGCCATGCTCATTAGCAGATTTTCCCCCTTCAGTCAGGAGGTGTTTGCAGAGTTGGGCCTGAGCTTAGCAGGGGTCCCTGAGAGATCAGCTCCCCTCCCCGCCCCCCCAGCACCCCGCCCTCCTCCCCAACCCCCCAACTGTGGCTGCAGCACTGACTGGCCTCTTGGGTTTCTGCCAACTTGAGGCATTAACCACACATCACGCTACAAAGCAGAGCCCTGCTACCCATTTCTCTTGGGTTGCAACCTGAGCTCCTAATCTGCAACGCTAGCGTTTGAGAACTGGAGACTGGAGAGTCAGAAGTTCAAGATCATCCTCAGCAGCATAACAAGTTCAAGGTCAGCCTAGACACGCGAGTCTCTGCTTCCAAAAACAGGGCACGTTCCCATCCCAGACGCGCATGTGCAAGCCTCTGCTAGGGATTTTCTCCATCTCTGCTTCTGAAATAGCTCTAGAACCCATACCTTCTTCTTGGTTCCATCCTTGGTCACTCGCTGCCCAGACCACAGCCAAAGCCTTCTATTTGGCCTCTAGCCCTCCCCTCTCTACCACTACCCTTAGTGCCTTGAGAATAATCTTGGCTCTCCTCATCTTTGCTGGGTGCTAGTCACTTGGCCCAGTGTCCAGTAGATCCGAGAGGGAAGAAAGTGTTTGCTGGAGTTACATGTGGTCGTGAGTCACCTGGTATGAACGTTAGGACAGAAGAGCAGCCAGCATGCTCTTTTGACCACTGAGCCATCTCTCCAGCCCCGTAAGTGCTTCCTGAATGCCTAAAGGAGGTATAAGAGGCCCCCAAAATATGGATCCAAGCCTGTTCTATATCTCTCAAAGCCTCAGTGTCCTCATCTGTAAAATAGAAATAATCAGCAAAGGAGAGGGGATTCAGGATAAAGTGAGCCTGGTTTAGTAACCTGGCTTCTATGCGTCATGAACTCTGCAACCTTCCGCAGTCGTGAACCTTTCATACATCCCCGTGTGTTTGTCTTGTTTGTTTGTAGGGATTGTGTGTATACACTGGGGACCAGGTTATAGAGAGGCCTACATGAGAGGGTGCGTATGACGGATATCACTGGTACAGAACCCTGCACAGAGTAAAGTGTTCTTTAAACCTTCATATCAGGAGGCTGGAGGGATGGCTCAGGAGTTAAGAGCACTGGCTCCTCTTCCAGAGAACCCAGGTTCATTCCCAGCACCCATACGGCAGCTCACAAGTGTCTGTAACTCTAGTTCCAGAGGATTTGACACCCTCACACCAACGCTCATAACATAAATTAAAAGAAAACAAAACAAAAGGTCTTCATACCAGGTGACCTGAGTTTCCACTTCCTGCTCCTCCCACATAAGCAGCCACTATTATCAATTTCCCAGGTTTCCCTCTGAGATTACTTTATGTATATGCACAACATGCATCCGTATTTTCAGTATTTTTTTTTACAACTTTACATGTCCCTTACACCAGAAGTCAGCAAACTTCTTCCATAAAAGGCCACGTGGTAAATATTTTCAGCTTCCTGTGACATATGGCTTCTGCAGCTACCCAGTCGGGTGGCTGAGGAGCAAGAGCAGCCATAGACGGTGCGTGGCCGCGCTCCAGGGACGCTTTATTTATGGAAACTTACATTTGAATTTTATATCACTTTCTCATGTCAAGAAACAGTCTTTTAACTGTTTTTCCAGCTGTTTGAAAATGTAAAGACCATTGTTAGGTCACAGCCTGTACAAAACAGCCAGGAGGTTGGATCTGGGCTGTTTTGTTTCCACACTTCAGTGTGTCTTGGAGAGTGTTCCTTCCTGATACGAAAGAGCTGTTAAGACACCTGGCTCCGTCCTGCGGCCGTCTCTGCTTTAACCGCTCCTCTGCTGGAGGCCACTCGGTTGCTTCTATTCCGTACAAAACATACTTATTGCTAATTCAAAACAAGGCTGCTCTGGAAGGCGGGTGTTTGCGTCATTCTAGACATGAACACATGTTTTGGGACTGGTCCTTTAGAGTGAGGAAGTGGTCCAAGGACAGTAAAGACAGCCAAGCAGGGACAGGAGTCCCCAGGACATCAAGCTTTGTTTGAGGATGGAGTGTTCGAAATTGTTCTACCTTGAGAGAAAGGGGCTGTGGCCGTCATCAGCTGTGTACTCACAGTGAGGAGACCCTCTCAGGTAGTTCCCACTGGCCAGAAACGGGACTGGGAAATCACGGATAAGTGATTGGCCACCACCCTTACAGTTCAGGGGAAGCAGCAGCCTCCATAGGGGCAGGAAAACAGCAGCACCGCGAAGCAGGTTCATCCGCACTCCAGCCTCGAAGGTGGACCATAGGACTCAAAGTCTTCCCGCATTGTGCCAAAAGAGCCAGCACCATCAGGCCGCTCTCTGAGAGCTCTCTCAGCTCAGTTCCTGCCAGCGACAGCTGAGAGTGCCTGTTTCTCAGTCTCAACAACACGTATGTTATTAAACTTTGGGAGTTTGGCTAGTCTGGTAGATTAAAACATGCTGTGGTGGGGTCGTTTTTCATTTGTCCATCTCCTAAGCAGAAAGGCTGAGCGCTTTCACATCACTGAAGCCTTAGTGTGGGGAGCAGGGTCTGAAGACACCCTGCACATTTCACTGAATGGCCTCATTATATGCCTGCAGGTCCCAACTATCTGATGTGGGAACACTTTTCTCATTAAGCTTGTTGAAAGATTTCCAGCATTAGAAGTCAGAAGGTTCTCCTGGCAGATCCAGGGGCACCCCTGGTGCCAGCCTGTGGCAGACTTTCCATTGTCTGTGAAATGATAAAGAAAATAAAGTATTAGTAGTGAGATTTTCATAAAGTTAAGCCTATGAAAATATTGATGTTTAGAACTGAAAGTCTTTTCCTTATGAAGTTGTGGTGGTAATGACCAGTATGCATTCCTGCGTGTGTTAGCATCATATCCATCCATGCTGGTTGATTTTGTTGTTGTTGTTCAAAATACCTGACAGAGGCAACACATAGGGGGAATTGTTTATTTTGGCTCACGGTTTCAGAAAACTCATCCTCAGTCACTGGTCTTTGTGTTTCGTTGGTTGTTGGGCAGAATGCTCCTGCGCCCTGGTTCACGCGCTTTGAAAATCCCAATCCCGTCATGCTTTCCCTCTTATGAGCGCTCACTTGGCTTAGTAAAGCAATTGCATGGCCTCCCTAGTCTCTCAGCCCTCTCCCACAGCTTGGTGAGGTAGCTATTCTAACCCTGCTGCTGCTGAGGACGATGGGCTCAGAGGAGCTAAGCAATGTGCTAAGGTTACCCTGCCGCGAGAGGCCATATTCGTCCTTCTGTTCAAACCCCTTCCTCTCTCCTCTGAGCATCCAGGTTCTCTCTATGACTAAGGGAGTCAGGCTTGCTTGCCCAGTGTTCTTCTCTGAGAAGTAATTCAGCTGGCCCTGAAGATCTTTGATAGAGATCTCTTGGGCAGTCTCTCGGAAGCACTGGAAGGACTTTGCTTTTGATGTAGCAGGTGGTGCTGATCTTCTCCTGAGAGGAGTGGGCCTGAGGTTTAGATCTCAATTCCGGGCCACTATCACCCTTAGAACTTCCGCATGGCTAACAGGATCTCACCTACTCCAACCCCTGATCTCTGGAAACAGGAAGAGGATTTGCTGCGGAGGTTTCTAGAGGAAGCAGCAGTGAGGTTCCCAGGAGCCAAGGCCTGCGCCATGAGGCCTGGGGTAGATGAAGTAACCAGCTCTGTTATTGTCCAAGTCTAGCTTCTGTCCGCAGAGTGCCCATGGTTTGAGCACATGGAAGCAACCATTCTGGAGTAGGAGGGGGCAAGGGCCCCAGACTGTATCCTGTTAGGACACAGAATGCAGCGGGGAGAAAGAGGGAGGGATCTGACAGGTGCAGAGAGCCCTAAGTCCAGGCTGGCTTCCACTGGCGTCTGGGCTGACACAGAACACGGGCCCTGGAGTCAGGGTGGCCCATCTGGAATCCCAGTGTCTTGGTTTAGTAATGATATAATGTTGGGTGAGTCTTTGGCCCCTCTCAGCTTCCCTGTTCACATGGCCTCACACCCACCATGGTCCAGATGTTGTATATACAGTGGCTCATGCCACTGTCAGAATGCTAGAGTATTTACAATAGAGGCCGTCCAATAACAAACATGCAGAAGAGCCGCTCGAGTGTATAAGACAAACAACTCAGACGGTTGTCAAAGAACAAGCAACAAACACATCCATGAGCAACAGTTCAACGTCAGAAGTATTTGTTTTTTTGTTTTTTGGAAGGGAGGGCTGGAGAAATGGCTCAGCTGTTAAGAGCACAGACTGTTCTTACAGAGGGCACAAGTTCAGTTTCCAGCACCACAGCTGCCAGTCACCTGTAACTTCAGCCCCAGGGGATATGATGGCTCGTCTCAGCAGGTAGCTGTACCCACCTGGATATACCCATACAGAGCCACACACTTATGCACACAAAAATCATCTTTTGTTGTTGGTTTTCGAGACAGGGTTTCTTTGTGAAGCCCTGGCTTTCCTGGAAATAGCTTTGTAGACCAGGCTGGCCTTGTGCTCACAGAGATCCACCTGCCTCTGCCTCCCGAGTGATGGAATTAAAGGCGTGTGCCACCACCACCTGACACAGAATAATTTTTTTAATTAAAATTTTAAAAGGAGAGAAAAGCAACATTGAAGTGCCATTATTATGCTTATTTAGTTAATGTATTGCGGGTTGGGCGGTGGTGGCGCACGCCTTTAATCCCAGCACTCGGGAGGCAGAGGCAGGCGGATCTCTGTGAGTTCAAGACCAGCCTGGTCTACAAGAGCTAGCTCCAGGACAGGCTCTAAAGCTGCAGAGAATCCCTGTCTCGAAAAACCAAAAAAAAAAAAAATAGTTAATGTATGCTATAAAGTCCCAAATGGTGGTAGCAGGCCATGTGGCGGCAGACAGCGGGCCCTGCGAGCAGCCAGTCCCAAGCAGAGAAGGCTGCCGGTCTTAGAGCGGTGGCCTGAGCAGTGGTGGTGGGTCATGTGGCGGCAGACAGTGGGCTCTGGGAGCAGCCAGTCCCAGGCAGAGATGGGTGCCGGTCCCGAGCAGTGGCTGGTCCCAGGCAGGGAGACACATGGCGGGCGGGCAGAAGACAGAGACATGCGTTGACATGACTTACAGAGTGAGGTTGAATATTTATTCAGGGGGTTATGAAGGGGGAAGGGAGAAGAGGGGAAGAAAGAGAGAGAGAGAGACAGAGAGACAGACAGAGAAGGGGAAGCAGAGAAGTGGGGAGAGAGGCAGAAGCGAAGCTGCCTTTCTGAGAGGAAGATGGAAAAGAGAGCAAGCTCAGGCCAGAAGCTGAAGATCAGCCTGCCTCAGCAGATGGGGAGGGAATGGGCGTGGCTTGTCTCTTAAAGGGACAGGGACCAAAACCATAACAATGTATTGCAAAATTTAACAATAAAGCTGGGAGTAATAGGCAGTACATGCCTGTAAAACCAGTTCTCAAAAGGAAAAATATAAGTATGAGGCTAGCCTGAGCTACACAACAAACTCTCAATAATGATGATCATGACAACAATAATTACTGTTATAGGCTATGCTAGCGAGTGTGTGCTCTGTGTGGTACACTTATGTGCTTTATTAAGTTTTAAATCCACTTTTAAATCTTTGCTGATACATAAAACTCATAAAATTATGTATATTAGTGGGGTTCTATGTAATGTTTGATACATGTATACACTGTGACACTTACGTGTTTTGATGGGACCCCTTCAGAAAACAAGGCACCGAAATATATTAAAGCTGAAGATGTTTGTAATCTTTGATAGTCTTGGTAGCCTGAGGAATTGAGTCAATCCTAACGTCATAACTGTTCTCAAAATGTTTATTATTAAAAGCTTTTCAAACACATAAATTACAATGGCTAAATAGAAGTTGTTATTAAAAACTTCAAGGGCTGGGGAAATGGTTCAGTGGCTGAAGGGCTTACTAACACAAGCGAGAGAAGCTGAGCTCAATCCCAAGCATCGTGCTGGGATAGAGGGGGACATGGCCAGGTATGGGCTCGCACACCTGCAGTTCCAGCCCTAGGGAGGCGGAGACGGAGCTCCCGGTCCAGAGCATCATCGTCATCACCATCTGCACGTGTGCGTTTGCTCTGCATGGTACACTGGGCTCCCTGGACCCACGCCAGCCCGGCTGGTGAGTTCTAGGTTCAGGGAGAGAAGCTACCTCAAAAGAGTGAGGTGTAAAGTAATTGAGGAAGCCGCCCGGTGTCAAACTCCGACAGCCGCACACATTCGCACACGTGTGCATATGCACCTGCACACAATTTATTTATTCACTTGTGTGGGGGTGTGGTGTGCACGTGGAGACCAGAGGACAACTTGCAGCGGTCTGTTCTCCCACCACGTGTGTTGCAGGGATTGAACTTAGGTGGTCAGGTTTGGTGGCAGGTGCCTTTGCCCACGGAGCCATCTCCTGGCCCTAGAGGACTATTTTAACAGGAGAAAATATATCACACGTGGAAGATTTTCCACAGTGAAGACCAGCCATCTGAAAATGCAATAGGAGTATGTCTCTCAAGCTGTGAATCAAATCAACTGCCACAGGCCAGGGAAAATGATAAATAAGGGGGAGATGTGTGATTGTATAAAATAGGGTATAATGGTAAGTAAAAATATTGTATCTACAGCTGATGATAATCTTATAAAATCATATATGTGAACAAAGGTTGGAAAAATAGGCAAAAGTATCTGCTGTGTTAGGATGGAAGATGATGAATTATTTTTTCTCTTTCAATATGGTTGTTCCATTGTTTTTATATTAATTAATTAATTGGGAGATTATCCTAGGCTCTGCCCCTGAATGACCTATGCATGTGTATTTGATATTCACCAATTCCACATAGTAATTTACATAGAGGGTTATCAGGGAAAGTGGCCGGGCTGGGTGTGGGGAGGCACCTGTCATCCCAGGACTGGGGAGGCAAGAGGACAGTGAACTTGAGGCTGACCCTGGACAAGCTTCAAAGGAAAACTTTTTAAATAGGGCTAGACACATAACAGTGATAGAGTGCTTGCCTAGCATGCGCATGTTCCTGGGATTTATCTTCCGCACTGTGGATAAAAATAGCAGGGTTTTGGCACACACCATGGTTTCAGTACTGGGCTGACCCTTGAGTGGCCAAAGACTCCCAGAATGCCAGAGCTACACAGGGAAGTCTGATGCTTCATGTTGTAGACAAGGTCCCGAGGCGCAGAGAGGCTGGGTTTCCTAAATATTCCAATAGGAGTAGGTCCTCCCTCTTAGAAGCCTGGCCACCCTTAGGTTTTTATCTGGGCACTTATACATCCAGGAGTCAGCCGTGTATGCGTCGGGGGAAGGCATCTTAATGGAGAGCATTCTTCTCGCGTAAGTGCTGGGCTGAGGGCGGTCAGACGACAGAGGGCCGAGACATGCTGTTCCTGGAATGCAAACCCCCAGGTCATGGTCCTCTCCACAGGACCCTGAATGGCCTCAGCCAGACCCGGCCCTTGCAGCAGCACACGGGGCTGTCCAGGACTGTCCGGCGTTATCCAGCCACCGGGGCCAACGGCCAGCTGACTTCCAACGCCTTGCCTTCGGGACCAGGACTGGAGCTGAGAGATGGCATCCAACCGGGATCCCATGTGAACCACCTCTCACCCTCTTGGGGTAAGGTCACCCTGCGTCTGGACCTAGGAGAACAGAGCATCTAAATCTGACCCATTCTTCCCCCACCGCTGCTCGCTCTCAAAGGACAATGCTGTCATTTTGTCCTTCGCTTTTTTCAGCCGACCGACAGACAGTGTTGATGCACTTGCTTTGTGCCAAGTTCCAGAGCGTCAAACTAATCCATCTGAACCCTAGGACTTTGACAGCAGTCTGCCATCTCCTGCTCTGTCACCTCTGCCTGCCTTTGCTTCCTCCATATCCGGCTGGGGGCCTCAATTCCCTGACTCAGGCATTTCCACATTATCCTTTCTGCAAACGCCAGTCCTGGACCAGTGCAGCCAGCTGCTTCTTCCAGGAAACCCCCAGCGTTTCTGACACAAACCACCACACACACAGCCATCGTCTGCAGCCCTCACTTCCTCCTTGATGTTTTGCTGACATCCTCAACCCCTGCTAATGAAGCTCGTAACCGAATCTCCCAAACCTGATTCTAGCCATGCCTCGGGCCTTCTCTGCCTCTATGTCCCCTAGGGACCCCTTCTCTGTCCGGAGCTATGTTCCCCTCCCTGTCGTTGTGCTCAAGGCTTGGGGCTGCATTTTTCGGCTGTGTAATGAGGGTGCCCTGAATATCACTCCACCTAGGTCCAACCGTGAAATGAAATATTCGGTAGACATGTGAGAACTGCCCTGCAGTTTTGAGTGGCTCCTCTGGTTGCAGTACATCACACCGTGCACACAGCACGAGCTTACGGGGGCATCTCTGGGCACTTCCCGACACGCTCACCCTACTGTGACTGCAGGCCTGTTGTCCGGGTCTTAGCAGGTGCTGCATGCAGGATGCGCTCTCACTTGAAGGGTCTTTTGCGCCAGGCTTGGAGATCAGGGTTATGCTCTGGCTCTGTCCAGGACCCAAGCCCTCTCTCTGCAGGGCTGAACCTCACCGAGAAAATCAAGAAGATCAAAGTCGTCTTCACTCCCACCATCTGCAAGCAGACCTGTGCCCGCGGGCGCTGTGCCAACAGCTGCGAGAAGGGCGACACCACCACCCTGTACAGCCAGGGTGGCCACGGGCATGACCCCAAGTCTGGCTTCCGTATCTGTGAGTCCCCTTCCCGCAGGTGGTCTTGGCGTGGTGGGGGTGGTGGGGGCGGGGCTGCCTCTCGGGGACTCCTTGGTGTGGAACCTCTTGTCCTGTAGCTCTGATGGTTATTATATATATCATGGCAGTGAGTGAATGTTATCCCAGCTCTGTCCCAGCCTGGCTGTGTGACTCCAGGCAAGTCACACAACCTCTCTGAGTCCAAGTTGCTTTGATAGGGAAGAACCAAGCCCCTGCCAGTGCTCTAGGTTACTTTAACGGGCAGGAGAGACATGAGGAGGCTTCTCTGAAAGGCTAGTTATTAATTGTTTATTTTTACTCCAGGGCTTCAAGGAAAGGCCCCGCATTTTAAGGGGTTCTACACCCTGCAAGCCCCCACCTCCCTGCTTACTTGTCACCAACTGGAGGTCAGCTGTCAATCACCTAGAGTGTCATTGTAGATTTCTGCCAGATCCCCTGCCTGAATGGAGGACGCTGCATTGGCCGGGACGAGTGCTGGTGTCCAGCCAACTCCACGGGGAAGTTCTGCCATCTGCCTGCCCCACAGCCTGACAGGGAGCGTCCAGGGAGAGGCTCCCACCACAGAGCCCTGCTGGAAGGACCCTTGAAGCAATCCACCTTCATGCTGCCTCTCTCTAACCAGCTCGGTGAGTGCCAGCAGTGTGGGGCAGCCAGCCTGTGAGGCGCACCAGGTAGAGCGTGTGCTGTCACTGTCGCTACGCTGGGTGGGTACAAGTCTCCACGGCATCCCCTACACATCTGCCTTCCATTGCAGTTCCTCTGTGTGTGTGCCCTGTGCTGGGGAAGACAGCGCAGCTTATGACCCCCACCCCCCAGCCTGGGCAATAGAGGGGGAAGGGGTCGGGGTAGAATTCTACATGTATTTCATTTCCCTGCCTTCGGTTAATAGGTGAAAAATTCAAAGTACAAACATACAGGATTCTATAGGATTTGGGAAGGGCCATGACCCCAGAGTGCCTATGAAGGTTGTGTGTTGGGATGACCTTCAGGAATTCACTGACGTGGCTTGTCTGTGGTCCGATGGTACTCAGGGCTGCACACAGCCACAGAGGAGGTATCAAAAAGAACTGTGTAGCTTTCATTGCAGAGCCTTCCACGGAGGAGTTACCACTTCCTCCCGTCTGGGGCGGGGCATTGTTCCCTGTTCCACAAGACAGGCAAAGAAATGGAAGGGGGCTTTTGGAGACTCACACGGTCTGGAGGGTGACTGCCCGACCTAGGGTGGTGAGCGCTCTTTATAGGGCAGAAAAATGAGGTAGTGGCCTGCTTCTTGGCTCTGACCCCAGCCCTTCTGCCTAGCCTCTGTGAACCCCTCGTTGGTGAAGGTGCATATTCAACACCCGCCTGAGGCCTCTGTGCAGATCCACCAGGTGGCACGGGTCCGGGGTGAGGTGGATCCTGTGCTGAGGGAGAACAGTGTGGAGACCAGAGCCTCTCATCAGCCCCTTGCCAGCCCAAGCCACAGCCACTGGGCCAGCAACAGTATACCTGCTCAGGCTGGAGAGGCCCCTCGGCCACCGCCCCCAGTGCTGTCCAGGCATCAGGGACTTCTAGGCCGGTGTTACCTGAGCACTGTGAATGAACAGGTGAGGACAAAGCTTTCATCTCAGCTCTTCAGGTGTCCAGGACAGCTATGGCTCCCCAGTCTGTAGTTCTCTCTTTCTTCTTCGTTCCATTTCCCATGTGGGTGAATGCACAGCACAAAAGTACCTGAGTGGGTTGGGGGATGCAGTTCAGTGGGTAGAGTGCTGGTCTCATATGCTGAAGGCCCACAGTTTGATCCCTAGCAGCACATAAACCAGGCCTGGTGGTGCATGCTTGTAATCCCAGCACTTAGGAGTCAGAGGCAGAAGGATCAAAAGCTTAAGGTAATCCTTGGCTACTAGTGAATTCAAGGCCAGCCTAGAGTCTCCGTCTAAAAGGGGGAGGGTGCTGAATGTGGAGAGGCGGGGTCTCCTCCCTGAGCCACCACGGAAGGGGGCCACAGGAGTCCCTTGTAGAGGAGCTGTCACCTAGAGTTTGGACTCAGAAAAATGCTGGCTTTCTGTGAGCTGGGGCTAGGACCATTGGCTCATGGACAGCAGCTGTCCTAGGAGGCGTCTGTGGTCTCTTTTCCAGTGTGCTAACCCCCTGGTGGAGCTGACTTCTCAGGAAGACTGCTGTGGCAGTGTGGGGGCCTTCTGGGGGGTGACCTCATGTACTCCATGCCCACCCAGACCAGGTAAGAATGGGTGCCAAGGTGGAGGGCTATGGGGAAGCGCTCTGTCCCCACACCTCAGCAAGGCCAGGCAATATTTCCAGATATACCTCAAGGGGCCACTCAGCCCTTCTGCCCAGCAGCTGGGTCTGTGCTCAACCGGACAGTCTCTGTGGGGATCCCACTTTTACAGTAGATTATATAGGGATCGAGACAGTGATGGACCCCTTCCATCCTCTCACATACACCCATGCCTAGGCCCCAGGAACCTAGAATGTCTCCCTCCTTTCTCTGAGAGCCTTAGGCCTCCTCTTCCCCTCATAGACCAAGGTTAAGTGCCTGTCTGAAAATGCCTTTACCTTAGGGTGTGAGAGCCCAGTTCCTTGTCCCCTTTTATGATTGATTAAAACTCGACACATACTCATTCATTCATTTGTTCATTCAGCACATATGGGCAGGATGCCTGTTTGTTTGTTTGTTTCTTCAAGACAGGCTTTCTCTGTGTAGCCCTGGCTGTCCGGGAACTCACTCTGTAGACCAGGATGGCCTCAAACTCAGAGATTCACCTACCTCTGCTTCCCCAGAGCTGGGATTAAAGATGTGTGCCACCATGCCAGGCTTAGCTGGATATCTCTTATGTGCCAGGCACTGAGGATTCAATCAGCAAAAAGTCACTGACACTGCTCCTAGAGGTCTTATTCTGTCGTCTGGAGGGGTGATCAGGTGCCTGACCTAAGTATGGCTTCTGCCTACTCAACCTGTCTCCCCACCGCCCCCCCCCCCCCAGGCCTCATTCCTGGGCCTGGGCGTGGCTTGTGTTCTTCTTACCTGTCAGCAGTCAGCTCTGTGAGCTGGTTTTGTGGGGGGCCTGGAGCACAGCCCAAAGGTGGGAGGAGCAGGGCTGTCCCCAGCTTCAGACTCAACAGTGCCACGGTGACTACATCTTCCACACTAAACGTGAGTGCAGATGGTTTCACAGTACGGTGTGTTTCTGGGAAACCGCAAAGGGTGGTATTCAGCTCAGACTTTAGCATTCAACACACGTCAGGAGCCAGTCTCTGACCTGTTTGCTCGTCTCTCTCTGCCTTGGTCCCCTCCCTTGTGAAGTCTGGCACTGAAGGGTAATAGTGTCAGCCTTACAGGGTTGCTTTGGTTATTACATGAGAGGGACCACATGGTATATGTTATAGATGGTGCCCCATAGCTACAATTCTGTAACTGCAGACTCAACCAGTTTCAGGTGGTCAAAATTTTCAGGGCGGTGAGATGGCTTAGCAGGCAAAGGCACCTGCCACTAAGCCTGACAACTTGTATTCAATCCTTCACGGTGGAGCCCACATGGTGGAAGAGCCAACTTCACGCCTTGTCCTGTGACCTCCACACAGCCAGTGTGATGCTCACACACTCACGCGTATACGCATGCCCATACGCAAAAATAAATGAAAATGTAATGAATTTAAAAAATACTTAAAGGACCATCCAAGTTCCTGGAAGTAAAACTTAAATTTGCCTCTCGCGGCATCCGATGCTGAACCCACATGAAATGAAGCACTTGCTATGTGATCATGTGCTTTCGTAGCCTCCCCTACTCTGTAATCCTGTGTCCACCGCAGTCATGTGACCTCTGTTCACCTCACACCTCGTTTGCTGTATAGTCGGGTCTCTACTGAACACACAAGGCTTTTTCTTGTCACAGCCCCTAAAAACTACACAATGCTAATTTTCACATAATTTACATTGCATAAAATATTATAATCAATCTAGAAGTGACTTAAAGTTATGTGAGAGGATTCCCATAGGTTCTATACTAGGTCTTTTGTTGTTGTTGTTGTTGTTTTGCTTTGTTTTTCGAGACAGGGTTTCTCTGTAGTTTTGGAGCCTGTCCTGGAACTAGCTCTTGTAGACCAGGCTGGCCTCGAACTCACAGAGATCTGCCTGCTTCTGCCTCCTGAGTGCTGGGATTAAAGCTGTGTGCCACCACCGCCTGGCTCAGCCTGCCTCTTCTCTTCAATGTCCTATCTACTGGTCATGGGATTTAAGCAGGAGCAGAGGGCAGGATGCAGAAGTGCAGGCTGTAAGGATTGCTGTCATCAGTGAGAAATCCTTGGCCTGATCCTCTTAGTAGGGGCTGGAGGGCACAGTGACCATAATACCAGTTCTGAAAGACATCCTCACTTGGAAGGTGGGAATGAATGAGAAGGCCAATGTTTGTGCTTCAGGGACTGTTTGCTTGCCGGTCTGCCCCACTCATGGTCTGGACTGTATGCCAGTCTTGTGAGTTTAGCCCACTGGTTGACCAAGGACCCTGATCCTAGCAGAGCTGGCCGTCTTTGACCAGTGAGAGTCTGGACTTCAGCCCCAATGGCGATGGGAGAAGATCTCTGGATCAGTTACACTACATGTATGTGGCAGTGCAAAGCACAGGCTGAACCTCCATATGCACAGTTAAAGCTCAGATCTTTCCCTCCATCTCTCAGGTGGTGCCCCAACCTTCTCCCACCCTCCCCAGTGTTTGGCACAGCTCAGCAAGCTGGGCAGCAGGGTACAGACCCTGGAATGGCAAGCATTCCAGCATACTGAGCAAGAAATAACAAAGACCAGGGCAACGTAAACATTTCCAACACATGAAACTGCAGCAGCGCCCTGCTTGGGGAAGGGGCAGGACATTAAGGAACCTTGTTCGTGCTGACAGTTTGCCAAGACCTCTAGCGCCACACCTTGCCCCCAGAGCTGGCAGGGCTGTCCCTTTAAGTGGCACGCCAAGCAAGCTACTGCGCAAGCAAGCACCGGAGAACAAAAGACGCTGCTGAAGGAGTTTGGGGCGATGTTTGGCCAGAAAAGAACATTCTCATCGTTCGCACCTTTACTTTTATTTCTCCTCTGATAAAATGGGACTCTGTCTCTGAGGGGAAACTTTGTCTTCCCCAGCAGAGTCAAGTCATGATGGCAGCAACAGAATGGGAAGCCTGGGACCCACATGACTCCATGACTTCCCCCAGGTCATTGCCGTCTTTCAAAGCTCCAGGCCCGACTGTGGAAGATAGTCGCTATAGAATGCTACTATTTCTTTTTCTTTAAGATTTATTTTATTTATTATGTATACAGTGTTCTGTCTGAGCATATGCCAGCAGGCCAGAAAGGGGCACCAGATCTCATTATAGACGGTAGAGAGCCATCATGTGGTTGCTGGGAATTGAACTCAGGACTTCTGGAAGAGCAGCCAATGCTCTTAACAACTGAGCTATCTCTCCAGCCCCCAATGCTACTATTTCTAACATACAAAGGACTGCCTTGAAGTCACAATTCCAACAGCGCAGACAATTCCTTTTTCTTCCGAAGGAATTTCAGAGCCCTATTCCTCAGGGAGATGGCTCCAGGAGTCAGCCTAGACCCACTGTGAGCCCCTCCTTTTGCCTCCTTCTGAGTGACTGATACAGCATGTCCCCCTGCGACCTCTGGGATTTAGCTCCAACCCTGCCTTCCTGACCCCTTGGGAGTTAGTACAAGGTCCCAGCCCAGAGTCTCTTCAGTGTCCTGCCAAAGTCTGGGAACACACGGCTCTCAAGAGGCACTCTGATTGAGGCCATATTTTTGACTTTCCATATAAGACAGACATCTGGGTTAACTGGAAAGTTGGCAGCTGCCTCATCAGGCTTGGCACTGGCTATGTCAACCCCAAGGCCCCTTTGCTGGAACAGGCGGGGCTGGCACTACTTGCAGTGGTGGGCTCCAGCTGTTTGCCACGAAAATGTCTTTCCATCTGCCTGGCCTGGGATGCATTTACCTCAGAACCCAGGCCCCCTCTCTGGTTCTCGAGGGACCGAGGACTCTGTCCCTCTGTCCTCCAGGAAAGACAGCATCTTGTGAACATTAATGCTGGCCACTTGCTGAACTGTCATCTTACCTGATTGTCTCATTTAATTGGCACAAGCACTAGCACAAGCTGGGGATCTTAAAGCCTGCATAACAGATGGAGCAATGCAGCCCCGAGAAGGCTGAAGAACTCATCTACGATTGCAGAGAGTGAGGGCCCTTAAAGCACGGTGTGTCTGGTCCTTATCGTCCTGGGAAGACCTGGACCTGCTTGCAGGAAACACAACCTAGGGGACTAGACTGGGAAGGAGTATGCGCGCCAGCCTCATAGCCTATGAGTGACTTGTGCGTGAAGGATCTTGCCCATCAAGATTGGCAGGCAGGCCAGTTGGCAGCGTGTAACCCAGGCCTAAGTGTTAATGGAGGTATGCTCAAATAATTGCCCTAGACAGAAGGAGGGAGGCCATTTCCGAGGGGTTCCAAGGTGAAAAAAGTAAAAAGGTAGATGTTTCTGGGAAGCAGAGCTCAGCTGGAAACTGAGAAAGGGTGCGTCTTACTAGAAACTGCAAATGCCCGGCAATAAAACGCCCTGTGCCTGGAGGTACCAAGATCCTTCCTGCAAGTGGTACACCTATCAAGAACAGGTGTTTCAGAGGGGGGAAGTAGCTTGCCTTGAGAGGACAGGGGTCTATGTGTGTGACTGAAGGTTTATCGCCAACTCATTGAACAAAAGCTTTGTCCCATAAGGAGTGTGATGGGGTAGTTCTGTGATGTCATTCCTGGGGAAAGTTGTGTCTGTGAGGAATTGTGGAGGTTTGGGCAGAGAGCCTTAGGGCAAGTTACAGCAGCAATGACAGTATTGTCGGTGTCACCTTTAGCAGCTGTTTTACTTAGAGCATTTTGAAGAACTTCGTATTGCAGTGAATCCTAATGATGCTTGCAGGTGTCATGGAATACCATATCCATCGTTCAGAAGGACATGACGCCTAAGTCCATCTTTTCCTGCTTCTAGCGCTCTGTAATTCACTGTACATGGATTTCTGGAGCTCTGGCTTGGTATTTAAAAGTTGGAGGACCTCAGCTTGGAGAATAGCTGTAATGGGGTAGGGTTTTTCTGTTCTCCGGGACCTGGGTTGAGACACTAGTCCCCTGTCCTAGAGAAATGGGATGTAAATTCCAGTTAAGCTGAGGAATTATTATCTCTGGCTGGGTGCTGTTCTGAGAGCTTCTTCCAAAGGATTGGAAGCTGCCTGGGCATTGTGTCCCAGGCTTAGCTAGCTCCCACCCTGCTTTGCAGGGGCGGGAATGTGATATGTGGCATCTCTGACCTACTCTAGGAAGGGCTGGAGCCTGGATGACTGGGTAGACTGGGTGGCACTCTCCACCTTGGTATTTGTAGTGACGATGGCCCTTGGGCCTCTCCGAGGAAACAGATGGGGGCCATCTTTGAGGGAAATGTCCATTCTCATTGAGGGGGTCATGGCACTGGACCAAAGAGAAAGTCCGCATCGTGTTCAGTGTGATCATTGCTAGGATGTAGTGGCTGCTGTGCTCAGGGACTCACAGGCTTAGTTAGAGTTTGCTTTAATTCCACAAGAAAGAGCTTGGTATCTTCCGTATCGGCTGCTTCCTGTTGTTGTAATAAAGCACCATGATCAAGAGCAACTTAAGGGGAAAGGAAGGAAGAAGGGAAGGGAGGGAGAGAAGTTGGGAAGGATGGAGGGAGGGAAAGAAGAAAGGAGGAAAGAAAGAAGGGCATGGCAGGGGAAGGAAGGGGGAACTGACTCCTGGGATTGAGCCAGTTTTGAAGATCTTTTCGACAGCCATTGTTTCAGCAAAGCGAGTTGTCACAGCATCCCTGCAAACTAATTTCCACCCCCTCTTCTACAGCTGAACTACAGGCCAAAAGAGAGGAGGAACAGTGCTCCGAATTGGAGCCGATCCAGGAATTCACTGTGTGTCTGGCTGTCCTGGCTGCCATGTACTCTCATACCGTTTCTCCCAGAGGAGTGGAGTTGCCCTCCAGCATACCCAGGTGCCTGAGGTGTGCAAACCCGGGGCAAGCCTCCAGCCAGCTCAGAAACCCACGCTTGGCCTTCCAGGCTAAATATGAGTCTATTCTTTGGGGGAAGCAATGCACCAGGCACCCTCCATAGTTCCCTGCTGTGGGCACCTGTCATCACAGGCCAACACCGGCATGGTGTAAATAGCCCTGTGGCAGACATGTCTTCACTGTCTCCTCCCGGCTCTGCTTGGGGAATCAGGGCCAAAACTGTCCCAGCAATTAGTTTGTCTTTGTTGAGGACTCCTTGGGGGGGTGGGGTGGTCCCAGAAGCTGAGGGATGGAATGAGCAGGACAAGACAGACTACAGTCATGGGTGGTCTGTTCTTCTGCCCCATCTGTGAGTAGCAGGAAGAGCAAGAGATGAGCAAACGTAAGGGCAGTGACCAGAAATGCCACATGGCCATTCCTCTCTATCTGAGCAATTACCCACACCTGCCCTACATGGTTCAGATGTTTAGAGTTTGAGTTGATCCTGACTGGGCCCCTTCAGAGAGATTTCAGTTTTGTCTGGTGTCAGACTACCGACTGTGAGAACACTGAAGGCCCCGTGTCCTTGGCATGTTCACCAGAGTCACATCATAGCCACCTTCTGTGTTTATTTATTTTTATACGTCTGTGTGTTTTATCCGCTTGTATGTCTGTGCACGTCTATGCATCACCTGCATGCAGTGAGTACCTGGGGAGGCCAGAGGAAGGTGTTGAATCCCTAGGGCTGGAGTTACAAACACTTGTAAGGCCTCCCTGTCAGTGCTGGGAATCGAAGCTGGGTCTTCTGCAAGAGCAGCAGATGCTCTTAACCTCTGAGCCACCTCTCCAGCCACACATAGCTACCTTCTCTTTCCAGATCTCCCGATCACAAAGCCTCTCCTCCTCTGACCTGGTGTGGTTCTTCACATTTCCCTCGGATGGCTCTGAGTGGTGATTCAATATGTCGTACACTTGTCAAACATCTGATGAGATCTTCTGGCCTCCTGACCATCCTGACACTTCGTTTCCCTTTCTTTTCCTGTTCCCCTGCCCCCCCCCAAGTGGGGGAAGGTCCCCAGGAATGGTGATAGCCTTCCTGCCAGGATGATACAGGCTGGTATCTTCCTATAGCCTCCATTACACCTCAGAGTTCTCTGTGTGCACAGTCCCTGAGGCTTGCCATGGACTCATGGGTCCATGCATGTATTTATCTGAAGTGGTAGATGGCTCAAAATTTCAACTCTGTAGCCAGTCCTCCAGCATTCATAACGCCAGCTCCATCCACCCACTGGCTGACCTTAAGCCTGCTTCCAGTTTCTGTTCGCTTCCACTCACTCATCTGTGAGACGGGAGTAAGGATACTAAGTACCTGCAAGGGCTGTTATGGGGAGTAAATGCATTGCTATGTAAAGCCTTAACAATAGGGCCTTGCCTGCAGCAAGTCTGTCCTGGGCTTGGTTACCGTTATTTGTTTACATTTGGTCTGGGGCTCTAGACTACAATGGGTCCTGGTCACTAGAGATGGGGTCCCTGTCCTCACAGACCTTAGACAAGGCCACAGCACATGTTAAATGCTATGAGCAGGGGAGACTGGTACCCTGGGAACGTGCAGAAGGGACCCCTGCCTCCCTCGCCGCTGGGAGTCACACAGTGCAGTGACTGCTGCATTCTCACCCCAGACCACGTGGCCATCTGAATTTCTGCTTCTTCTCCCAAGGAGATTTAAGCAGGGTTTCCAGGAGTGGTGCTAGTCTTGGCATCACAGAAGCTGGGAACTAGCCCTAGGGGTTATTCTGGAAGGTTGAGGAAAGATATAGAAATATATGAAAATACCTAGTTTGACACGGAGTCTGTTGGCCAAAACTGGGAGATCCCATAGAGATAGTAGCTGGGCAGTTATTTCTTCCTAGAAACCTGCCTTCAGGAAGCACTACCAATCCACTGTTTTCTCTTCACCCCGGCGAGAGGAGAGTCTCCTTCCAGGACAGGGACATTTTAGAAGGAGCCCACGCTTCTGTGACTGTAGCCAGGTCCTCTCAGCTTACATGGCGTGGGTCCCAGCAGCTGGTTCACACCTCTAACCTAGCTCTCTCCCTTCCATCCCAGTTGCCCAGAAAGCATAGATCTGCCTGACTTCTCTTTTGATGTCTAGGAGGTGATGCTGTCCTGGCCTCTGCCATATTGAAACCTGCTTGAGAAGGTGCTCCTCTCCTCGCAGCCTCCATCCCTCCTTCCTTTCCTCTTCTTTCTCTCTCTGTCTCTCTGTGTGTCTCTGTCTCTGTCTCCCTCTGGCCTTTGTGGCAGAAGTCTGCTTTCGACCCTGACTCAGCTCTTGCCAGTCTCCTTACCTCCCTGAGCTGTGCTTTCCTGCTCTGAAAAGTGGGGGTAAAACCCCTTCTTGACTGTTGGGATAGACAGAGAGGACGGCATGGCCCAGTGTCCTCGCTGCTCAGGCATCCATCACACAAACGCTAACTTGGCGTTACTCCTCAGCCCTGGCAGCCGCTCTGCAATATTCTTTCCCAGCTTCTGCTCTTCGCAATGTCTGCCGCCCGCATCCAACCCGCCAGTCTTCTGACTTCTCCTGACAATGACCTTTCACTTGCCCTTCCCTTCTGTCCTCAGCACATACCATCAGGCCCCAGGCCGGGGACATGTATGTCCCCAGCTTCAGTCCCATCCTTCTGTCTCACTCTGTGTGTCAGAATCCACACTTAGTCTGAGTGGTGTCCTAGTCCAGACCTTCAGCCTCACGTGAAACTTCAGAGAAAATGGGTCAAGTCATTGAAAAATTAGAACGTCAACTTATATTTTTTTAGTAGTAAAGAAAGCATTAAGCTTTACTGGTTTGTGTGTATCTGCATTTTATCTGTCTACATGTCACATTGACACGTGTCTTGCTTGGCATGCAACATGTCCTGGGGTGGGGTTTCCAGGCAACTGGCACTTCATGTGTCTGAGTTTATCATGTTACAATTACTGTGGTTCCGATTGCTCTGCTTCCTGGACTTGCATATTGCCTGGCATTAACTTCATCAGTCTTGCCTGCAAGTATGTCTGTATGCAGGAGTCAGATCCCCTGGAACTGGAGTTAAAGACAGCTGTGAGCCATCATGTGGGGTGCTGGGAATTGAACTCAGGTCCTCTGGAAGGGCAGTCAGTGCTTTTAACCTCTGAGCCATCTCTCCAGCCCCCTAAATCGGTCTTGACAGAGCAGAGGAATGATTCTAGAAAACGCCTGCTAAGAACCTGTGGCCCCAAGAAACTACTAGTGACACAATCACATGCAGTCCTGAGAATCACAGCACTGACACTGCGTAATGACATGTTATCAGTCATTCATGGCCTATCATATATGATGACGTGGATAGCGAAAGCTAACTGACTAAGAAGTCTATGTGAGATGCAAAACTGTTTCTGCTCCCATTGATAACAAACCTCGCCCTAAGTACCATGAGAAGTGGCTAATAAGTAAAAGCTGTGCACTCAGAAAAACATTTGCAGAACAGGCATGCACGGTAGCACACACCTAGATTCCTAGAACAGGCACGCACGGTAGCACACACCTAGATTCCTAGAACAGGCACGCACGGTAGCACACACCTAGATTCCTAGAACAGGCACGCACGGTAGCACACACCTAGATTCCTAGAACAGGCAAGCACGGTAGCACACACCTAGATTCCTAGCGCTGGGAGACTGAAGCCGGTGGGGAGAGAGAGTTTGAATCTGCACTACACGGTGAGACCCTGTTTTAAAAAAATCAAAAGAACGGGGCAAGAGGAGTTGGGAATTTAGTGGTAAGTACAAGGCCCTGAGTTCTGTCTCCTCAAACTTGGCTGTACAATTGAATGAAGGCGTCAATCCTGCTTCCTCTTCTTCTTGAGAAAGAAAGAGAGGATCTTGCTGTGTAGACTAGAGTGGCCTTGAACTCACAGAGATCTGCCTGCCTCTGCCTCCTAATTAAGGTGTGAACCACCGTGCCCAACAAAATTACATTATTTTTAAAAAATTATGTTTAGTTACGTCTTCGTGTGTCTATGTGCTGGTATATGCACCCGAGGGACTGGAGAGGCCGTAGAGGGCGCTGGATCCCCTGGAGCCAGAGAATCAGTTCTCTGCTTCCTGTGGCTCCTTGGGACTGAACTCAGGTTGCAGGTTAGGTGGCAAGTGTGTTGAGCCACTGAGCCATCTCCTTGTCTCTCTTCTTAGCTCAGGAATTATCAGCTCAAGTTCTCCCTCCCTCCACCTCCCTCTCTCATCAGTGCTGGGGATCAAAGGCAAAAGGTGGCCACACTCACTGGGCTGTCACTTTAAAACAATGTTTTCCTTTTGTTATTTAGTATCAAGAGGGGCTTTTCGTCTCTGTGAAGTAAGGGGGATGTTGTGAAATCAAAGCAGGATGTGTGTTAGCATCAAAATACTGATATCATTTCCTTGTTGGTCAATCTGCATTCAGATGCCTCCTGTGTATCTATAATCGTTTCCAAATAAAAAGTTAATAACACAGACAAAGCATGTTTGACCATATGTTGTATTGCAAAATGTGAATGTGGTAGAGTGTATGCTACATATAATATTATAGCTATATATGTGGTATAAACTCATGAGAATTTTTTTAGTATTTAAAAAAACAAATTTGTTTTTGTTATGTGAGATGGGGTCTTGTGCTCTGTTTCAGACTGGCTTTGAACTTGAACTTCAGTCTCCTGGGTGCTGAAATTATGGGTATAAAGCATCACTCAGTTTCTAAAAATATTTTCTTACTAAAATATATATGTATATACTGTACACAATATGATATTTTAAAACGAGAATACATTGTACATTAGCCTCAAAAAACAAGGTGGAAAGCAATCAAAGAAGACAGTCAACACTGACTTCCATCCTGTGCATGTGCCTACACAAACATACACCCCCATGCATCACGCCCACATGAACATGTACATATGCCACACACACATATGCACAGACATAAAATATGTGTATTGCTTTGTACTGATATGCGTGCTAATAGGCTCAACTGTTTTTGTGTTTATTTTGGGGAAGGTTGAGACTGCTTAAAATCTAGTGACTCTCAAATATGTAATGCCTCATTATTAGATAGTATTTCTCCCTTCTGAAATTCATAACTCTAATTCCTTTATTTGTTTGTTTCGTATGTGTTCATACTCATGCATGATGTGTATGTGTGGTGTGTACCTATCATGGCATGCAGATGTGGAAGTCAGAGGACCACTGCGGGAGTTGCTTCTCTTGGTCCAACATGTGGGTTCCGGGACTTGAACTCAGGTTGTCAGACTTGGCAGCAAGCACTTTTACCTGCTGAGTCATCTTACCTGTCCTGGAATTTACACCCTTAGACTTCCAGCTCCCAAACCACCTCGTGGTTTCCTCCCACCATCCCCAGCTCCCAATACCTGTCATTTCCCTCTTTGAGTCTGTAAGTTTGCCTTTTTCAGATTCCACACAAATAATGTGATCAGGCTGGGCTTGTCTTTATGTGCCTGGTACATTTCACTCAATATTGTCTTAAAAAAAAAAAAATCAAGATGGGCCAGGAGGATCAAGCAAGGTGGAACAGCTTCCCAGGGAGATGTTTGGAGAGACCCTGAGACATCCAGACTGTGGCCACTGTGTAGATGAGTTCCAAGGCCCTCCCATGAGACCTGTCTCTATCTTCATTCCTCAGCCTTCCCAGTGATAGAAAATGGTCAGCTGGAGTGTCCCCAAGGGTACAAGAGACTGAACCTCAGCCACTGCCAAGGTAAGGATGACCCCAGGGCTGGGTGAAGCGGAAGGGTGGGGGTGCGATTCGGCCTGCTAATGCTGGGGCAGTATGCACCCCAGGAAGGATGAGAACCTGCCACTGCCTAGGAGGCCTCTATTGTTCAGGGAACTGTGGAAGTGACTGGCCCTCAGGTCTATTGAGGGTGCTGAGAGATCCAGGGTGCTGGGGTCACCCCTAGCCGGAAACCCTGCACATACACTCTCAGTTTCCCGGGACATTTCCACTACCAGGAAACCACAATGAATTGGTGGGGACCTCTGTAGGCTCCTCCTGTCAGAACACAGCTAGGTGGTTGGGCCTCCTTCCCAGCTGCCTCACAGTCCATAGCCAGGGACTGGGACAGGAAGGGGGCACAGGTGGCAGAGTAAGTGGACCATGAAGACTAATCCTGCCCCCATCTTGATGGCCTCACTGATGTACCTATGGGCCAACTGAGGCAGGCATCGCCAGCATTAGAACCCACAGAGGGATCAGACCTTGGTACATAAGAACCAGTCAAAACGGTCTATAAGGTTAAATGGGGGTGTCATATTCAAATATCAAAAAGAGTCTGACGCATGCAGTAGTCACTCCACAAATGTTAGCTTTCCAACTAAGGTGGCTGCTATGTGCCAGTTAGTGAAGCAGCTCGCAGTTTTCCCATTGAATTATTGTATCAGCATGGTCGGGTGGTTACTATTAGGGTCTATGATTGGCGAGTGAGAAAACCAAGGCACACAGAGAGATCCCACCCTGGCTATGGGATGGCAGCTCCCTCCCTGCTACCCGGCTTCGGCTGAATGGGCATTCCGGCATTCCTCCACCCCTGCAGATATCAATGAGTGCCTGACCTTGGGGCTGTGCAAGGACTCAGAATGTGTGAACACCAGGGGCAGCTACCTGTGCACCTGCAGGCCCGGCCTCATGTTGGACCCATCGAGGAGCCGCTGTGTATGTGAGTGATAGTGGGGCCGAGGGCGAGAGACACCCTCCCGGGGAACAGTCCAGACCCAGAGTGGCGAATTTCCCAAGACCTCATGGCCTCGTGCCCAGAGCTCATATGGGGCTTTTCTTGGGAAGGAAGGCCTGAGCAGAGCACAACAAAAGCTGTCCCTAAAGGCCACCTCTAGCTCACAGAGCTCTCTGGCTGGCAGCAAAGTGCCCACTATGGGGTCTGGGAAGGCCATAGGAGGAACAAAACTCTGCTGCCACCCAGAGGTAGTGGCCTGTAGAAAGGGTGGCGGGACCTGACATCTCTAGGGACAGGAGACAGTGAGAGTCCTGAGAGGAAGAGAACCAGGATGGGAGAACTGGTCAGTCAGCTTGTGGTGCAGTAATAGCTAATAAGGCCCCAAGGACCTTATAGTCTTTCCTTTTCCAGGTCCCTTAAAGTTTCCTTATCAAGCTGGGCATGGTGGTGTATGCCTTAACCCCAGAATTCTGGAGGCAGGCGCCAACCTGGTCTATGAAGTGATATCCAGGCTAGGCAAGGTTCCATAGCAAAACCCTGTCTCAAGACAACACCAACAACAAACAAAACAAAACAAAGCCTTCTTTATCAGGTACTTAACACCCAACATGTCTGAATGCCAGGAAGACACCCCAATACAACAATATGGAGAAGCAGGGGACTGCTGTCTTTATTTTCTCTCCCTCCCCAAGGCTCCTCCCTCCAGCTTCCTCCAAGGATTCACTGTGCCTCCGCCCCCCAGTGGAGAAGGCAAGCTGGTGGCTACCTGACTAGGGCAGTAAAGCCATCTCTGGAGGCTGATCCGGCTTCCTTATATCCCACCTTGGGAATCAAAGGGATAGAGCGTGTCCCCACAGTAACCCAAGGGAAGCGACCACTGAAGGCAGAGATTGCCCCTGAGGATGAGGGACTCAGGAGCTGATGGATATGCATGTGGTCCTGACCTTTGCCAGGGTGTGCATGTGTGCCTTGCTGTGTTTCATCTCTGTGACCCTGTGAAGACAGCTTCTTCAGCCAGGAGTCACAGAAACCCAACTCCCACTGCTTTAATTGATGAGCACAACTAGGAAGTGAGAGGGGGCAAATGTGACCTTGTTGGTTGGATTCAACTCCCCACAATGACCAGGAGTTTTGCCTTGCTGTTTCCTGGGTTGGTTTCCCAGCTCCTTCAGATGTGGCCTCTGTAACTGGAGGTTTGTCTTTTGCCCACCGGTTCCCGGATAACCATTTTGAGGCTTAATAGTAATTACATACTGCTTGGTCTATTAGCTTAGGCTTATTATTATCTTATCTCTTACAACTTAAATTAACCCATTTCTATTATTCTGTATTTCACCATGAGTCTCATGGCTTGTTACCTAACATCTTGCTTCTCAGGCAACTGCTGGCGTCTCCCCGACTCTGCCCTTTTTCTCCTTGTATCTCTGTTTGGATTTCCTGCCTGGCTCTATTCTACCTGGGTATTAGCCAAGTTAGCTTCTTTACTAACCAATGGTAATAAGACATATTCTCAGGACAGGCGGTGGTGGTGCATGCCTTTAATCCCAGCACTCGGGAGGCAGAGGCAGGCAGATCTCTGTGAGTTCAAGGCCAGCCTGGTCTATTGAACTAGTGCCAGGACAAGCCCTAACACTACACAGAGAAACCCTGTCTCAAAAAACCAAAATGAATAAAGAAAAGAAAAAGACATATTTGCAGCATACAGAGAGACATCCCACATTAGCCTCCATGTACCCTAGGCTCTCAGTCTGAACACGGTCACCTGTTTTCTAATATAATCCAAGAAAAGTCCCCAAGCTGAGCTGTAGAGGGCTTACTTTCTCAAGTGCCTCTCCCTGTCCCAATCACTGTGACCAGGGATATGAGCTTCAGTCTTGCAATCAGGAAGTGGTCCAAGGGGGTGGAGTGAGTCCTTTTCTGCAGCATTGGCACACATGCCTGGTCAGCCCAAGTGCCCGCAGTCCTTGGCATCATTACTCCACACATAAAGAAGCTGCAGCCCGGGGCATTGTGTAGCCCAGCGGGTAGCAGATATTCAAACTGACCAGGGCTCCTTAGAATCTTTAATTCTCAACTGTGGCTGTTGCTCTTGTCACCCCTCTGTCCTCTGACAGTCTGGTCTGTCCTCTGAAGATTTAAGTCTCTTTCCAACCTGTTGGTCATACATTTTCCTACTGAGAGAATAAGTAAGAGACTATTTTTTAACATTCACTTGCTTTTAGCTCCAAAGGATTTATGGTTTCAGTGATTTTTTAAAAATTATTTTTGTCTTATGTTTATGTGTGCATGTGTAGGGCTTAGCCGTGCTTGGCAAGGGCTCCACCACTGAGCTACACACCTGGATTCAGTCCTAGTTGTTTGGTTAAGTGAGCCATCCATGCATCGATTCAACATGCATTATTAAGCAACCATATACCCCAGACACGTGGATGGCCCTGAGTGACAAGGATGACCCAGACAAGATCCCTGTCCTCTCAGCTCTCTGGCAATCCTCCGGTTCTCACCTTGTCTCACCTTCCCAGAGAGGTTTTCTGTGGCCCTCAGGGCACACTGCTCCCTGCTCATCTTGAAGCACATATGGAGCCTTTAGTAAACACTCAAGGGCAGCAGGTGGAGGCAACAACTCTATTCCCAGGTCCTGCCCTCACATGAGGGTGGCAAGGCCTCATCAGGTGGACACTATGAGGAGATGCAGGGCATTCCACCATAGCCATTCTTCCCAAAGCTCTCGTGAGCATCCGAACTTCCAGAGTGGGACATGAGCCGGGCTAGTCTCGGTGCCCATGACTGACCCCACCTCTGTCCACTGCCTATCGTGCTTTCTCCTCCCACCAACTCCCTGCTCTGTCTGTTGCAGCGGACAAGGCTGTCTCCATGCAACAGGGACTATGCTACCGGTCGCTGGGAGCTGGCACCTGCACCCTGCCTTTGATACACCGGATCACCAAGCAGATCTGCTGCTGCAGTCGTGTGGGCAAAGCCTGGGGCAGCAAGTGTGAAAAGTGCCCCTTGCCTGGCACAGGTAAACCCATCCTCACCCCACCTCTGGCCACCAGGATACTTGCTCAAAGCCATTAGCCACTTCCCCAGCCTGGGTAGGACCCCCCCACACACGCTTCAAGCCAGAAGGCTCAGTATACACTTCCATGTTCCAGACCTGGGACTCCGCTTGCAGCCACAATCGTCTTGTCCCCGAGAGGGAAGGAAGGTGGGGACTAAGGCCCTGGGTTCTTGCAGAAATGGCATGGCTCTGTTCATTCTCTGTCATTTTAAGAGGCCTTCAGGGAGATCTGCCCTGCCGGTCATGGTTACACCTACTCGAGCTCAGACATCCGCCTGTCCATGAGGAAAGCGGAGGAGGAGGAACTGGCTAGCCCCTTCAAGGAACAGATTCAGAGGGTCAGTGGACCTTTGCCTGGGGCAGCCGAAAGGCAACCACTCCGGGCAGTCACCGACACCTGGATTGAGGCTGAAACCCTCCCTGACAAAGGTATCTGAGCTGGGGGAGACACCTAAGGACCCTCCTTTTCTGTATAGTTCCCTGCCCAGGTCTTGGGTTTAGGACGGTAACTTCGCACAGTTTCCTGGGGCTCAGGACGTGTGGGCTGGGAAGTGCTTATGCTTGAGTCCTCCAGCTGGTGCTCTGGAAAACAGACGGGTCATGCCAGAGTCACCCAGTCCAGGAGGCCGGGAAGCTCTTAGGACCAAGTAAACTAGGAGATTGCCAGAATTACTCCAAGAATCTGGGACAGAGACGCGAGGACAGAACTCAGTGGCCATAGATGTGGGCACTAGCCCAGTCAGAGGTGATGCATTTCCTTCCTGGAAGTCCTCCCTTAGTCCATTGCCAGAGCAGGGAGGATGGAGGGCAACCCATTTGATCAGGGCCCCAGGAGAGAGGAGATCTGTTGTGGGTCTAATGAGGCTGGCTGATGAAAACTTCTGTTGAAGTCCTGGAGACTTGGAAGGAATGCAGGGGACTTCCTTTCTCCAACTGACAGGTGAACTGGGCTACCTGTATGCTCTGTTAGAGCCTTGGATTTCTGGGGTGGTGGGTCCCCAAAGGGAGCTGACAGGCTGAGGTGACTAAAAAGAGTGGCACTCTCTGTGTTGCTCATCTTGCTGGGAATGTAGGGGGAGTGTAGACTGTGAGGCAGCCAGGCTGCCAGCGAAGAGCAGAAGAAGGTCACTGCCTCCCCTCCTGGAGCTCATGATGTCATCTTCCTTCCCCAGGTGACTCCCAGGCTATTCAGGTGAGTGGGGCTTCCTGCCAGGGAGCCTGATTAGGGTGAGACAGAGGATGGCATAGACCCCAGGCATAGTCTCAGGAGAGCAGGAAAAAGGATGGAGCATATGCCGGATTTTACTTGGAGAAATCACAAAGTGGAGTCAAGGACCCATGTGACTGTGTGCTTAGTCCTGGCTGCCATTAAGCTTGATCGCTGTGCATGAAGCCTAGAGCTGGTCATGAATCTGGCATGTTTTCTGAGCTTGTTTAACACATACCCTCTGTGAGGAGCTCGTGGGAAAGCAGAAGCATGGCTGTGAACACCTCCAACCATTTCACTGAGGAGAGGGCGTCTGGCCTCCTTCCCTGGGCCCAGATCCTCTTGTGCAGCCAGGACTGAGCATCTCTGAGCATCTCCTCCAGAGGAGTGAATCTGCTTTATCCTCCTCTAGGCCTTGACCAGTCTGCTGGCTCCTGCTCATCTCCCAATGGTGATGAGCTAACCTGTCTCCATGTGCTGCTTCTCCAGCAGCCTTGATTTCCTGCTTAAGAACCATGTGAAGCCAGGCAGGGTGGTGCACACTTTTAACCCCACCACTTGGGAGGCAGAGGCCAGCCTGGGCTAAAGGTGGAATTCCAGGACATCCAGGGCTACACAGAGAAACTCCGTCTAAAAAAACAAAACAAAATAAAACAACCACGTGCTGTCCTCTCAGATCAAAACTTTCCCTCCATGTCCTCGTAGTCCCGACAATGCCCCCGTGCCTTTCTGTCCTCTGCTGGTCTTCTTTGCTTCCCTGTCCCCAGCTGTCTCTGTCCATGTGGTGAGGGGCACCGAGTATGGCTGTGACTCCTGGCTTTGCCACACTGGCCTTGTGGCCCTGGATGGTCTACTCACTTTCTGTTACGTCATCAATGACATGAAGATCGCAGCTTTGATAAGTGCTAATATTCTGCTCTGCATCCCAGCATCCCACACTGAGCTGGTAGCAGGCACACGTTTAACTGCTACAACTTAGAAGGAAGCAGAGCTGGTCAGTTAAGGATCAAAAATGCCTAGAGAATACATGCCAGCAGTAAAAACTCACTACCAGAGAGAGCTGGACAGGAAGGAGGTGGGGTAAGAAACGTGTCCCAGGAATAACAGATGAGCCCCCCCCCCCCCAAATAACCTTCATTTCTGTGCAGATCACAACCAGAGTTCCCCACCTACCTGCCTGGGTACCAGGTGAGTTCCTCTTCCTAGAAGCTCCCAGAAGAAGAAACCTAGTTTTAGTTATGGAATGAGTACCTGTGAACTGACCCGTGGGTTCCCATCAGAGGTGGTGTGTGATGCAGCGTGTCAGCACTCTTTCCGGGAACCCTGAGTCCCTAAGGGACTGTCCAGTTAGCAAGTGATCCCATGATGCTTTGCAAATGTTTTCCTACCTACTCAACACAGAAGACAATCAGGTCAAAGAGGAGGTGCTGGCTGAAGGAACAGCTTGATGGGGCTCCAGAACCCTCTCCTCCAGCGGCCTCATCTTACCTCCTGACCCTGAGCTGACCTCTCCCCAGAGCTGGGCTCAGAGTCAAGGATGTTGAGTTTTCCCTGCTGTGATGTGGACATGACACCTGCTGCCTCCCATGGCAACTGGGTGCTTGTGCTTGCAGCACCGTTTTGTGAGCTGCAAGATGCATTACAAGTGAAAGCAGAATGTTAAACTGGGCATTGGGAGGTGGGGCAGCAGTTCTTCCTCCAGCAAGCTGGCAGGCCTTAGACAAGTAGCCATTTCTACAGTCCCTGGTTTTACTACAAGGGGAGGAGACCAGATATGCCAAAAGATGGTGGGAGCCCTAGGTGCCGCTTTTGGTTCTTAGGATTCTGAACATCAGAGAACACAGAAGGTCCACAGAAGGGCCACTGCCAGCCCATGGCCCTACTTCCTCCCCTCTGTCCTCTCCAGGGGATGCCACCGGAAGACCGACACCACCATTGCCTGGACAGGGCATTCCAGAAAGCCCAGAGGAAGAGAAAGTGATTCCCTCCAGTAATGTCCTGGCGACACAGAGTCCCCCAGGTAGCTGCAGAAGTTCTTGGAGGCTCTTTGTCCCCACCTTTGGGAGATGTGGTTGCCCAGAAGCAAACTCCAGGGCAAGGCTGTGAATGGAGCTTCTCTCTCTTGCTTCTTCAATCACGTGAATATTCTCCAGCTCTGACCTAGTGGTCCAGGTCTGATCCTCCAAAGGTCACAAAGCCTAACTAGAAAATGCAGGAACCGTGCCTGGGCACTAACGCTCTTTGGAGGGACTTCAGGGACTTCTCAGAGGACTTCAGGGAAGTCATGGATCTTTCTGGAGCATGGGGTGGGGGCCTCTTGAAGAATAGGAACTCATAGAGTAGGAGGCAAGGTGAGAGGGGGCTGAGTCAGTGAGGGCCGTGGCAGTGGCTGTCACCTGCCCACAGAAGGTTTTGGAGAAGGGACAGAGTTATATTGCACAGGGTTGTTAAACTGTCCAGAACTGGCTCCCTATGGTCTACCATAGTGATGAGGGGTGGTGTGAGGGAGGTCCCAGGAAAGCCCATCTGGCTGTGGAATGTACCTTTCACAGAGGCTCTTTGTCTGGGGACTTTGTTCAGGAGAAGAAGCAAGGTTACCATTGTAGTAGTGTAGTGTAGAAGTTACAAGCTTACCATTGTAGTAGTGTAGTGTAGAAGTTACAAGCTTACCATTGTAGTAGTGTAGTGTAGAAGTTACAAGCTTACCATTGTAGTAGTGTAGTGTAGAAGTTACAAGCTTACCATTGTAGTAGTGTAGTGTAGAAGTTACAAGCTTACCATTGTAGTAGTGTAGTGTAGAAGTTACAAGCTTACCATTGTAGTAGTGTAGTGTAGAAGTTACAAGCTTACCATTGTAGTAGTGTAGTGTAGAAGTTACAAGCTTACCACTGTAGTAGTGTCGCCTGTGTTCTCTGCACACGTGAGCCCTCTTGCCTGCCCTCCCTAGGGACTAACTGTGCTCTTAGCTAGAGGGTCACCTGGAGCAGGAGTCGAGGGTGGCTAGAGTTCTGGATTTCCTGCGTTGAGAGAAGAATGTCTGCAGCTTGGTGCAGAGAAAGTCGCAGGTGGGATGGGGCTTGGCTTTCCTGAGCGTTCTCAGCAGACCTCTCCCAGGATTCAGAGGAAGTCTCCTGGGACTCCAGGAAGCATCTCCTTCCAAGGAGGCAGGAAGGGCTGCCTGTGTGTGGGGCTCCACTGGGGAGTACTGAGACTGACAACTGAAATACTCCTGGAGAAAAGACCATGGTGCAGTGAATCCAGGCTGGGCCCAGCAGTGGCCTTCGTCCATGCAGGTGGCAGTTTCAATCTATGTCTGATCCAGCTGCTGCCCTGCTGTCTTCCAGCCTCACCTTCTGGGTGGACATTTGGATTGTGGCTGGGGACGGCTAATAGAAACTTGGAACCAGTCTAGAGAGAAGATGACCTTGCGCCCTAGGCCACTGTAGGCATTCCGTTCAGAGCACATTAGCAATGCCATGAAGCCCCTCTGCATTCCAACTTGGGCCACTTCTTACCCACTCTGCTGAGGCTTCTGGCTTCTCTCAGAGTGGTGGGGCCGGGAAGGGACCCCTAGGTATGTGGGATATAGGATAAGACAACAGGGTGAACACAGGTGAAAGCAGTGCCCCCTTATTGTTTACTGGTTCATCATTCATTCATTCATTCATTCATTCATCATAAGTGTCAGGTACTTCTCTAATATTAAAGATACAAGAAAAAATAAGCTAGTTTCTTCCGTCTCTGTAACCTATTCACTAGACCTGTGAGTCTATGCGAAGATAGGTAAGAATTTCTGGGGGTGGCTAGCACTGGTTCTTTGGGTAAGAGCTATGCCCACATTTAGGATGAGGGTGAGAGTTAGGAGGTTATTTGTAGGGAATATGGGGGCTACCAGAAGCCATTAGGTCTCTGTCAAGTGACTCAGAGCCCAGGCACAGGTCCCATTACTCCCTCTGAGACCATGTGACACAGCGGTGTGAGAGGGTGTGCTAAAGGAAAGTAGACTTCCGGTGGTCTTCTGAGGACCCTGGACCTGCCCCTGCTCTCCCCCCACCCTGCTCGAGTGCCTTCATGTGTCCTTTACTCAGCCGTCATCTCTGCTTGCTCCATGTCTGCAGGCTTTGATCCATGTTTTGCTGGGGCCTCCAACATCTGTGGCCCTGGAACCTGCGTGACCCTTCCGGATGGATACAGATGTCTCTGCAACCCTGGCTACCGGCTCCACCCCAGCCAGGCCTACTGCACCGGTATTTACAGGGTGTCCTGTGGCTGCTGAGTGGTGGGGGCAAATAGGAATAGGGTGTGGGGTCTGAGTCAAGAAGTCAGGCTGTGTAATATCTAAGTCAAGTGCCATGATTGATGAGCTTAGGAGAGCAGTTCCTGTGGACACATCTAACTAGACCTTCAGTTAGGCTATGACCAGACTCTAGGAGAAAGGGTCCCAAGCCAGAACTAGCATTCCCTCCACCTCAAAGTGGCCATGTTTCTGCCTACAGAGCAGATTAAGGCCTCATCCATCAGGGCTGCCCCTTGGGGACATGTTTGAAGCCAACAAAAATCAGATGTGCCATTCCCCCTGACCAGTACGTTGTGTGTAGGAGAAACATTCACTGTGGGCTTGAAGGAGAAAGGAAATGATTGTGGGGTCACTGAAGGAAGGGGACAATGGGCAGGGAGGAGGCACTGATCATCACTCAAGGATTCCTAGGGCCTAAGAGGCCCCAGCAGGCTGACCTGTGACTTTGTCCTTGGAGACTTTCATCTCCGCCTCTGCCTCCTCTGCTTCCTTACCCCTTCCATGTCACATAGCGTCATCCTCTAGTGTGGGCAAGTTGCTGGCAGATGCCCAGAGAAAGGCACACCGGCCTCCATGACCTTCTTCCCTGCCTCCTTCTGGCCAGATGACAACGAGTGTTTGAGGAACCCCTGTGCGGGAAGAGGGCGCTGTATCAACAGTGTGGGCTCCTTCTCCTGCCTCTGCTATCCCGGCTACTCACTAGCCACCCTGGGAGACACACAGGAGTGCCAAGGTAAGTCAGACGCGCATTAGGACTGGGATGGCACAGGAGAACACCTCTTGGCTAGGCCCTACAGTGGGGGTGGAAGAAGAGACAGACATGCAGAGTTTTACCACTGGGGAGTACCAGAGCCGTGGGAAAGGAGACAGCACTCTGACCTTGATCTGAGAGGAAGCTGAGCTTATGCTGGGATCACAGGGGAGAAGAGAAGCCCAGAAAATGGCAATGTTTGCAAAGACCTCAAGGAATTGTGTGGTTAGAACCAAGAGGAAGCCAGAGACTTGGCTGGTGATGGGGACCAAAAGCCAGGACTCAAGTGACAAAAAAAACTTTTTTGGGGGGGAACGAGGGTGACCCATGAGGATAGGAGCTTGGACTCTCGAAAGACCAGGGGACATTTGTACATTTGGGAGAGGAGTTCTGGTCCCCAGAAGTGGGGATAGCTGCAGGCTTTGACCTTCTTCCAAGAAGGCCTGACCGCAGTTAGGCAACTCTTGGTAAGCAGGCTTAGTTATGGTTACCATTGCTGTGACACCGTGACCAAAAACAACGTGGGGAGGGAAATGCTTATTTGGTTTCCATAACCTGAATCACAGTCCATTGAGGGAAGCCAAGGCAGGGACTCACACAGGACAGGAACCTGGAGGCAGGAGATAATGCGGAGGCCAAGGGGGGTTTCTCACTGGCTTTCTCAGGGCTTGCATAGCTACCTTTCTTAGAGATCCCAGAACCACCAGTCCAGGGCAGCCCCAGCCATGATGGGTTGTGCACTCCTACATCAATCACTAGTTAAGAAAATGCCTTTACAAGCTTGCCTATAGTCTGATCTAAGGGAGGCATTTTCTCAACTATGGCTCCCTCCTCTCTGATGATTCTAGCTTATGTCAAGTTGACATAAAACAAGCCAGCACCCCGTGCAAACCCTTTTATAACATAGAACGCTCCTGTACAATTTTTTAATGAATAAGTTCACAAAGAAATAAGGACGTCTCTTCCACACAGTGCTTGGAGACCCAGAAGAAATTGGGAAACTTGCACCTTGAGAACAGCCCTACCTGTTCTGGGGACTCACATTTCTGGCACTAGTCAGGGCTTTGGCCGTGATCACTTGTTCCCCGGCGTCGCCCTGGAGCAATGAATCCTTCCATTGGCAGAGTCTCCTCGGCGTCTGATTCCAAGGATCTGGCCCTCAGAATCCAGAGCCATCCAAGTCCTCTCACTTCATTATGTGAGGAAGGGAGGCAGAGAAGCCCCACTTCATAGGAGCATGAGGGAGCCAGGTCAGAGAGAGAGGCCAGGTACCAGGCCCTTAGAGGTCTGAAGACAACCAAATGCATGAGCAGGGATAATGGCGCTATTGAGTTAGATGAGCAAGCGACTGGCTAGAGCAGAGAATCTGGGAAGGTTTCCCTGAGGGGGTCCTTGAACTGGGGTAGAGTAATAACAGGTCCCATTAACGAGCACGTATACCCAGAGCCACCCTGGGCACTTTATATATAAAGCCCGCCATTCCAAACCTTGCAGTCCTCAGTTCCACACTTCATGCTTTAGCAGAGGAAGCACTGAGAGGTGAGCTGAAACACCCACGGACACTGCACCTTGTTATAGCAGCACTGGACATAGATTCAAAATCACGCCGTCTCCAAAGCATGGTTTGCATCCCATGATCCCCTCCTTTATATGCGCAGGACCAGGTACCCGAGGAGCAGTAGCAGGAGTGGACGGGGTCACTAGTCCTGCGAAAGCCAACCGTGTCTGCACAGGCGAGCGTGTGGGCATGCCCTGGGAATTAGGATTAAGTCAGGGTGACTGGAGTGTGGGCTTGTTAGCAGAAGTGCCGGGGCTGAGGCCAATCCATGATGTGACTCTGGGGCCAAGCTGCAGTTCTTGGCCATTGTCCTGTGGGCAGTGGCTGCCAGGAGGGCTTGTTAAGGGTAGATGGTTCTGTCGTCTGGCTGTTAGGAAGGAGGTGACACATATGGCAGTGTGCAGAGCCAGGGGAAAGGCAGGGGACAGGGGATTTCCAAGCTTCAAGCAGCCTGGGTGGGTGCTGTGGTGAGGGGCTTTGCTCTCTGAAGGTCCAGACTGGGAGCTGGCCATAGGCAAGTTATAGCTACAGGGATTAGTATTGCAAGGACCGACCCAGACAAGAGGCTCTGTCCTGTGCCAGTCTGGTGTCTAGATGTCTCTGCCAGCCCCGACAGCTGTAGGAATGGGAGGAACCTGAGGTCAGCTGAAGAGCTTCCACTACTGGGGCTTGGCTGCCACTTTGAAGGCCCTAATCCAATTTAGCATCTACTTTCTAAATTTTGCCAGTCTCACAAAACAGTGTTTCATTATTTTAATCTAACATTGATTCGTATGTATAAATTAATCATTCTAAACCATTACAAGTTTCACGGTCATTTAAATAGAAATAAATGTAAATTATTTAAACATTAAGGATTTATCTAAGAGCTTGCATATAACCTTCCTTGGAATAAGTGCATGTCTGCACTCTGGCCTTTGGACTTCCTCATTTGTGAGCTGCTTTCCTCATCCTGTAAACAGGATCTGTGATCCTGTCTTTTGCTTGTTTTCCAAGTGTGGTTGTTGCTTTTCCTCATAACTTTTTGGGTGTAGTCTGTGCACTCTGCTACATCTTATGTGTTTTATGCGTGTGGAGGTCAGAGGACAGCTTTGAGGAGTTGGTTCTGTCCTCCATCTTTGTGTGGGTTCTGGGGTTGAACTCAGGTTGCCAGGCTTGGGTGACAAACTCTCGCCCACTGAGCCATGACTGGCCCCTTTTTGCATTATTTTTAATGCGTGGTGGTTTTGATATGCCACAAAGACATTGTGCACTTTATTTACCCTTTTCAGGATGCTTTCTCCAACTGGGGTCCGCCTTTACATGGCTCTTAGGAACCCCCTTCTCCACTTCCATTTTTCTCTACGACCAGTTTCCCCAGCACCATCTGTTTATTAGGGAGTGGTTCTGGCTTCACCCGTTTTTTTCCATCAGGGTCCCACTGTTCACTCTGCCTTCGAGAGCCTTCCCTTTCCTTTTGCGTTGGCAGTAGAGCTTCTGAGAGTTCAGACAGCTGTTTCTGAATTCCCTGGAGAGTTGTTGCCAGGAAGGTTCTTGGGTCTGCCCTACACTGAAGGCCAGGATCTCCCTGGGGACTGAGTGGGGTGTGTGTGACGGCTCTGCAGGAGGCTCCACCGTGAACCGGATGATAGGAAGGATGCCTGCGGTGGAAGCATGCTGGGTTTATGCCTGATCGGGGCTAGCAAGCGTTCCTCCATGTTTACTGCCAGCCAGGCACTCCCCTAAGGGGGCAAAGATGAGGCCTGGATGGGTTTGCCGGTGGAGTCAGGGAGTGGTCACCGGACAGAGTTGGTACACTGAGCCACTGTCTGAAATGGGACTAGGAATCTGCTGGTCACCAGGAGGGGAGAGACACTCCCAGCAGAGGCATGTGTGTGAACAGAGAGTTGGAGGCTGAACTCATGGGGATCTGCCATAGCTAGGATTATACCAGCGAGGGCGGGCAGATGAGCAAATACAGCAGGACTGGGGCCGGGTTTGGGAGCCAAACTGCAAGTAGGGCTGGAGTAGCAAGGAGCTGGGGAAATGAATCAGGGGAGCGGCCTGACCAAGTTTGGTCTTTAGGGTCAATCAGGTTTTCCCATCAGACTTCCACTTTTTTCTCTGCCTATGAGATCCTTCCCTTTTCTCCTCTGTTGGCAGTAGAGAGTCTCAGAAGGGGGGTGTCGGTGTACCTTACAGACCCTCGACTGCCTGCAGTGTTCTCTGTCCTTCTGAGCAGGTCCATCCTTAAGGAGAATCTTAGTGGTAGACTTCGTGTCTACTGTACTAACGCTGGGGCAGGGAGAACTTTGTTGGCCCCCTTGGCTCACACTCTACAGACTGATACCTGACCTCAAGCCCAGGCCTTTCATCAGGAGGAAACAAGGGCTCCCAAGGGCCCTAGAAGCAGCTACACCTGGGAGAAAAGAACTTAAGGGACCACAATCTCAGAACTGACCTAAGAATCCATTCAAAGAATCTTACTGCAGCAAAAGTGCCTCCCTTAGCTGGCAGCCTTGTTCACGGCCTCTGGGAAGGATGCCTCAGGACCCCTCCCCTCCAGGGCTGGCTTTGACTCGGGACCACCCTGTGTGTTTGCAGATATAGATGAGTGTGAGCAGCCGGGGGTGTGCAACGGTGGGCGATGCAGCAACACTGAAGGCTCATACCACTGTGAGTGCAACCAGGGTTACATCATGGTCAGCAAAGGACACTGCCAAGGTACGGAGCGAGGACAATGGACCGGCCTGCTGCCCCACACACTAAGACCACCAGCTCCCCTTCCAGCTGTCCTCTGCTGAGTCCCCTTGTCACTAAGCCAATTCCCACTGGCAGAGACATGTCTACGAATCCCTGAGCCCTCCTGCCTTTTGGGTGGTACATCGGCCTCCTGTCGTCCCAAGTAGCAGGGAAATACAAATCTATGTGACACCACAGGAATGCGCATCTTTGCACGCCTTTGTCCCCATCACCTTGGAAAATGTATTCTCTCTGTAGACAGCAGAGGAAGAGCAAATCTCTCTGGCACCTTTAGTCTTCTTAGTGAAGTGTGTTAATATATAAACTCCCAGAGGGTGGACCATGTCTCTAGTTAGCATGTGCGTGGGCACCCAGAAAATGCTGGTTGATAAACAAATGAATTAACAAATAGATCTCCCCTTCCCCACAGGCAGCTAAAAGATGGGCTAGGATATTGCTAACCCGTCTCCTTGTAGACAGGTTTGGAACTGCCACTAACCTATCTGGAACCAGGTAAGACAGGATAATGTCTGATCTGTCCTACCTGGTTCCAGAGAGTCCTGGAAGTAAAGGTGAACTCGTGGACCTTGTAAAGGGGAGACCTTTCCCCAGTCCACTGCCAGGAAAGCAACGCCCCAGGAGATCTAAGCAGAGGGGGAACATCTGCAGGTGTAGAACAAACTGTCTTCACCCCAGGGCATCGCCTTCTCTCAGGGACCCCCTTAGTGCCCCTCCACCTAAAACTCAGGCCTAGGCATGATCCAAGCTGGAACCCATCCTCTTGTCCTGATTAGATCAATAGAAACAAGACAGCCTGGCAGAGTGAACACAGCTCTGATAGGTACCCTGCTAAGTGCCAGCTGGTCTCACTAAGCGCTTGTAAGAGAGCCTCATTGGGCATCACAGCACTATGCATTTAACCTCAGGACGACTTACAAAAAAGAAAAGGAAATGAACCAGGGGATGCCAAAACACTGAAAAGATCAGGTTTATACTAACCGTCTGCATTAAGGGCACAGGCTCCAGAGCAGACAGGTCTGGTATTAATGTTTCATGTTTGGAAATGGAAACTGGCACACTCCTCTCAGAGGACTGATCAGCTACCATACACAAGATGTGCAGAGCCACCTCAAGCACACTGTGAGGCCCCCTCTCTTTCATGTCCCAACTCCCCCACATCCACATCCTACTCTGGATGGCTCTGACCCATCAGGAGGAAAGCTTCTAGACAGACACCTCATCTGGGAGGTCGGGCTGAGTTCTTGGCTCTGGGCAGACACTCTGGGGCTGTTGAAAGAATGATGTAGTTTGTACGCTTCTCCGGGTTTCCATCAGTAACCACAGACCCTGCCCATCACCCCGGGAGCCAGTCAGTTTCCTCTCCCTTTCTTCTGTCTCCAACGAAGAAACTACTCTCTCCACGGAAACCCGAGGTCTCTGGTGAGAGACTGTGAGATTTGGACAGTGGCCCGTGCAACAGTCTCAATGACATTTCCATCATACCCAGGACTCTGGGTTCCCAGGGATGGAGAGTATGATTCTCCTTTACACTGTCAGGGCCTTGGCTGTCCCCCACTCTCACCCAAGGTCCCCTGAACTCTGGCTCCTGCCCATCACTCCCACTTTGTACTCTCACCAGGAACACAGGTGGGTCCCCCCACAGTGACTGGTCTCTGAAATCATGCCATGGTATCTTCCCAGAGTAAGAGTGGCAGACTCACACATCAGTCCTGCGTGACCTGTCCTTGAATGCCTCTAGTAGTCTCTTTAGAGCCTTACACTAAGAGGATAATGTGTATTATTTTAGGCACATTGTTTCTTCTTCTGGTCTGCAAACACATGTTGGGTGCCAGCTGTGTGTTAGCCATGGGCTGGGAATACAGCAATAATTAGTTCCCAAAACAAACCAGAATATTGGAATCTACCAAGGCATTCCATAACTTTAGGTTAAAGTTCAAACCCTTGACTAAGCAGAAGAATCTCTACCGGGTGACAAGCTCCACTTTAGCTACTGTGAGTTCCATGGAATAGCCTCAGGTTGTCTGGGGATGGAGTCCACTCCATCCAGAATCTTCCTCAGCCTCCTTTGATGAGCTTGTCAAATGGCGCAGTTCTAGCCACTCCCCATTCAGGAGAGGCTTCCCTGGCTCCGGGGACGGGGGAGGCTAAGGGGTGTTCTGGTCTTCTGACCTGTCTCTTTCTCTCCCTGACAGACTTCTCACATATTAACATCACTGTTATTCCCTGGGGCTCTGCTCTAAGAAGAAAGCTGGGCGAAGCATTGTAGTTCGCGTTAGGTTATGCTTCACTAACAACCAACCCCAAAATCAGCTATAGAGCACACAGTCAACCTTATAGCTCATCAGTGTCTTGTGTCTATCAAGAATCAGTTGAGAACTCTGACCCAGGCTTCCTTACTCTGGTACTAGACAAAAAGAATAGCCGAAGTCTGGACTATGCCCAGTCCCCAGGAAAGAAAGAAGACACTCAAGGGTTGCTTGTGATGAAATGCTTTGGTTCCTAAGTTACCTACGTCATATCCATGCATACCTCATTGGCTATCACTAATCTTTTGATGTCACCCAACCACAAGGGACCCAGAAACAAAAACATACAGTAACCCGAAAATGAAGATGTAAAGCTATTTTCTGAAGATGAGTGAGTTTCACATTTCCTAAATGCCCAACACGTCTTCCACAAATGCACCCCACACACGGCAGGTAGGGCAGACTCAGGGTCCTTTCCTCTCGGCAAATGCAATCTTCCTACCTTGCCTGATGTCACCAAGGGTGATATGAGGGACCATCCCAAAAGATCCTGTCTGAAACATGCAGTTCTCTGACTTCCTACAGCTAACAGTACCCACAGCCTACTGCAGCAACCTGGGCCCTCTTTCTGTTTTTAAGTCCTTTCGTTTATCTTTGTTCTAGGACTGTGTGTGGGAGGTGGATTGGGAGCACAGGGAAACTCATTTTTTCCTGGTGTTCAGATACGGAAATTGACATCCATTTCGCCATACAGGGCAGGGCCAAAGATTTGCAGACATGAAATACCCATGGGTTGTGGTTCTCGGAGATGACCAAGGGAGGGGCTCTTGTTTTCTAGATATTGATGAATGCCGTCACCCTGGTAGCTGCCCTGATGGGAGATGCGTCAACTCCCCTGGTTCCTACACGTGTGTAGCCTGTGAGGAGGGCTACATAGGCCAGAGCGGGAGCTGTGTAGGTAAGGACTGGTTGCCAAGGCACTGAGGGGGCTGTTTTGCCTTGAGATGGCTGGCTGAGCCCACAGACAGGGAGGGGAAGAGGTGGGCAGACAGCAGTGGCCTAGAGGACATTGTCCCCCATCATCCGCTTGGGTTCTCAGACAACACTGAGCATGACGTGGGTGTGCTTTGGTTATGGGACTCTGCCCTCTGAATCAGCTAGGGTGGGCCCCTCTGCTGGGGCTTAGCCACATCCGTTCTGAAGCTCTATCCCAAAGTTCCAGAAGCTTCTGTTGTTGGCTTCTGTGGACCGGGGTGTGAGAAGCTGAGTGGTGACAAGAGCCAGCCACCAGGCCCTCTGCTTTCCGACACTGAAGTTCTACAAAAGGACACTGAATAGCAGTGGCGCTTCTTGTTCCCAAACAGGAGTGCTCTTTCCCCTCAGCCCCCGCAGGGAACAAGGCCCAAGGCTCTGAAGCCAGGAGGGGCCATGCTTTGAATAGACGCTTTGAAGCTCATGAGAGGGCAGCTGGTTCCCAGGCCCTCAGGACAGCCACAGCCACCCAGGCATGGTCTGGCTTCTCTCCACACTGCCCACCCATGTACTGAAACTGTTTGTTGGGTGTAAAACATTAGGGTTTTTTTGGTGGCAGGTGAGAGACTAATGAGGAGCAGACTCACGATGGAGTGAATCTTGGATGCCTTATGTCTAGCATTCTAGGTGGCTTCATTTTCCAGGGCTAAGCAGGGTGTTCTATATGACTAAGGGGGGCTGAGGAGCACTAAGGAGGGTATGCTCTGCCTAGATGAAATCAAGGGGCAGAGCTGGGCAGTTTCCCAAGGCTGGCCTGCATTCCCTCTGAAGGCTGCGTCCATGGACTCATACTTGAGATGATCTAGACTTGCTAGGGCGGCAGGCAGTGCAAGGAAGAGAGGAGGCAGTGCCCCATCTTGGACTTTATCCACAGATGTGAACGAGTGTCTGACCTCTGGGATCTGTGCCCATGGAAGCTGTATCAACGTGGAAGGCTCCTTTAGATGCTCCTGTGAGCCGGGCTATGAGGTCACCCCGGACAAGAAGGGCTGCCAAGGTACAAAGATGTAGCACCAATTCTTCCTCAGACAAATGGAACCCGCAACATCTTCCCTCTGCCTGCCAGCCCCTGAAGCCACCCCTGAACTAGCCCTCCAGGCCTGAGGCCTCTCCTGCCCTTGCCACAATCTGACCTTTTAACCCTTCCTGCCCACCTATGAGTCTCTGGCGTGTCTGCTCTGCAGAATCCCATACAGAACTCAATGGCCTGTTTCAGATGTGGATGAGTGTGTCAGCCGAGCCTCATGCCCCACGGGCCTCTGCCTCAACACCGAAGGCTCTTACACCTGTTCAGTCTGTCAGAGTGGGTACTGGGTGAACGAAGCCGGCACTGCCTGTGAAGGTAACACAAGACAGATGGTGACAGGAGGGACAGAATACAGGCTTTCCTCCCTTTTAAAGAACATCGGTTTGTCCTCCAACCTCGGGCTGATCCTGGGGGTTAATCCTCCAGGTTAGGTTAGAGAGAACTCTGGGAGACATAGCCCCAAGAGAGCTTCTATTGCTATAACTTCCAAATTCAGAGAGGAGACAAATGGTCCCAGAGACAGGAGGGAATCTAAAGTGAGGTACAATAGTGCCTGCCTATGATCCCAGCCCTTGGGGTGGAAACAGAAGGATCCGGAGTTCAAGGCCAGCCTTAGCTCTACAGAGGGCAGCCTGAGCTACGTGACACTTTGTCTCAAAAGAGATAAGCTGGGGGTGGGGTTACCCATGGAGCTTTCTAGGAAGGAAGTGGGGAAGTGTATTATAGAATATGGCCAGGGTTTGTCCTTGTCTAGAGGTCCAGAGTGTTCTTCAAACCCAGAGGTAGGCAAGAGGTGTGAGGGAAGCTGTGGTAGGACTGCGCTCCTGGTTCCACGGCCACGGTTGTCTGTCTGCCTAGACCTGGACGAATGTGCCTTCCCCGGAGTCTGCCCCGCAGGAGTCTGCACCAACACTGTGGGCTCCTTCTCCTGCAGTGACTGTGAGCCGGGCTACCGGCCCAGTGCCCTGGGCAACACTTGTGAAGGTAAGAGACCCTCCCCCGCGAGGAGAGCACAAACGGAAGACAGTAGACCAACCTAGCCTTTACGAAAAGGAACAAGAGCTCCCCATTAAACCTAGGATGGGGGCTAGGGACACATATTCCTACCCCCTCCCCGAAAGCAGTCAGGAAAGTGGCTAGATACCCGGGTCTCACCGCCATGAAGGCACTGGTGCACGGGCTGTGGGGTCTCAGCAGCACCAAGGGTCAAGAGACACATGGCGTTTCTTGGGCCTTGGCCTAGACTCTTGAGACTCTGTTATGACAAGACTCTATAGCAGTGGTGCTCAAATTGGGGGTCAAACAACCCTTTCACAAGGGTTGCCTAAGAACGGCAGAAAACACATATATTTACATTACGATTCATACCAGTAGCAAAATTATAGTTATGAAGTAGCAATGAAAATAATTTTAAGGTTGGGGGTCACCACAACATGGGGAACTGTATTAAAGAGTCGCAGCATTAGGAAGGGTGAGAACCACTGCTCTAGGGTGGCTGTTGGTGCTTTGTAATGCCTATAATCCCAAAACTTGGGAAACCTTGTCAGGAAAACGAAAAGTCTAAGGCCAACAAAGCTACAGAGGGAGAGAGGGGTAGGGTGGGTGGAGGGCAGGTCAGATGTGATGACCCGGGCTTACAATCCTAGCACTCAGGAGGCAGAAAGAGGAGAGTCGGGAGCTAAGTTCATCTTTGGCTCCTTCTAGCCAGTGAGAGGCAAGGCCAGAGTTAGCTACACGAGATCCTATCTCAAATCAAATTCACGAACAAGCAGAAGGGAGTTTCTGTTACCTTCTCGGTTTCCCTGCATCTGTTTCCTTGGTTTCTTGCCCATTGCCGCTCAGCCAAGCCAGAGCAGGGAGGCTTTGGTTTCCCTAGGCCTGGACTACGGGGCATGAAGGAGCTCAACCAGATCTGGGCCAAATGGGAAGATCTGCTGCATCCTTCTCCCCATGGCTCTCTCATTAGCTTCTCCCAGGTACCTGGGAGAAGAGAGATAAACATAGCAGGTTCTGTCCCCCCAGGCAGGTGATAGGGCCTCTAGAGATGTTTCCCTTGGAACCTGTCCTTGGAAGGTGCCACCATCAGCTGCCTCCTCCCTGTGTGACCCTACAGATGTGGATGAGTGTGAAAGTCCCCAGCACAGCTGCCTCGGAGGCCAGTGCAAGAACACGGAAGGTTCCTACCAATGCCTCTGTCCCCAGGGCTTCCAGCTGGTCAATGGCACCATGTGTGAAGGTGAGCACCCCAAGTCTCCCCACCAGGAGCTGGGGACAGTGTGGATCTGCAAAGGTGAGGGCACCCTGGAGTCACTCCCATCTCATCTTGCCTCTGCAGACATGGACGAGTGTGCTGAGGAGGAGCACTGTGCTCCTCATGGCGAGTGCCTCAACAGCCAGGGGTCCTTCTTTTGCCTCTGTGCACCCGGTTTTGTCAGCGCTGAGGGGGGAACCAGATGCCAGGGTAAGACATCAGTGTGGTCGTGTCTAAGGTCCACCAGCACAGGAGTTAGAGGCTGTGTCCAGAGTCTTATCTGAACACCATTGCTGAAGTGAATCGTTTGCTCACGGCCTACCAAAGGAAGAGAAAATGGGAAGGCTGGGGAGATGGGAAAGATCCAGGTTTGTAAGGAAGGACTTGAGTCCGCAGGGTCCTCTCTGTGGTGCCTGTGGCCGCTGTGCATGCTCTCCAGAGTCTCAGTGTTACCCTTCTGCCAACGGAGCCCAGCACTAAAGCCTCCCCACAGCATGGCCTGGGCTGTCCCTTGATCTTCCTGCCTGGAGCTTCTCCTTGGATCTCCAATGGGCTTCTTGAGGTCCAAAGGAAGCGGCTTGGGGCTCAAACAAGCTCTAAAGAAACCCACGCTTGCATCTGCTGACTGGTGTCTCTCTCCTAGATGTTGACGAGTGTGCAGCCACAGACCCATGTCTGGGAGGGCATTGTGTCAACACAGAGGGCTCCTTCAACTGTCTGTGTGAGACCGGCTTCCAGCCCTCCCCAGACAGCGGAGAGTGCGTGGGTAAGGACTCTAAGGATTGGATGGGACCCTGCCTCACTTCTGCCCACCTCTGTCCCTCTGTGGTCCTTAGCTCCCTAGAACAAGGAACATAGCTTCCCAGGAAATACAGCATTTTCTACAGGATCCAAAGGATAATGCATTTATTGAGCTTCTGATGACGCAAGGACTGGCTTAACAAAGACAGAATCTTTGTGCCAGCAGAGAACACAAAGTAGTTTTAAAAGCCAAAAACATTCAGCAGATATTAAACACCTGCTATGTTCGATGTCTTTTGGTAAGACAGATGATTACAGATGATCTTGAAATTGAAAAAGGGAGACAAATATTGAAGGAAACTCCCTGAACTCCACTGTGGTGAAAATGGCAGAGTGCTCTGTTGGGGATCAGAGGGGAGGAGGCTTCCCAAATGGTGTCTAGTTCTCTTCCTAAATGCTCAGCCCTGCTGGGTCAGGGGGAACCCCCCTGAGTTAATCTCCTGGGGTGTGCTGAGCATGCTGATCTGAAGCTGACCTCAGAAGCTGTGGGCTCTGAGATGGTCAGGTCAGCAAGGTGGGGCCAGAATGGTGACCTCGCCACACATCTGCCCCCTCTCATGGTTCTGGGGACAGATATTGATGAGTGTGAGGACGAGGAAGACCCAGTGTGTGGAGCCTGGAGGTGTGAGAACAGCCCTGGTTCCTACCGCTGTGTTCTGGGCTGCCAGCCTGGCTTCTACATGGCCCCAACTGGAGACTGCATCGGTGAGTAGAACCGGGCGGTGGGGTGGGGTGAGGGGTGGGGGTGGTAAAGGAAGGAGGAAGGCTGAGGACATCTGGTTTTCCATGCATCCAACTAGAAACAGTTTCTCCCGCAGGTACCGTTTGAGCAGTTGTTTGTATATTTTTCATACAGCGAAGCTGACCCAAAAGTTGAAAAAGAATGTAGTCAAAGCTTTCTTGTGCTGGGCCCGGGGCGGGGTGGGGGGTTGTTTGTTTTGTTTTGTTTTGTTTTGTTTGTAAACCTTAGTGTTAATAGACCAGATACGTAAGTATTCCCAGCACACGAGCAAGCGAGCATGCATGCCCTCTACCCTAGTCTCCATCATCCCACAGACATAGATGAATGTGCCAATGACACTGTGTGTGGGAACCATGGCTACTGTGACAACACGGACGGTTCCTTCCGCTGCCTGTGTGACCAGGGCTTTGAGACCTCACCCTCAGGCTGGGAATGTGTTGGTGAGAAGCCTGCGGGCTACCCAAGGTCTGGGCTAGGAAAGGCCCTTGGGCCCTTCTCATTTCTACCAATTTCTTTCTTTCTTGAAAGGAAGTGACAGGGTCCTCTTCCAAACCACTCATGTTTACACGGCTCCATGACAGGACCCCAAAGGGTGGGCAAGGCAAGCTCAAGGGAGGGAGAATCCCCTCCAGCTGGCGCTGCTGCTGGGCTGGTAGGAGAACGGCCAATCCGGCCACATAAGGAGCAAGCACAAGAAGGAAGAGACCTCTGGCTCACTCAGTTCCCTGGAGAACTTGGGGGCTCAAGAGGTGCCCAGAGGAGGGCACTCTCTTCGTTCACGGTTAAAGCCACTTTCAGCAACTCTGTCCCGCTTTCCTTCCCATGCTCTCCGCCCACTGGTGCCCTCCCTGCTAATTCATACCCACCTTTGCTTCTTCCAAGCGAGTGTGGTTCTCCTGGGGGGCAGGATGAGAACCTGCTGGAATTGGGGGCAGGGTGCATTAGCTACCTCTTCTCTGTACACGAGGCTGTCCTTGTGCCTGGCAGACGTGAATGAGTGTGAACTCATGCTGGCGGTGTGTGGGGCTGCACTCTGTGAGAACGTGGAAGGCTCCTTCCTGTGCCTTTGCGCCAGCGACCTTGAGGAATACGACGCACAAGAAGGACGCTGTCGTCCTCGGGTGGCTGGAGGTGAGACCCTGGAGACTCAGGCCCCTTCACTTCCTGCCATTTTCCATGAGGACTCAGGCTTCCAAAAGTTCAACACTGATGTAGTGCCTGCCACTTAGTAGAGTTCTTTGGGCCCGTGCTGGGGGCATGGTTAGAAATGGATTGTGCAGGGGACATGAGTCTGAGTGCCACACATGCCAGCGCCTGCCAGACAACATTCCCCCTGAAGGTCTAGGATGACCTAGGGAAATTCGGAGTGCTTTGGCACTTACAGTAGCCCCCAAGGACCTCAGGTTGAGTTTAGTAGAGAGCCAGATTCCACCCAATCCTTGGATGAGTCTTTTGGATTAAGGAGACCTTGAAACTGAGCTAAGATGGACCCTACCCTCCCTTTTGCCACTCTACCTCAGGCTGGACCAGGACTCGGCTGGCTTCAATGACTTGGAAGAAAATCAAGGGGAACTTTGAAAGGGAAAATGGGGATAGGGGAGAAAGGTTTGGGGTCCCTGAGGAATAGAAGGTATGCTATGCCAGAGATGGATATTGCCCATGGGGGTTGTGGGCAAATAGTACGCTAGAAACATCAGGTGTTTGGGCATCAGAGCCCCATTTCACTCCATAATAACTTCTTAGATGTAACTTCTTAGGTGCGGTGTCTTTGTAGCAGGGGATGGTAACACTTAGCAAGTCCCAGGGATGCTAGGGTACTACATGAGATCATGTACCCCACAAGGCTCTATACAGACATTATATTTCACAGACCCACTTGACGGCAGGGATAGTGTCATGAACAGACACTAATAAGGGGCTTCTGTTACACACAGCTCAGAGAATCCCAGAGGTCCCAACAGGGGACCCAACTCCAGGCCTCATCCGCATGGAATGCTACTCTGAGAGTAATGGTGGCCCTTCCTGCTCTAGCATCCTGGGCTGGAACTCCACAAAGGCCGAGTGCTGCTGTACTCAGGGTGCCAGGTGGGGAAAAGCCTGTGACCCTTGCCCATCTGAGGGCTCAGGTAAGGCTTCAAGGGCTCCAAAGACCCTTTGGGTTGGTTTGCAGGGTGACACCTAACAGGGTAAAGGAGCCAGGGGTGATGACACATGCCTGTAACTCCGGCACTCGGGTGGCTGGAACAGAAAGGTCATGAGTCTGAGGCAGGTCTGAGCTACATAGCAAAGTTCCAGGCCAGCCTCTATCATATAATTAGACCCGTGAAAAAGTGGGGGTGGGGAGACATACCATTCCCTCTCTGAGCTTGGACGCCTTCCTACACAGTTGAATTCAGTGAACTCTGCCCCAGTGGTCAAGGCTACATCCCTGTGGAAGGAACCTGGACATTTGGACACACCATGTACACAGGTAATCAGTCTCCACACCCTCCCAGACTCCACTTGCCCCAGTAAACCCTGGCCTGGTTCTCAGTAAGGTCCCAGGAAATCTACACCCAGCCCTGGCTTCCACGTAGTTTCTTTCTTTTGGGCTCTGGGACATTTCTATCCCTGATATGTTTGGCTGGAAAGTTTTAACTAAGCTTCTTCACATGACCCTAAGCTCAGTTTCCCTGTGCCCTCAAATCTAGAGGGTGCACTGTGGTGTCTAACCTCACCTCTCCCATACCTGGACAGAGGGACAGAGCGAGGGTACTGCACTGCCACACAGGTTCCCCCCACCAAAACAGACACTTTGGGGAGCTCACTCTCATTGGACAGTTTCAGGTACTGGGCCCCTTGGTGCCTTATTCAGAAAGCTAGTCCCGAGAAGGAGATAATGGAAACAGAATGTGTGTATGTGTGCGTGTGCGTGTATGCGTGCGTGTGTGCGTGCGTGTGTGCATGTGTGTGTGTGTTGGTGGGAATAAAACCAATGACTTCATGTATGCAAGGCAGACACTGAACACCCCAGTCAAAAAAGCAGCTTTCCTCGAGTGCTTGCTATATACCAAGAACTACTGAAAGTACTTTATGGGTATTAGCATTTCTTAATCCTCATTACAAGAGGTTAAACAGTATTTTAGAGAAGCTAAGTCAAGAAGAACACAACTTACCCAACTCACTCCAAAAGCTGGATGTAGGCTCTAAGCTTCCCTTCCTGCCATGTCTTCCCTTCTCCTGCCTCACCCCGCCCTCCGTCAGATGCCGACGAGTGTGTCCTGTTCGGGTCTGCCCTCTGCCAGAATGGCCGATGCCTCAACACAGTGCCTGGCTACATCTGCCTGTGTAACCCTGGCTACCACTACGATGCCTCCAGCAGGAAGTGCCAGGGTGAGGACTCACAAGGGCCTGCTAATCCCCAGTCCCACTCTTGCTGGGAGTTCCCCCTCCTGGGAAAGATGCCCACTGCAGCAGGCGGGTCTGAGGTGAGGGGAGCTCTATGCTGTCAGATATTGTCTCTAGAGCGAGCCCTTCCGGGATGGGCATCTTCATGGGCCTCCCGAGGCAAATCCTTCCCTGAGCATTGCCTATCAAAGGTCACTGACCCACTGCACCTTTCCCTGACGCCACAGATCACAACGAATGCCAGGACGTGGTCTGTGAGAACGGGGAGTGCGTGAACACAGAAGGCTCCTTCCATTGTTTCTGCAGTCCCCCCCTCATCCTGGACCTTAGTGGCCAACGCTGTGTCAACAGTACCAGCAGCACAGGTGACTGGATGGGGGCGTGGGCACCGGGTGGCACAGGCCTGATCTGGGACTCACTTGCTTCTGGGGTCTGTGCCACCAGAGGACTTCCCTGACCATGACATCCACATGGACATCTGCTGGAAGAAAGTCACCAATGATGTGTGCAGCCACCCCTTGCGTGGGCACCGCACTACCTACACAGAATGCTGCTGCCAGGATGGCGAGGCCTGGAGCCAGCAGTGTGCCCTGTGCCCCCCCAGGAGCTCTGGTAAGAAGATGCTTGCCGGTCTGGGCGTAGCTCTGGGAAGGGGTGCTATCACCTTGGAAGGAGGAGGAGAGCAATTTGAACAGTGGCTTCGTCCTCCATCCCAATTGTTCAGGACAAAGAGAGGTACAAGTGTGGTCAGGAATCCCCACATGTTCTCGTCTTGGGCAAAGAGCCCAATGAACCAGTTCGCCAAGCTTTAGCTAGTGGGAGCTAAAGTCCGGCTCCCTTTCTCCTTCCTCCCCAACAGAAGTCTATGCTCAACTGTGCAATGTGGCTCGGATTGAGGCAGAGCGGGAAGCAGGGATCCACTTCCGGCCAGGCTATGAGTATGGCCCTGGCCCGGACGATCTGCCCTACAATCTCTATGGCCCAGATGGAGCCCCTTTCTACAATTACCTGGGCCCGGAGGACACCGTTCCCGAGCCTCCCTTCTCCAACATGGCCAGTGAGCTAGGAGACAACACACCCGTCCTGGAGCCTCCTTTGCAGCCCTCTGAACTCCAGCCTCACTATGTGGCCAGTCATCCGGGTACGTGTAGCAAAACTGGAGAAGAGATGGGCACTACCATTCCTTCATCCCCTCCATCTGCCTGTCAGTCATATTGCTGCTGGGGTGAAGATGGGGAAGGGGAAGGACACTGGTCATGGTCAGTCAAGACTTCACATTAAAAGGCTTGGGTCCAACACTGCCACAAGTGGCTATCACTCTAAACCTTCAGGAGAGTATGGCTTTCAGTTTCAGTGTCTTTCTTTTAGGATCCATCAACATGAGGACTAGAAAAATGGCTCAGTGATTAAGAGCACTGGCTGCTCTTCCAGAGGTCCTGAGTTCAATTCTCAGCAACCACAAGGTGGCTCACAGCCATCTAGAGTGGGATCTGATGCCCTCTATTGGCATAAAGTTGTACATGCGGTAGAACACTTGTATACATAAAATAAATAAGTAAATCTTTAAATCTTTATAAAGAAAGAAAAGACTAACTTTAAAAATGGGGAGTTGGTGGAGAGACGACTCAGAGGTTAAGAACATAGGCTGCTCTTCCAGAGGTCCTGAGTTCAATTCCCAGCAACCATATGATGGCTCGCAATCATCTATAATGAGATCTTGTGCCCTCTTCTGGTGTGCAGGCATATGTACAGGCAGAACATGAGTAAATTTGAGAGAGAGAGAGAGAGAGAGAGAGAGAGAGAGAGAGAGAGAGAGAGAGAGAGAGAGAGGAGAGAGAGAGAGATCCACCAACACAACCCACCCTTGGCACTCGACAGTGAAAACCTTTGTTCTAGAGGGTGCAGGTCCTAGTGAGAGACTGGGGTCTAAGCACAGGCCTCAGCATTATTCTTTCTGACCCTCTCTCAGAACCACTGGCCTCCTTCGAAGGACTTCAGGCTGAGGAATGTGGCATCCTGAATGGCTGTGAGAATGGCCGCTGTGTGCGCGTGCGGGAGGGCTACACTTGTGACTGCTTTGAAGGATTCCAGCTGGATGCAGCCCATATGGCCTGTGTGGGTAAGTTTGGAGCTGTGAGAATGACCCCTGCTGTAAGGCTGAACTTAGGAAAGCTTGGAAATACGCTGCTGCCCCCTAGTGGGCATGTGTCAAGGTAGTGATTGCAAAAACACCAAGGAGGGTTTAATGCTTCCTGGGAAAATCATTGGATGGATGGTCCCCAACAGAAAAGAAGCAGGGGCAAGAACTCATGGTCCTGGGTATGCTAAGAGGTGACTGCTTCTTGGTTTTTGTCCCTGAGCTGTCTGGTTTGGGTGTCACATCCAGGGTAGGGAGTAGGGGCTGGTGGTGGCTGGAAGGCCAGAGAGCCCCCTACAGCTTTCTTTGTTGCTTCCATAGATGTGAATGAGTGTGAAGACTTGAACGGACCTGCAGCACTCTGTGCACATGGCCACTGTGAGAACACAGAGGGTTCCTATCGCTGCCACTGCTCCCCAGGTTATGTGGCAGAGCCAGGCCCCCCACACTGTGCGGTCAAGGAGGAGAAGTGAGGGATTGCTGGTGGCAGCTATCTGGAAATGGCTTCAGTTGTAGGCTGGGAACTTAAGATGGCTTCCCTAGCTGGGAAAACATCGTGGCTGGGAAGACAAGGTGATGTCATCAGGCCAGGGCTCTGTAGTCAAGTTCTGCCAGCCTTGCCTGCTTTTTTTCAAAATCTCTTCCAGCTTAGTTCTGGTTGAGAGCTTCCGTCACTGCCTCTACGCCATTGCTTGGCTCAGACACCACAAATATTTTAATGCTTCAGCCACTGGCCATGAGACACAGCCTACCACCTGTCCTTGGGGCCTCGCTGGAGGACGTGCATCAGAAGAGTCCTCACCCACTCCCCCAGGCTGTGCAAAAGCTGCAGGCACCTCTTTCCAGCTGTGATCCACACATCATCCTGATGGTTCCATAACTGGAGCAGCGGCTATATCTGCCCTGGGAGGGCCCTTCACAATCTGTGGAGCCAGACAGGGTTTGGAAAAGTTTGGGGGACAGCTCCAACCCACCTCTCTGAACTACAACCACCAGTCAAGCTGGTGTGACCTCTTTTTGCCACATCTCCACCCTGTAGACAGTCTGTGGCCCCAGAAAAGGACCCGTTTCCCTCGTCTCAGAGGATGGAGACTAATTCTAACTTGCTGAGTTCAAGAAACACCAACGAAGAGGAATGAGCTGAGAAAGCAGCAAGAGAGAGCTTAAAACATGGGGAGCTGCTATGAAAGGAGGAGCCAGGATTTATACAAATCTACAAACACTGAGTAGCTTTGGGGAAATAAGTACTCAGAGCCACCTTAGAGCCACTATGCACCAGCAGTGAGGGCTGCCACAGGATACAGTGCCCATCTCCAAAGACCTTTATTAGATACATGCTCCCTTCAGGAACGAAATCTCTTCTGGGCTTTTGTGATTGATGGACTAACAACACAAGGTCTCTCTTTTAGTTGGTCTTGACTGAGGAAGCCAGATTTTCAATGTTGCTTATCCCCTCTACTCAGAAAGCCTTGCCTTTGTTCCCTTCAGGAAAAAATGAATATCTGGAATCCCTCTAAGAGATGCACTTCCATACAAGCTAGCTGGGAGTTCAGGAGCATGGTGGAATAAAGGAATGATCATCTGGACTTTCCTGTGCCTGTGTTTATTTCCTATTATACCAGCTTTACCGTGTTGGTTAGGTCTGAAGATTAGATTAGAAATGAGCCTGCAAGTGCTCCATGTCCAGTTCCCCCAGCCCCCAGGGACTGGGCTCCAGTGTAGGAGGCTCAATACTGTCCTAAGACAAGGCAGACTTGCTGCATTTCCCTGATTGGCAGTGATGTAACAAGGATGCATGTGACAGAAGACATGGAGAAGATTGCTACTTCTTAAATCTGCCCTGTCCTGCCTGCTGCTCTGGTCATCAGCTGCCATGTAACTTCAAACTGAATGCCTGCTGTATTTGAGTGTTGTAATGAGGGTTACACATAAATTTCATCTAATCATACAGCAACCTCATTCACTACTTTATTCCTATTTACAGGCAAGAAAACTGAGACACAGGAAGCTTAAATAATTTCCTTTAGGCCATCATCCCAGTTGAAGTGTCCTCAGCAGACAAAAATCAATGAAAATATTCTTTTGTTCCTAACAGAAATGCTGCTTAGTTGGGGATTTAGCTCAGTTGATAGAGTGTTCACCTGGGGTGCATAAGATCCTGGGGTTCTCTTCCTAATGCATCAGGAGATGGGGAAGAATAGTGAAGACACTTTTTAGAGATCGACTAAGGTGGAAGTTTGCTCAGACTGCTGGTGGCAAGGCTCTGGTGAAACAGGCACACTTGCGGCAACTGGGGGAGGCAGATGCTGCACAGCATCTGAAGAACACGTTATGGCTGGCTTTCTCAGGCACAAAGCTAGCTCTCTGACCCAGCAATTCCACTCCCAGGACTGTAACCTCAGATATACTCTCACTAAAGATGCCATCACGCACTGTTTGTAATAGCAGAAGATTCGAAACGATTGCTACGGTGTGCTCAAAAACAGATGGCGGGCTAAACACCCTGTCAAGAGAGAGGTCCTGACCGGATGGGGAGCAGGCTGTAGAACAGGGTGGAAGGTGAGCTGCTGTCTGTCTGAAGAGGGGAGTGGACCTCTCATGACCTCATCCTCACCACTCCACCTTACACCCACCCTTTGCCCTGCTGGCACTGTGCACTTGCTCTCAGAGCCCCCACCCCTTATGTCCCTGTTCAGCCTTCAGCCATGCTGCATGCACATACACATAGTGTCTTTTATTAAAAACAGAAATAATATAGTGTGCATGCTGTTCTGCTCTGCACAGTGCCCCCCCTTTTTTTGAGACAGGACTTTACCAAGTAGGCCGGGCTAGCCTAAAACCAACGACCCTCTTCTTCCTCCTTTGTGCTGGAACTCCAGGTATGGCCCACCACATCCAGCTACATTCTTGTTCTTCTATACTTGCTCCTAAAGAATTATCTCATGTGGCCTGGTGTTGGAGCACTCACCCCCACACCTACATTCGAAAAGTTGAGGCAAGAAGATTGGTAGAGCAAGGGCAGCCTGAACTACAAAACAAGACAAAATAATAAACAATAGTTGTATTCTATTTTATAGCTGTATACTATTCTATGGAACGGATAAACCAGAACTTTCTCAACTAGTCCCTCCTGGTGGACAATTCCATTGCCTACCTTTGTTCCTGATGCTATAGCAAGTACTCCTATACATGTGTTATTAAATGTTATATTTATGAGATTAAACTCCTGAAAACAATATGGCTTATGAGGAGAGTGACAGAGGGATAAATAAAATACTGAGTTTCTTTTTTTACTGTATTGCCCGCCTTTAAATTAGTAGATGTATTACCTCCTCAAGAAAAATAAAATATTTTTTTAAATACAGCTGCTGGCTAACCATTGCTTCAATGCCCTCTCCCTTTATATATTTATCTTTTGTTTTAATTAATCATTTTGAAATCTCTTTAGCAAATTTCCATCAAACAGCTCTATAGTGCTTTTATAGGGTGTGGGAGCCCACAGAAGTGGATCCATTCCACCCTGACCAAATGTCAGAGAATTCAAGCCTATTTCTGCTCATTCAAGGATATGACAGGATGTTTGACCCAGGGATTGACTGCCTACAGGATGCTCCATCTAAGGTATTGTTGTTGCATGTCCTGCCTAAACAACAGAATGCTTAATTCAGGATATAGTGGCTTGATGTTTCAGGTATTGAAGTGATGTGGGAGAGTCTTCTGTTTGAGTTGATTTCATTGGCTAATAAAGAAACTGCCTGGCCCATTTGATAGACCGCCCCTTAGGTGGGTGGAGTAGACAGAACAGGAAGAGGAAGTGAGGTAGAAGGATCAGTCAGATGCTACGCCTCTCCTAAGTTAGACAGACTGCTGTGCCTCTCCTCAGAGAGAGAAGCCAGACGAGATGAAGCTCCAGCCCAAGATGGACGTATGCTAGAATCTACCTGGTAAGGCACCACTTTGTGGTGCTACACAGATTATTAGATATGGGTTAATCAAGATGTGAGTAAGAGGCTGAAAATAATGGGCCAGGCAGTATTTAAAAGAATACAGTTTGTGTGTTGTTATTTCGGGTTTTAAGCTAGCCGTGCAGGAGCCAGGGCTGCAGGAACGCAGCCCGTCTGCTCCTCATTTGCATGTAAAGCTAAGCGTGAGGGAGCAGGGCGGCGGGAATCCGGCCCACAGCCCAACACTACAGAATGGCACCCAACGTGGATAACTGAATCCAAAGAAAACCTGAGAAAGCTTGGGAAAGAATAGAGTAAAGCATGTTTTCTTGGTAGCAGCAATTTCTCGGATCTGAGCAAGCGCTCTCATCTAAGAGAGGCTTCCTGACTCAGCTTTAGCTGCAAAACCCTGCAGCTCTTTTAAGAGGTCCTGCTACGAAACACTTAAATGGCGTTGATAAAAGCTGACTGCATGCTTGTTTGTTTTCAGCCATAGCAGGAAAAAAGTTGTGCTGTTTTAAAATGCTGGTGTTCTGGTCTGTACTGTCAGGACAAACTCTGACTCTTTCAAGCAGGCGGTCCTGACTGTTGTTTGACACTGTTGCAGCTTGCTTGCTGGCAGGGACCTTGAAATGCCATAGAGTTGTGGCGATAAACATGGCTCCTGCGGGTACCTCCGCCACGAGGCTAGAAAGCTAAGGCATGGGCTGGATCCAGCCGCCAAAGTTACAGCTTTAGTTCTACCGATTTTGGTGGGTAAATTAAAGACTTATGTGGTCACAAAAAGAGAGATATACAGTAAAAGAAAGATTCAAAGTTGAAGAAAATGTCTAAATGGTTTACAATGTATTAAAAGTATATGCAGGCTAGTTAAAGTTCTTAAAAGTAAAAAAGAAAAAGAAAAAAGGAAGTAGTTTGTTATGGTGGTACACACCTTTAATCCCAACACTTGGGAGGCAAGGTAGATTGACCTCTGTTACTTCAAGGTGTGGTAGCACACACCTTTAATCCGAATGCCTGGGAGGCAGAGACAGACAGATCTCTGTGAGTTCAAGGTGTGGTAGTACACACCTTTAATCCCAGAACTTGGAAGGCAGAGGCTGACGGATCTCTGAGAGTTCAAGGACAGCCTGGTCTGCAGAGTTATTCCAGGACAAAGATATACAAAGAACTTATCAAAAAATAAAAAAAATAAAAGTAAAAATAAACGAAATAGAGGTTAAAAAAAGCCGTACAAAGATGGAAAATATACGGAGAATCTTGATACTGTATACTATTATACTCTCTTTGAATTGTTTGAATGCTGAGGAAGAAGCAATAGCTGCTAAAAGATATTTGTTTACAAATGCTGCTGAACTAATCCAAGATAGATATTTTGAAAATACCTTGACTTCAGAATTTAGATCTAAGGATATGATGCTTTGGAAAGGAGTTTCTTTTGTTTTTACAGAAAATGAGACCGTGTGGATTGCTTCTATCCCAATATGGTATGATAGACCACGGCCTCCTGAAAGGTTGCTGTGAACACCTTCAGAAAATTACTTCACCCAACTGATGACTGAGATGAACCTGGCACACAGGTTATACCATGAAAGATTTGATTAACAGCGTCCCCATTCAGCAGGAAGCAGTTTGGAGAGAAATAACTGCGCCCATGTTCCCAAATATTGTTTATAAATGTTCTTTTACATTTAAAGGGGGATATGATATATATATGAATAATTTGCATTGGTATGGATTTTAAGGTCAATTTTGTTATATGTATATGTATTTTTGATACTGATTAAGGTATTGTGATTGTGTAGTTCATTTTAAAAATGTAATGTATAGTTAAGAAATATAGGTTGTTAATGGATAATCATCGATAATAGTAAAGCTTATAGTCATGTTAGTTAGATTTTCTAGATATATAGAGATATATTTCAGTTAGATAGACATTCTTCATATCTTTCAAAGACTACAGAATATTCCACTTAAATGTTTTAATAACTTAAGGCTTTTCATGACAATGAGACACGTCTGCTCCTGGCAGCACCAATCTACTTCAAGAAGATGATGGGCATCGAAGAGGATCCTTATGGAGTTTGGTAGCAATTTGGGCAAGAAACTGCTCTTGCCTGGACTGTTGCAGAAACTGGACACAAAGAACCCACAGAGAGAGGACTGTTGAACTTGCCTAAAGGTGAGATGATTCTTTGGGGTTCCTGACTCATGAAAGAGTCTGCGAGACATTCTGCAGGACACAGCAGATACTGACTGAACTGCCTTTGAAATTTCCTGTTTCATGGAAACGTCTGCTGGAAACTATGGGCCTGTAGGCCGAAGATGGATGCCCCAACGGTACAGAGGAACTTTGGGTGACTGTCCAAGCAGCGAGATGTCTCTGTGATTTCTAGAGTTTTGGAAGTAGCTTACCTCTTGTTCACCTAGGCAATATTATATCCTTCTGGAGTCTTTGATGGAGTTGAAGAATGGATAGATAGTTATAGTTTTCCTTAGTTATGATAAAAGATAAAGTAGATATAAATATTGTAACTATAATTCTTGCTTGATAACTGTTTTGTTATATGTAATTTTGCTATGTTAAAGTTAAAGCCTTCTTTTTATTGTTTAAACAGAAAAAGGGGAAATGATGTGGGAGAGTCTTCTGTTTGAGTTGATTTCATTGGCTAATAAAGAAACTGCCTGGCCCATTTGATAGACCGCCCCTTAGGTGGGTGGAGTAGACAGAACAGGAAGAGGAAGTGAGGTAGAAGGATCAGTCAGATGCTACGCCTCTCCTAAGTTAGACAGACTGCTGTGCCTCTCCTCAGAGAGAGAAGCCAGACGAGATGAAGCTCCAGCCCAAGATGGACGTATGCTAGAATCTACCTGGTAAGGCACCACTTTGTGGTGCTACACAGATTATTAGATATGGGTTAATCAAGATGTGAGTAAGAGGCTGAAAATAATGGGCCAGGCAGTATTTAAAAGAATACAGTTTGTGTGTTGTTATTTCGGGTTTTAAGCTAGCCGTGCAGGAGCCAGGGCTGCAGGAACGCAGCCCGTCTGCTCCTCACTACATTGAAGCAGGTAATTTCTCTGTTTGTTCTTTGTATCATGTTAAAGCCATCTTTTGCCTTCTTGCCCCTGCTTTTGGATTGGGGTACACAAGCATATGGAAAATAAATGCAGGTGAATTCAGTATTTACTGGATTGCCCTTGGGTTCTATTCTGCGTCTCTGTTCCTTTTCTTCTGTATCTCCGTTCCTTCTATCTAATGTTTCTAATCCACACAACCCTTCCCTGGAATGTGCAAACCCATTGAGGCTAGACCCTGACATCAGGGGAAGAACTCCAAGAGAGCAACTACAGACTGCAATCCTAAAGGGAAAAAAAAAAAGCAAAGGAAATCTCTGCCTTTCAGCAAACACGCAAACTGTGTGACTCACTGAGCGATATTAGGCCCTCCTGAAGGCCAGATCTGTAACATCAGCTCGGAGGAGACACAGGGAGGCCTAGCCTACTCCTTCTCTCTGGTTGTGCCTGCTAAGTGTCAGCTCTCCTCTGAGGCGCTGCAACAAAAGACCAAAGAACAGAACTCAGTTCTCAGAGTTAACAGCAAACATCACCCAAACATCTTTTTCACCCTTTTTCCCCAAAGCTACAAAGCTCATATATGGAAATACATATGATTACCAAAGAAAACTGTACTTGTCATCACCTAACATGACTGTCCAATCTTGGTCCCTTGCAAACAGATACTTATGTAAGAAATAGACCTTCCTGTCTTCCCAGCACAGCTGGCTTAGAGGGATGTTTGCTTTCCTCACATATAATCCTTTCAGCTAGTTGGGCGTGTTTTCTTAGTCTTGACATATACCTGAGAAAAGCCAAAGCTTTTCTGCATCACATTCCTGCACAGGGCCTTCTGATCACTCATGCTTAGTGCAGTACATGGCCACATCTTCAAGTCATTGATTTCCAAGGCTCGGCTGTTGGCAGTCAGCTGTGGTCATCAAATCTTTTACTCTTGTCATACACAAAGGCAGAGAATTCTGTATAAGGGTTCCAAATAGCAAGTGGAAGATGACACCACACAGCAATCGTCCCCAAACAAACTATCAAGCATGGGCAGTCCTTGTTCATCTCTTCCTCCTAATCTCTTTTTTTTTTAAGATTTATTTATTATGTATACAGTATTGTGTCTGCCTGCAGGCCAGAAGAGGGCACCAGATCTCATTACAGATGGTTATGAGCCACCATGTGGTTGCTGGGAACTGAACTCAGGACCTTTGGAAGAGCAGGCAGTGCTCTTAACCACTGAGCCACCTCTCCAGCCCCCCTCCTAATCTCTTAAAATCAGTGGCCCCATCACACAGATAGGTGAATACATACAGTTTACACATGCCTGTCACTATCATCATATAACTGTAAAGTATAATGCACAATAAGATTGGCCAGGAGGCCCCCTCTTCAAAATATCAACCTAAAGTGGCTCAAAGATCCTTTGTCTTCTTTGTTCATTGCATTAATATGATTTGACTAAAGATGAAATGTACTACGGCCTGTCCTGGATAGTTTTATGTCATCTGAGACAAGGGAACCTCAATTAAGAAAATGCCTCCACAAGATGGGCCATAGCCAAGCCTGTAGGGTATTTTTTAATTGGTGATTGATGGAGGAGGGCCCCACCTATTGTGGGTGGTGCCATTCCCGAGTTGGTGGTTCTGGGCTCTATAAGAAAGCAGACTAAAGCAGGGCGGTGGTGGCACACACCTTGAATCGCAGCACTCAAGAGGCAGAGGCAGACGGATCTCTGAGTTTGAGGCCAGCCTGGTCTACAGAGTGAGTTCCAGGACAGGCTCCAAAGCTACACAGAGAAACCCTGTCCTGAAAAACCAAAAACCAAAACCAAAACCAAAAACAAACAAACAAAAAACCAGAACGGAACAGAACAAACAAACAAAAAAGAAAGCAGACTGAACAAGTCATGGGGAGTAAGCCAGTAAGTAGCATCCCTCCATGGTCTCTGCATCAGCTCCTATCTCCAGGTTCCTGCCCAGTTTGACTTCCTTTAATGATGGACTGTGATCTGGAAGTATAAGCCAAATAAACCCTCTCCTCCTAACTTGCTTTTTGGTCATAGTGTTTCATCACAGCAATAGAAAGCCTAAGCCATACTGTCTAGCCTTTATGAGTCCCTTGCTCAATACTCCCTCCCCAACAGAGAAAAAGAAAAAGGAGAGGGGGCTTAGACACAGATTAGCATAGAAACCAACTCTGCAACAACTAGGGCCTTGAGAAATGCTCTTCAAAATAACAGGGAGAGCAGGATATGGGAATGCATGCCTGTAATTCTCAGCACCCAGGAGGCTGTGGTAGGAGGAGCAAGAGTTTGAGGCCAGTGTGAACTGGCATGGTGTAACAAGATCAGCCTGGGCCACATATTAAAACTCTTGCCTCAAAAAGACCAAAGGGAATAATGAGGGCTCTAGTGGGACTGGAATGCTGGCTCAGTAGTTAAGATGTGTTCCTGCTCTCCCAGAGAACTGGGGTTTGGTTCCCAGCACCCACGTTGGTTACTTCTACAAATGCCTATAGCTCCAGCTCCAAGAGATCTAACGTACTATGCTGGCCTCTACAGGCACCCTTATATACACGACATACGTCGACACAGATACACATTCATACACACAAATAATAAAAGTCTTTTTATAAAAGTTCTGGTAAATTGGGCTTGGTGGTACACAGCTGTAATCCCACCTGCTCTTAAAAGGAGTGCAAAATCAAGGCTTGCTGGAACTATAGAATGAGTTCAAGACCAGCCCCAGTGACTAATCAGACCCTGTCTCAAGAAATTAAAGGAAAAAAATGGGCCCAGGGGCAGAAGGCGAATGAAAAATCTTTCCATTGATACGTATTAGCAGTGAGTAAAACTTGCAATAATGTTTGTCTGCCAGCCTTTATGGCTTGTCAGGAAGAGGGCATTGGTCAGAAAGGGCTTGTAGAGAACTCTAACACCGCTTGTTAGTGCAGGCAAATAGCCCAGTGTCCCTTGTTCCTATCATGCCATGGGTGGAAGTCACCCTTATGAGACTTCTGACAGTTTAGCTGCCTCATGAAGTGTCCCCACCGCCAGGATTAAGTCCTCTGAAAAACATGCTTCCATAAATAAGAATGACTACTTTTGCACTTCCCCAACCTGCCTTTTTCTAAATACAGAATTCAATTCTTCCATTACCAGAAGGCAAGTGACATAGGCTCTGACATTCTAGGGGACCTTGTTTCTGCCTGCTTGGCCAACGCAATTTTGTGGAGAATATTTAGCAACAAGAGCAATTCTGCTTGTGCTTGGGAATTTTAAAACTACTATATCAATAACCTATAAAAACATTGTAGAGAACTCTAACACCGCTTGTTAGTGCAGGCAAATAGCCCAGTGTCCCTTGTTCCTATCATGCCATGGGTGGAAGTCACTCTTATGAGACTCTTAAGAGTAGGCTCTTAGGGGCTGTAAAGGAGCTCAGGGGCTGAAGAGATGCTGTGGGCTGGAGAGATGGTTGGGGACTGGAAAGATGCTGGGGACTGCAGAGATGCTTGGGGGCTGGAGAGATGCTGGGGGCTGGAGAGATGCACAATGGTTAAGAGCACTGTTCGTTGCTCTTCCATAGGATGGGGATTTGATTCCCAGTGGTCCCATGGTGGCATACAACTGTTTTTAACTTCAGTCTCAGGGCATGATATCCTCTTCTGGTTCACTGGCACTACACACATGTGGAACAGACATATACAAAAACCCATAAACATAGTTTTTAAAAATTATTTGGTTTTTTGGAACAGGGTTTTTCTGTGTAGCCCTGTCTGTCCTGGTGTGGAGGCCCAAAAATGTGGGCCCATTTCCACCTTGTCTGATGGTTAGAGAGTTTGGAGGTTGCTCAAATGATAGACAAGCATAGTTGCACGTCCCAACCCTGGATGTGATTGCTTGTTTTTTTAACATTAAAATAGTTCATTTAAGTAGATCCATGCCATCCTGACAGGTGGTAAGGATAGGCAAATGTACGTCTGCTCCTTCTTTTTTAACTATGAGGTCACCTGGAGAAGAGCAGCCTTCAGGATATGTGATCTAGAGCAGCTTCGCTACCTAGACAACAGAATGCTAATTATTTGATGTCTCAGAGAGTTAAAGCAATTGACCATTTGAGTTGTCCTTTGTATCATGTTGATAAAATCTTTTGTTACTCCCCCCCATCTACATTGGGTATAAAAACTGTGAAAAAATAAACACAGGTGATTTCAGTCCCTGGAATGCCCTCCCGATACTTTCTATGGGTTCTGTCCCTTTTTTTTTTTTAATGGCTTCATATTCTTTACTTATGTTTCTAAATTCCCACACCCCTACCCTGGTAAAAAGTATTTTTGTCAAGGCCTGTCCTCGACATCCTGGAACTCACTCTGTAGACCAGGCTGGCCTCAAACTTACAGAGACTCCCTTGCCTCTGTCTTCTGAGTGCTGGAACTAAAGGTATGCCCCATCACCACCTGGCAACAATAATAGGTTGTAATCTTTAAAATGTAGTAAAATCTCTTTTAATAATGAAAAAAGCTGTTAGCAGTCTGAACTGAAAATCTTAAGTCCAGCTATTGTCACCGACTTTCAGTCTTAGTAACACATACACACAAGTGCTTCCACACAGTGAGCTGCTCCTAAGCAGGTAAGGAATATGTTCACTTCCCAGAATTCCCTTCTGCCCTCTATGCCTCTGATCTGCTTACTACTTCCAAGATTTTCACACACTGAAAATGTCAGTTTCTGATTCCAAACTTGATTTCCATTTTCTTTGGCAAATTGTCTTACTAGATGACGTCAATTCCTATCTAGTACATAAGTAAACGTTTCGTTGTAACAAGCTTTTTTGTTTGGTTTTCCAGCGTCTTACTGTATAACCTTTGGCTGGTCTGGAATTTGTTGTGTAGACCAGGCTGGCCTTGAACTAGTAGAGATCCACTGCCTCTGCCTGCTGAGTGTTTGTATTAAAGATGTGTGCCACCATACCTGCCCAGCTAAATTGCTTTTAATTATTGGGGGGGGGGGGGAGAGGATATGCACATGAGTGCAATGTGACCTTGGAGTCCAGAAAGGTGTCTGTCCCCTGAAGGTGGAGGTAAAGGAGGTTATGAGTCTCCTCACACAGTGCTAAGAACAAACTTTAGGTCCTCTCTTCTCTACAACAAACTCTTAGGATATGGAGAAAAGACGCATTTGACCAGTAGCTCTTCCCGAGTCCAGAGGTCTATGGTTTCCCACAGTGTTAATAGTTATCTGTTGTGACATGGTATGGAATCTTTTTCTAATACCCGTCTAAACAGTTCTGGGCTCCACAGCATTCAAGACAGTTGTTTCAAGTTCTGTAGTCCACTTAAGTGCCACACTTAAGTACCTTAAAAAGTATTAGAATTTGTGTTTTACAAAGCTTTTCTTAGGTGGAGTGGGGCTCATGGTATCTGAGTACAAGACTGAGTTATTCAAAAGTCTACAGTGCATGAAGCTCACGCAGAGGGCACTGGGCTTGAACCCAGGAAACAAGAAACATCACTAGGGAAGAGCACTGGTGCTCGGTCTGCCAGAACTGGAAGCGAGCGTGTGCTTCATTATAGAGCAGAACTCCTTTTCTTGGACAAACGCATTTAGGGATTTAATCCTGAGACTAAGAAGTTAACGTTTCAGATGAGTCTTACAAACGAAGCAGAAGATTATCAAGATGCCACAGTGGAACTTGAAAATGAAGAAACAGATGAAGAAATGTCTAGAAAATACAAGACTTTGCTGGGAATAACTGGAAGCTTGCCAGGATGGACTGTGCCAATTATGAAGATGAAAACGGAAACAGAAAACCAATTAAAGCAAAGATGTTCTTAGAGCCCCAAGATTAAAATGGAAGACTTAAAATAACCCGGGAGTGCCCAGGAGCACAGCATAATTTGGAGCATAATATAACTGGAACTCATCCTGACGGTTTCCATAGTTACTGCTACGCTAATGCCGACTCGTAAAGAAGCGCAGTTGTGGAAACACGCTGCTCCTGAACCCCATGTGATGAAGGTGACATGTCCCTTTTCTAGTGGCACTTTTGGGTTTTAAAGTTTTATTTCTATTTTGTGTATATGGATGTTTTGCCTGCATGTATGTGCCAAGTGTGTGCCTGTGCCAGAGACCAGAAGAAGGTTATCAAACCGATCCCTGGGACTGGAGTTACAGATGGTTGTGGGCTGCCATGTGGGTTCTGGAACTCAAACCCAGATCCTCTGGAAGAGCAGCAAGTGCTCTTAACTGCTGAGCCATCTCTCCAGCCCCCATATGGTTACTTTTTGATGACTGGAGGTGGTGGTGCATACCTTTAATCCTAGCACTTAGGAGGCAGAGGCAGCAGGATCTCTGTGAATTCAAGGCCAGTCTGGTCTACACGGTGAGTTCCAGGATGGCAAGGACTATATAGAGAAACCCTGACAGAAAAAACAAAAACAAAACCAGCTTTCATTCTAATGATCAATGGCTTGCAATAGAAGGTTTAGCAAATATATGTCTAATAGACCTATATAAGTATGATACGTATTAAGGATTAAATAAAACAAAATTACTTATACATCTGAAATCCAAATTTTACTATTCATCTTATATTTAATGCACTCTTGAAAAAGTCCTTTCTATTATCTACAAATAATGAAGGAACCACTTCCCCTAATCATAAAACCAAAGATATTATATATAATAAGGTAGGTGAAGCAAAATACTCTACATGAATTCAATTACTAAGTGGTCACAGAATCTTGAAGCATCTCTATGGGCATGGAATCGAAAGGCTGTTTTTCAGGTAATTGAGATATTAACAGAGGTCTGGCCAAATTTGTTTTTCAATGGGCTGGGGGGAATCTCTTGGTTTCTTAAAACCTAGCAGATTCATGAGTGTGACAACTGAATTATTTTCCCTATAATATAAGTGGAGAATGGGCTTCATAGGACACCAGAAATGCCTAACACGTTCAAGACTGCAATACAGCTGGGCTGGCGGCACAGGCCTGACACCCCAGCTAATTGGGACACGAAGACTGGGGCACTGAAAATTCATGGCCTGCCAGAACTAGAGGGAATTCATGGCCAGCCAGGGAAATTCTGAGAGACCTATCTTCAGATAAAAAATGAAGCAGTCTAGGCTCATAATTCAAGTGCTGGAGCAGGGCTTCTCACCCTTCCTGAGGCTGCAATTCTTCAACACAGCTCCTCAGGCTGTGGTGGCACACCAACAATAAAATTATTTTCTTTGCTATTTCATAACTATAATTTTGCTACTATTATGAATCATAATGTACATATTTGATGATCAGGATATCTGATATGTGACACCCAATGGGACTGATAGGAGAACACTGTGCTAGAGGGTTTGCCAGGCAGGTAAGTACCCTGGGTCCAATGGGGGGAGAGGGGGTGACCACACACATACCAAAAAAATTTTCAGAAAAAATTTTTAAAAAGGAAGGAAGAAAGAAAAGAAAAAGGAATGAACCAGTTCCAGTAGTAACATGGCTGAGACAGGAAAATTGAGAGCTCAGAACCAGGGTTACCTATAAGACTGTTGAAAGAAGGAAGGAAGGAAGGAAGGAAGGAAGGAAGGAAGGAAGGAAAAAAGAGAATATTTTGTTTGCCTTTCTGATTGATTCTGGTTACTGGTGTTCAAGCTGCCCAAACAGTGACCCTGATAAAAACATAAGGAATAGTTTAAGAAGATGCTTTATATACATCTATACACATATATACAAACAATTCTGAAGGTAGAGACGTTAACTCCAAATGCTGGAGTCTTGGGGGTTCTACAGATTATACTGGGTTCCAATCAGTGCTTAAAGTTGAGGTAAAAACACTTGGACGTGGCCTTAACATTGTGCTGGGGGAGGGGAGAGTATTGCGGCCAAGAGTAAAAGCTTCATGTTCCATAATTAATAGTGGTAAAATAAAACACTCCTAGGCTAAATTAAATAAAATGACAGTGGGACGTGATAAGAAAGAAACTTCTAGAGCTCTACTATTCCCAAGTTTTTCACACTGGTACAATCTGATGGCAGTCCCAAGGTCACCTGTCCCGGTGTCAGATTTTGATAGAGAAGGATGACCCACAGGAGCAGCCTTGCTGGGCCTGAGGATTATTCAGCACTTGGAATGAGCTTCGGATCAGTTCTTGGCTGAAGTCCACCTGAGCCCCTTTCACGAAGGCCAAGCTCTCACTGTCAACTACCACTCTTGCCCCACCCTGTTCAAATACCCTGAAAAGACAAGAGGAAAACATTAATGATGAATATAACCAATGCCAAGAACCCAACACCCTGGGGCCATGGGTGCACATCCTGTTCTCCAACACATGGAATACTGCTTAGGGCTTCTATCGGGTGCTGACTTTATCTGAAGCAAAAAAAAAAAAAAAAAAAAAATTCAACGCAATGAACAGGAGAAACATTTAGGGACTTGGCCTGAATCTAGTTCAGCCTCTCTCAAATGACCCAAGTAAGCCAACGTCCTTCCTTATTTTGAAATAATTGGACAAATCTTTGCTGATCTTCACAGTATGGGGAGAGTGGTGGCGTTGAGCATACTTAAACGCTTTTAAGTTTAGAATAAGGGTGTGTCTTAAACTGGGTCACTTGTATCCCTCTGATACAGCCTCTAGCGACCCATTCGTCCTCCTTGCCTGTCGTCGGGGTTAATAACTGTATCCAGTGAAAATTTGTATTGGAATCCGGAGCATCCACCTCCCTCCACTTGCAGCCTGAGGAATTCTGACCCTTCGGTGATTTCCAGAAGCCTCTGAAATGGAGGAAAGAGGATCAAGAAGGCCAAGCAAGCGGTGATAAAGGGGTGGATGAAAGGGAGCTCTTCTAGAGCGCTCCAGGGCACCGCCGCCCCGCGCCCGGCCTCCTACCTGGACGCAGCTGTCCGTGAGGCGGATCTGTCCCTCGCCAGCCTCTGGAATGGAGGACGTCGCTTCCCACCGGGTCAAGAGCCCGGGAGAGGGCGCGAGGAGCCTGCGATGAGAAGGAGGATAAGTCCGGGGACCGAAGTGGCACCTGATGCCCTCTACGGCCGCCTCGCACCCAAACCTGGTGACACCTTTATCTGAACTGCCAAACTTTCACCTCCCCCGGGAGCTTTAGTCTCACATCTATCCTGGAGGCACAGAACCCAACACCCTTCCTAAGTGACTGTCCACTCTTGGTACCTGCCCCGGCGCCAGGGAATGACCGCCCTGAACGCCGTGGCCGTTAGGGACAAGGACCTGGTGGCCGCCATCTTGCTCCGCAAGCTCCTCCCCTAGCATTGGTCCAAATCCCCGCCTTGGCCAGGGCTGCGGGAGGCGGGGGAGATAGGGCAGGGGCGGGGTTTCACGGAGTCCCCGCCCCCAAATGTGCCTATTGGATAACGAGATAAGAGGATTTTGATTGGCTGAAAATACTTCCAATTGCCGACTCGGGGCGGTACCAATAGGGTGGGACGACCGCAAAGAAGAGCGGGATCTCCGCAGGCCGTGCCTGGGAGGGGAAGGGATGGGCGGAGATAAAGGGCAAGCTGTACGCCAGGCGCCCTGGAGCCCCGGGCGGGGCTCGGGCGGACCTTCGCTGGTGACTGGTCACAAGTGGCCTGACCCGGCTCCTCCCTCGGTCCGCCGTGACAAGTTTATCTTGTGACTGCCGCAGCTGCATTTTCCTTCCTAGATTGCGGAGCGTTCTCATCCACCATGCGTTTCCTGGCCTGCACGATCCTGCTGCTGGCGCTCGCCGCCGCCACCCGGGCCGAGCCCCTGCGCTTCAAGGACTGCGGTGAGCACTGAGCCCACTCGAGGAGACCCGCGGGCTGGATTGGGCGGGTTACTAGAACGTGGGGGCTCAGCCGCAGACCCAGGGTGGAACGGGCTGGGTTGGGTCCGAAGGTACCACCAGCCTTGATTGAAACTTAACCCTCCGTACAACTTAGACTCTCCTTGCCACGCGTGTTTTGGGGTAATTTCTACACTTTCAAGGCTGAAGTTCTCTAAAGTTTGTTGGGTGGACATCATTCAAGCCGGCACGTAGTCTCAGCTCTCGACGGAGTGGAGACAGGAGGGTTGCTAATTCAAGGCTGGCCTGGACTATGTAGCGAGACCTGCCTGAAAAAATAAATAAATAAAAGCAAAAATAAAACAATAGGGTAGACAGCGAGCCTGCATCCAACACGAATTGAGGGGGTGGGCGGAGAATTTCTTTTGATTTATTCCTTGCACCTTCACTAGCCTTTCTCCTTTGTTCATGTGAAGTTTTCTCCTTGGTTGGGGTGGGAGTGGGTGGGTAGGAGGCAGTCTCACTTTGTAGCCCAGTTTGGCTTTCAGAGCTTCCCCGCCCCCCTTTTCTCTTGCTGACAAGACAAAAGCCAGTCCTTCTCGCAATTAATTCTTCGACCAAGTAGGGTTTCCTTTGGGCTAACGAATTTCATGATCGTGTCTCCTGTAAAACTCCTACTTCTAGTGATGCCTTGTGACACCGAACTCCCTCCCGCTGCCGCTGGACCCCATCTATTGGAAAATATAAAAGAGGGTAGAAACCCCGAGTTCATCCAGTCAGGCTATACAAGTAATTGCTGGGGCAAAGCTGGAGCAGTGGGGGGCGGGGGTTAGAGGTGGAAAGGCGCAGTGATAAACGAAAGACAAAAACTGATTTTGTAAAATATGTGAGCAGGAGGAAAACCTGGAGACCACAGTGAATCATTGAACTAAAGAGTTATTAGGTGGGTTGGAGAGATGGCTCAGTGGTTCAGAGTGCCCGCTGTTCCAGAAGACTAGAGAGTTCAGTTCCCCGCAGCCACCTCATGCACACAGAGAACTCTTATTGAGGAGGTGGGCGTGGGGTGGCTTAAGTAAGCTTTCCTAAAGTCACACAAGTGAATGGGGAACCAAGTTAAGTATGCTTCTTTGTAGCCAGTATCTAGGTAATATTAACTACTCAATAAATATTTACCGAAAAGGTAGATGAGGGAATTAATACTGTTTCTAATGTGTTATCAAAACTTCTGTTAAGGCAAAAGCAAAAGTGGGCATATTTAGACGGATCCCTAAGGACCACTGCCTTCACTGATGCTAAACTAGAAGACTAGCAAAAAGAGGCTGTTCCTTTAAAGTGCTGCTTTTCCCTCTGTTAAACTGCTTAAATTTTGCCAAGTGGAGGTGCATGCCTTTAATCCCAACACTTGGGAGGCAGAGGCAGGCAGGATCTCTGTGAGTTCGAGGCCAGCCTGGTCTACAGTGCTAGTTCCAAGACAGGCTCCAAAGCCACACAGAGAAACCCTGTCTCGAAAAAAACAAAACCAAAAAAAGCTGCTTAAATTTTTATTCTATTTTTGATGTGTGTGTGTTCATGTGTACCCAAGCATGTGTCAGCCAGAGTACAATCAATCCCTCAGGTGTCATCCTCAAGAACACCACCCACTTCTTTTGAGACGTGGTCATCCACTTCTTTTGAGACATGGTCTCTCACTGGCCAGGGCTCACCATTAGTCTAGATTGGCTAACCAGGGAACCAGGGATCCCTGGGATCCTCCTGTCCACCTGTTCTAGGGTCAGGATTACATGTGTGTGCCACCATGAGTGGGTTTTTTTTTTGTTTGAGAGAGGGTTTCTCTGTGTAGCTCCAGCTGTCCTGGACTCGCTCTGTACACCAGGCTTCCTCTGCCTCCCTGAGTGCTGGGATTAAAGGCATGCGTCACTGTTACCTGAAATTTTTATGTGGGTTCTGGGAATTGAACTCTGGTCTTCTGCTTGCAAGACAAGCACTCTATCCACAGAGCTATTCCCTCCCTCCCCTCCTTTGTGAGCTTAGGACCAGCACTTGGATGAAGGCACCAAATTAATTTTACTAACTCATTCTTTACCGTCTGTTTCACAGGAAGGCAATCTAAGCACATGGACTAACTTGTCTAAAATCCTGCAGCTGGGGAGCAGGAGGCTGATAAGTCTCTGCAAACCACTTTGGACTCCAGTACTTTTGTTGTGGTTAGTGGTTTGTGTTTGTTTGAGACAGCTTTGTGGACCAGCCTGAACTCACAAAGATCTACCTGCCTCTACATTAAGAAGTGCTGGGTTCAAAGTCATGTGCCATCATGCCTACATTTTTTTTAAAGGCAGGTATATACCTCTTGGAAGAACTTGTCTTTCCTGTTTTATTTATTTTGTTTATTTGTTTATTTGTGTATATATATGTAGGAGGGCCCACTCATGCACAGCATATATGTAAAGGTCAGAGGACAGCTTGCAGGGATCTCCTCCTCCCTCTGTGTGGGTCCCAGGAATTGAAACTCAGGTTGTCAGCCTTGGTAGCAATACTTTTACCTGCTGAGCCGTCTCTCGGCCCTAGAGAGCTTAAAAAGAAAGGGGGGTTCCTGTGACAGATTTTGAATTAGGAAATACAAAGTGAAAATTTCAGGGCCCAGATGAGAAATTTTTGTATTCCATTCTGTGACCGCCTTCTCCTGGGGTGGAATTTCCTCACGGGAAACGTGGAAACCAGTGAACTACTTGTGCAATATTTGCAGTGGGAACTGAGGGGTTTGTTCTATTGACATTTGAAGTCCGGGAACCTCTTGTCAGGGGGCAGGAAGAAAAAAAAACCCACACAAAAGGACTGTAAGTACCCTTTCCTTTGATCCCATGAGATCATGTGACCCAACTTTGAAGAAGCAGGTAGAGCTGGCCACTGAAGCCTGGACACAAGCACCAATTTTCAGCTTTCCTGGCCACCTGTCATGGGATGGAGTGGGAGGGTGCTTCTCACACTGCAGAGGGTGCGGTGTGGGAGCAAGCTAGGAGATAGGGACTGCGGAGTGTCATTTACGGATCCTCAGGGTCTGTAATAATGGATCGGTGTGATAAAAGAGGGACTTTGAGGAGACCCTTCCAGCCTGAGGGTGAGCCCAGGGAGAGAGGGTCAAGTGCACGCGCTGTTGTTTCATGGTCTGCCTGAACAGCTCTAAGCTAGCGTGGTAACTACATAGCTGGCCCATGAAGTGTATTTAAGGCGAGAAGCTTAGCGTTCCTGCCAGAGCAGCTGTTCTAGTTCCTGGACCGAATCAGAAGTAATGGTGATCACAGCCAGCAACTTCAGTGGTGCCACTGTGTTCCGGATCTGTCGCTCTGTTGACTCGCTGCCCTCAGGGCAGCCCCAGAAGTTGAGTGTCTTGTCTGCAGGCAGCAGCACAGTAGGAAGCTGGGCCACGAAGACAGCAGACCCAGGTGACAGGCCTTACGCCCCCTCAGTTACAGTAGCTGAGGAGTATCTCCGAAAAGCATTGCTAACCTCCCCTGTCACAGGCACTACTGCCAGGCTGTTCGCTCATTCTTTCCCTTTCTGCTGGCCAGTGTCGGGCTTGAATTACCTTTGTGTTTCTGACCATTGTTTTTTAAACACAAGTAGTAGTTACAAGTATATTATTTCCAGCAACTGTGCAGCCCTTAGCCTGGTAATTTTACTGGCGAGGAAAAGAAATCTAGTATGGAGTACTCGTAACTGGTACTGTACTGGAGTGTGTAGGCTGAAAGCCTGGGCCCTGGCCGTTCATCTCAAATGCCAGTTAAAGAGACAAGTAAAGGAGGCCTGAGGAATGGCTCGGTGGTTTAGGGTACTTGCCATTCTTTCAGAGGATTCAGGTTCGGTTCCCAGTACCCTCGTGGTGGCTCACAACCATCCATAACTCCAGTTCTAGGGAATCCAATGCCCTCTTCTGACCTCCATGGATACCATGCATATATACATATGTGTAGGCAACATATTCTCACCCAAGAAAATAAATAAACCTAGCACAATTAATCCCAGCCCTCAGGAAGCAGAGGCTGGTGGATCTCTATGAATCGAGGCTAGCCTGATCTACAGAGTAAGTTCCAAGACAACCAGAGCTACACAGATAAACCCTGTCTCGAAAAAAAAAAAAAATAAAAAATAAATAAATAAATAGACCTTAAATTTTTTTTGAAAAGAGTAAGTAATATTGAAAAGCCGAGAAAGGAACTTTTTCAGTGTGGCAGTATTGGAAAGAAGAACATAACAAAGGAACCACCAGTCAGTTTTGGGGTGTACTAAGAGGTTCGTATTTAAATTGAGGGTAAGAGATATGAATAATAAAGTAGTCAGCTCTTAAGATTTTATTTATTTGCTATGTTCTGTCTGCATGTATACTTGCATGCCTGAAGAGGGCTTACAGATGATTGTGAGCTGGGAATTGAACTTAGGATGTCCAGAAGAGCAGTCATTGCTCTTAACCTCTGAGCCATCTCTCCAGCCCCCCAGTATCTCTTCCAAATCCTTCTCTTCTGCTAGAACAGTTACTGTGCCAGTTAGTGGAGCTGGTCTTGCTACCATCTTGACTGAGTGAATCAGCCCTGCTTGGGCCCTAAGTTTGTTTTTCATTTGTTTGTTTGAAACAGGGCTGGCCTCAAACTGTGCTGCTCCTGCCTCAGCTGTCCAAGAGCTGCAGGTACTGACCAACCTCGTCCAGCTCGGGCCCTGAGTGTTTTTTGGAACTATAAAGATCTTGACCTCTGTCGTCCTCTGTTTGGTTCTGGGAAAAGTCAAAGTTTAATGGCTTAGTCAAGATTTGAGATCCTTCCTGTGAGAGCCAGAGTACTCATGACTCCCTGAGCGAGCCTCTTAGCAGCTGCCTGGAGAACGTGACTGGCCGGAAAGCAGAAGTACTGTGGGGAACTTCAGCTTTAAGGAGGGAACTGTTGCTTCTTTTCAGGATTGAGATGGTGGTTCCTCTTTAGTTCCACACACCACTCTCTCTCAAAACAGTGGGGTTCAGGTGCCACTGGTTTAAAAAATCAAGTTTGACTAACTAACCCAGACCACTAATGTTACTCTATATTTCCTTTTTTTTTCTTTCTCTTGTCTTTTCTTTCTTTCTTTTTCTTTTTTTTTTTTTTTTAAGACATGGCTTCTTTTTGTAACCCTGGCTGTCCTAGAACTCGCTCTGTAGACCAGGCTGGCCTTAAACTCCGAGATCTGCCTGCCTGCCTCCCAAGTGCTAGAGTTAAAGGTGTACACCACCACCACCTGGCTGAGAAACAGCTCTTAAAATTGTCCTCTGACCTTCACACATGCATTGTGGAACATAGGCATGTACACCCACAATAAATTAATTTTTAAAAAAAGGAATTCAAAATATAAAGATTCCCAAGTTCATCCCTAAGTACCCTCACAAGAAAGGGGGAGAGAATGAGAAAAAGCAAGACAAGAATCTGGAAGCATTTAGGGTTTTTTGTTTTTATTTTTTATTTTTGGTTTTTTTGAGACAGGGTTTTATTATGTATCTCTGGTTGTCCTGATAGACCAGGCTGGCCTGGAATTCAGAGAGATCCACCAGCCTCTGCCTCCCAAGTGCTGGGATTAAAGGTATGTGCCACCATGCCTGGCTTTTTTTTTTTTTTTTTTTTTTAAAAATAGAGTCCTTTTCATATAGTATTGTCTAAACATGGTCTCACTATATTTCTTAATTTGATAAATATTAGTATTCTGCTTGCTAAGAAATCAATTTGCTTTTTATTCAGTTTATAGGTTTGATTTTTAGTAGTGCCAAGATTCTCGACTTTTGTGTTTGTGTGTGTGAGAGAGAGAGAGAGAGAGAGAGGGAGAGAGAGAAGGAGGAAATGAGGGAGGGAGGAGGGAGATGTCGGGGTATGATGTAGGTGCCCATCTAGGGACATGTAGGGACCAGAGGAAGTCTCAGATGCAGGTCCTTGCCTTCTGCCTTGTTTGAAAAGGGTCTCTTTGCAGCTATGCTGGCAGCATCCTACAGGCTGGCTGGCTGGCACGCTTTCAGGATTCCCCTTTCTCTACCTTCATCTCTCTGTAAGAACGCCGGGATTGCAAATGCCCCCTGCTGCAGCCAGCTTTAGGTAGGTTCTGGGGATTCAAACTTGGGTCCTCATACTGTGCAGCAAGTGCTTTGTTTACCTTTCGAGCCATCTACCCAGCCCCAAATCTAACTGTACTTTGTCCTAAGGACTTCGTTTCAGGAAAGCAGTCAGAAGAAACTCACCTGGCCATGAGGCACCTGCAGCCTCAGCACAGTCTTTTCCTCCTATTCAGATCTTTTTTTTTTTTTTTTTTTTTTTTTTTTAGGTTCTAAGGTCGGAGTTATAAAGGAGGTGAATGTGAGCCCATGCCCCACCCAGCCCTGTGAGCTGCACAAAGGCCAGTCTTACAGTGTCAATGTCACCTTCACTAGTGGTGAGTAAATGTGACTCTTCCCTTCAGTTCACGCTGAACTGTGATATAGCGGATGGGACCGTGGCTTAGTTGGCTGGATTTGTCAGCGTCCTTTCTGACCTGCACAAAACTAGAATTCACTTTGTTGCTGGACAGGACCGAATCTGACTCCATAGCTATTACTTTTCACGTTCTCAAAGGAAACCTGGAGAGCTGGACTGATGAAAGGAGCGCTTTTAAGTTACAGCTCTGACTAGAAGTGGGGAGGGGAGAATCCTGTAGTAGTTTCACAACGTATAAGAGGATGACGCAAAACCCAGGAGCCGTGCAGACTGCGCTGTGAGTCAGCTGTGTGAGAGCTCTCTGCTGCCAGGCTCGCTGTGTGATGTCTCTCAGCAGGAAACTCTCAGGGCCACAACTGTGTCCTCATGCTGGGTTCCTGCTGTGTCCAATGCAGCCTGGTGCTGGAAACCTGACTGAGACAGCAAGGGGGTGAAGAGAGGAGAGAAACAAATCTTTAACATTCTGCATAATGTTCCTTCAAGCCAGGCCGCAGTGGAAGAACCATGAGCCCAAAAGGAGCCTCTTATAGAAAATTCCAGGCTAGCCACAGCCACAGAGAGAGATCTTATCTCAGTGGTTCTCAGCCTTCCTAACACTGCGACCCTTTAATACAGTTCCTCATGTTGTGATGACCTACAACTATAAAATTATTTTCGTTGCTACTTCATAACTATAATTTTGCTATTATGAATTTTAATGTAAATATCTGATATTCAGGATATCTGATATGCAACCCCTGTGAAAAGGTTGTTTGACCCCCAAAATGGGTCAAGACCCACAGGTTGAGAACTGATGGCTTATCTCAAAGGGGAAAGGGTATGTGTAAAGTGACTCTGTGGGTAAAGGCACTTGTCACCAGGCTGGGTGACTTAAGTTCAGTCCCTAGAAGCCACAGTCAAAGGAGAGAACTGATTCCTACAAGTGCATTGTGTTGTGCGCGCGCGCGCGCGCGCGCACGCACACACACACACACACACACACACACTTTAAAGACAGCAGATTTGCACCAGAGGAAGATGACTCAGTAGTTAAGAGAGCTTGCTGTTTTTGAAGAAGAAAGGTTGGGCTGTGGTGGTACACGCCTTTAATCCCAGCACTTGGGAGGCAGAGGCAGGTGGATCTCTGAGTTCAAGGCCAACCTGGTCTACAGAGTGAGTTCCAGGAGAGACTCCAGAGCTACACAGAGAAACCCTGTCCTGAAAAAACAAACAAACAAGACGACCTGAGTTGGATTCCCAGCACCCACAGGCAACCCCCACCCACCCGTAACTCCAGCTCCAGGGCGTTCAGTGCCCCTCCTCTGGCTTGCACAGGCACCCGTACTTAATGTGTGCACACACACATAGACATAAATGAAATTAATTTTTTAAAAAAATGTAAAGAATCTAGACAAGTACAAATGCTTATTTCTGGACAGAGCAGCTATCTGGACTCCTTCCCTCGTTTGCTCTCCCATGAACTATCTAGAACTCAGAGTTCTCAGCGCTGCCCACTTCTCTGCTCGGAGAATGAGCACCCTACTTTCTTTCTTGATCCACCCATCCCCTTAGCTTGTTAGTTTAAAAAAACAAAACAAAACAAAAAACAAACTAAAGGCTGGGAGATGACTCAGTTGGAAAAAATCACTTATTGCCCAAACATGAGGACATGAGTTCAGATCCCAGCCCTGACATAAAAAGGTAGGTGTGCCACATACATGCCTGTAAGTCCAGAACTGTGAGTGCAAAGGCTGGAGGATAGGGACCTGCTGGTCACCAGCCTAGCTCCAGTTTAGTGTCTTAGTTAGGGCTTCTTTTGCTGAAGCGAAACACCATGACCAAAAAGCAAGTTGGAGAGAAAGGGTTTATTCAGCTTACACTTCCATATCTCTGTTCATTACTGAAAGAAGCAGAGCAGGAACCTGGAGGCCAACCTGGTCTACAGAGGCAGGAGCTGATGCAGAGATGATGGAGGGGCACTGCTCACTGGCTTCCTTTCTCAGCCTGCTTTCTTACAGAACCCACCGCCAGCCCGGGGATGGCACCACCTACAATGGGCTGAGCCCTCTCACATCAATCACTAAATAAGAAAATGCCTTACAGCCCGATGTTATGGAGGTTCCCTCCTTTCAGATGACTCTAGTTTGTGTGTCAAGTTGACTTTAAGACTAGCCTGGACGTGAGAGCCTCTATCTCAGAGTATTCCTTGGAGACTCAGAGCAGTGGGGCAGAGCTCAGGATGCCTTCCTCTGGCCTCTGCATATGCACCTGTGAACGCACACACAGCATTCTAGGTGGAAGCCATGCCGCCCAACACAGAAAGAATGAAAAGCCACATGTAGGTGATGCCTGTAATCACAGCACTGTGGAGGGTGAAGGTAGAGGAATTCAAAGGTAGCCTGGACTAAATAGCCATATCCTTCTGTGAGTTCGAGGCCAGCCTGGTCAGCAAAGTGAGTTCCAAGACAGCCAGGGCTACACAAAGAAACCCTGTTTTTTTTTGTTTTGTTTTGTTTTGTTTTTTTATTTTAAAAGATGGAGGTAGGGACTGAAGAGATGGCTCAGCAATTAAGAGCACTGCCTCCTCTTCAAAGTCCCTGAGTTCACTTCCCAGCAACCACATGGTGGCTCACAACCATCTATAATGAGATCTGGTGCCCTCTCTGGCCTGCAGGCATACATGCAGGCAGAACTGTATACATATATAATAAATAAATAAATCTTTAAAAAAATAGGGTCTTGCCAGGCAGTAGTAGCACACACCTTTAATCCCAGCACTTTTAGGAAGCAGAAATAGGCAGATCTCAGTGAGTTCAAGGCCAGCCTGGTCTACGGAGCGAGTTCCAGAGAAATGCTGTCTCGAAAACCCAACACAAAACCAAAAACATGAGGACCTCAGTTCGATTTTCAAAATTCATGTAAAATGCCAAGAATGGTCATCCTGGAAATAGGCTTGTGGCCCCAGCACTGGGGAGGTGGAAACAGGCAGCTCCCAAGGCTCACTGGCAGGCAGCCTGGCTGAGTCTGTAAGTCCTGGGCCAGTAAGAAGACTCTCAAAAAACAAGGTGCATGGCTTCTTGAGGCTGACCCCAGGTTCACCCACAAACATTCACACAGTTCTTATACAAAATATATAATATATAAGGGCCCCTTTCTGTCTGTCAACAAGCCTGAGGAAATATCGCTGGAGGTTGTCACCTCCCTGACAGCAGGTCTTAGAAAGGGCCTCCTAAGTCAGCCAGAATGCTGCGCAGCCCTAATCCCAACACTTGGGAGGCAGAGACAAGAGAACCTCCAGAGGCCAGCCGGGCCTCTGAGTTCCAGGACAGCCAGAGTAAAGAAACCCTATCTCAAAAGTAATAATAAAAATATACAAAGTCTCCTGAGGCGCTCCAACAGCTGCAGAAGCTGTTTTCTAGTTCTGAGTTTCAGTACGGTTGACGAGAGTGTGAGGAGCCATTTGAGCAATAGAGAACACTCACCCAAACACCAGCACTCTAGGTCTTTGTGTTTATCACTACACCGCTGTGGAGGAGGTGGGCACAGCCATGACTACACACATAAGGTGTCTGGAGGACTCGTGGAGTCCAAGAGCTGCGGTAGGAGAAGATCCTCAAAGACCAGGTCCCACTCGCCGTGAGAAAGATCTTTGTCAGTATTGAAGAGGACACCGAAGAGCATGCTTCGCCTCTGAGACCAGAGTGATTAAAATCATGAGTGACAGGCATGGAGGAAAAGAGGAACTTAGTTTTTGTTACCTTTAACAACCAAGACCCTTTGGATAAGACTGCCATTCAAAAGCACCATCCTGCGTATACACACAGTGAAGTAAGACACACCCTGTGGAAGCAAGAAATAGGTAGTCCTTCATCCAGCCAAAAAGTCAAGAGCGGTTCTGGAAACTCGTGGTGGTTTTAGGTGTGGAGGGAACTTTAGTGGTCATGGTGGCTTCGGTGGTGGCAGTATATACGATGGCGGGGGCGGGGGGACAGCTATAATGGATTTGGTAATGATGGAAGCCATTTGGAGACGGTGGACGCTGTGGTGATTTTGGAAGCTATAACAATTTGTCTGCAAATATTGGCCCTCTGACTAGAGGAGACTTCGAGGCAGAACCTCTGGCCCCTGTGGTGTAAGTGTAGTTAGCTAAACCACAGAACCAAGCTGACGATGTGGCTCCGCAGCAGCTGTCTGTGGCAGAAGGGTCTAGCCGCTCCCAGGAAACGAAACGTAGCAGGAGAGGCGAGCCATGCAAGTGACCAGGAAGCCACGGATTCCAACAGCTGTGACCTCAGCAAAGCGGGGCCCACTCCGAAGAAGACATGTTTAGACATCTCTCGTTTGTCTGGGCTGTGCCTGTGACTAACTGTAGAGCAGGTTATTTTAATTTCTGTCCTGTGAAAGGTGGATAGCATCCCAGCGGTGGGGTTTGTGTTTTGTTCTGTTTTATAATTGTTGTTTTGTCTTTGGTGTTTAGTTTTTGTTTAGGTTTATGTGTATAAGGTTTCTGCCAGCGTGTATGTATGTACGCACGTGTGTGCCTGGTGCTCACAGAGGCCAGGAGAGTGTGATGGATCCCCTGGAGCTGGAGTTATGGGTGCGAGGAGCCACTATGTGGGTGTTAAGAATCAAACCTGGGCCGGGCGGTGGTGGCGCACGCCTTTAATCCCAGCACTCGGGAGGCAGAGGCAGGCGGATCTCTGAGTTCGAGGCCAGCCTGGTCTACAAGAGCTAGTTCCAGGACAGGCTCTAGAAACTACAGGGAAACCCTGTCTCGAAAAACCAAAAAAAAAAAAAAGAATCAAACCTGGGTCCTCCAGAAGAGCAGCTAGTACTCTCCAGCGCCCTCTCCCCTAGGGAAAGGTTTTAATGGATACCTTTCTTCAGCTGTTCTGTTGAGCGTGAAAAGAAACAGTCTGATTATGATGCTGACTAAACGTGTTTTTATAAAAATAAAATTAATGATACTCAGTGGTTAAGAGCACTGGCTGTTCTTGCAGAGGACCCAGGTTCAAATCCCACCATCACATGGCAGCTCACAGCTGTCTATAACTCCACTCCCAGAGGATCTGACATCTTCATTCAGATATTAACGCAGGCAAAACACCAATGCACATGAAGTAAAAATAAATTTTAAAAAATAAAACGAGGAGCTTGTGAGATGACTTACAGCTAAAGGTGACTGTTGCCGAGCCTCACAGACTGAAGCTGAACCCCAGAATCTGCGTGGTGGAAGGAGAAAGCAGACTCCTGAATGTTGTCCTCTGACCTACGCATCTGCTGTGCCATGTTCACACCCCTCCCCTAATAACTAAATTGATTTTAGGCTTTTACATTTATTATTAAAAATTAAAAGACTGAAATACAGCAAGTACCCTGGATCTCCAAAATATCGTAACAGCGCGTAACGTTACTAGAGGTTTGGGGGTACACGTCTGGGCCCTGGCAGCCTGACGGGAGGCCCAGCCTCATCCTCGATATGCTCAGCTCCTGGCCTGTCTCCGAGTTGCCATTACCCTTCCTGCATCTCCTGCATCGCAAGGGCAAGTTCCTTCTTTGCTGACACCTTGGGCTCCATTTTTTCTCTTCCAGGGCTGGAGGGGGTGTGATTCTAGTTCCTTGGGGCACATTGTCTGGATAGCCTGATGGTCAGAGGGAGGAGCCGAGCGGTCTCTTGAGAATCTCTTCAGTCCTGCCTGAGAACTGCAGTGACTAATTGTTCTAATCTGAAAATACTTTACCCCTCCTGTCTATCTTCAGTGTAGAGGCTGGAGGGGACCAAGAGATTAAGAGCTCTTTTAATCGTACAAAGTATCTAAAGGATTGCCTGTCACTGCCGGCATTTAAAACCCACGGTACACTCTGGCAGAGCCAGTGGTCCTTATAGTGGTAGATAAGGTTATTTGTCTGAGTAGCCTAATTCCCTTGATGGGGAGCAAGGAAAGAAACCAGCTCCTTTATCACGTGGACCAGGGCTGGCTGCTAACGGTGACCCATGAAGACAGAGATGCTGGAAGGAAGAGGCCTCTAGTCTGCTGCTATAGCCCTTCTAGCATTTGAGAGTGAATTTGATGACTTACCTTAGAATTTGCAAATACAGTCGCCTTCACCACCTGACTCTCTGTCTTCCTAGGCACTCAGTCGGAGAACAGCTCCGCCACAGTGTACGGCATCCTGGCAGGACTCCCCGTCTTCTTCCCCATTCCTGAGCCCGACGGTTGTAAATCTGGAATCAACTGCCCCATCCAGAAAGACAAGACCTACAGCTACCTGAATAAACTCCCGGTGAAGAGTGAATACCCCTCTGTAAGTGATGCCCTGGGGCTGGGTCAGATGCTGAGGCTGGGAGTAAGAAGCCCGGACTGGGGCAAAGGGCTTCTCATTTCTGGTGAAGCGGGAAAGGCCTGTGCGGAAGGAGATAAGTTTGAGGAACCCGAGGATGCCATTTTTATAGACCAGTTCCTCACTCAGGGCCTCCCTATGCAGTGGTGCTTAGATTTAGAGACAGGTCTCTAAGTCCAAAGCCTGTACAGGGTTAAAAGATTTTAGCCAGCCAGGCGGTGGTGGCTACCAGTCCTGGTGGCTCATTAAATCTTTTAAAAAAAGAAAAGGCATGTTAGTGCACATCTTTAACCCCAGCACTCAGCAGGCAGAGACAGGAGGATCTCTGAGTTCAAGGCTAGCCGGGGCTACGTAGTGAGACCTACCTAAAAAAATTACAAAATTAGATGGGACAATAGCTCATACTTCCAACACTTAGAAGGCTTAGGCAGGAGGATTGCTATAGGTTGAAAGCCAGCCTAGACTGTTTTTAGGTTTTGTTTTTTTTTTTCTTCTCTCTTTTAGGGGACCTGCCACCCAACTCCCAAATCATATGGAGGCTTATTCTTGCTTATGAATAAGCCTGACCTTCGCTAGGCTTATTTCTAGCCAGCTTTTCTTAAGTTATCATATCTACCTTTTGTCTCTGGGCTTTTTTATCTTTTTCTATTTCTTAACCACTGAGCCATCTCTCCAGTCTGACCTTTTTCTATACCTGTATAACTTTTCTTTCCTTCCTACTCCATGGCTGGCTGTGTGGCTGGTAGCTAGTCCTTAGTGTCCTCTCTCCTTTTTCTTTTTTTTTTTTTAAATATATTTATTTATTTATTATGTATACAATATTCTCTCTGCCTGAAGACCAGAACAGGGCACCAGACCTGATTACAGATGGTTGTGAGCCGCCATGTGGTTGCTGGGAATTGAACTCAGGACCTTTGGAAGAGCAGGCAATGCTCTTAACCACTGAGCCATTTCTCCAGCCCCTCTCCTTTTTCTTTTCTTGCTCCTCGATCCCAGGTTAATTTTATTTAATCAAACAAATATAACACATCTTTTCATTGTTAACAAAAGCAGCAGAAAAAAATGCAACACACCTTTACATGGTTAAAATAATGTTCTCCAACACTAGACGATCTAGGGAACTCCAGAGTCCCAGGCTGCCTGCGATGCAGAAGTGAGACTATGTCTCCAGAAACAAACAACAGTGACCACACAGCTCATAGTTTGACTGTACCAAGTCAAAGTTGAGATCGTTGAGATTATCAAATGAGAAAATGAACAGAAATCAGCTTAAGATAAGCAGTGTGTGCTCATGTATAATCCTAGCACTTGGAAAGCTGAGGCCACGTTGATGTGCATTCAAACAGCCTGGACTGGCTGTACAGTGATTCCAGGCCAGTCTGGGAGAGGAGTGGCCAATGGGGTGGGGGAAGTTAACTTAAACTCTGTTACACAGGGTAGTTGTCCTGGAAATTATCTGTTCCAAGTGTCTGTGGACCAGTGGTTCTCAACTTTACCAGTGCTTCAGCCCTTTAACATAATTCCTCTTGTTGTGGTGACCACACCATAAAATTATTTTCATTGCTATTTTGTGACTGTAATTTTGCTACCATAATGTAAATATCAGTTTTCTGGTGGTCATAGGTGAGCCTGTGAAAGGGTCACTTGACCCCTCCACCCAAAGGGGTCACGACCCTCAGGCTGAGAAAACTGCTCTGGCCCATCCTTTGTGCTTTGGCATTTCCATTCCTAGCTAAGAAGAAACTTTCTTTACACTGAAGGATCTAAGCTTTTATTTTCTGTTCTCACAGTTCAAGTGAAAGGGCTATAGAAGTTTGCGAAATAAGTGAGAAGCTATTTAAATTTAAAGTTATTATATTTGTAAGGCTCTGTTTACATGCCTCTGATCTAAGAGTGAAATTCAGTAATGCACACCTGTGATCTTAGTGCTCGGGAGGCAGAAATAGGAGGACCAGAAGTTCGAGGCCAGCCTGAGTTACAATAGCAAGTTCCGGGTCAGGTAAAGCTGTGTAACAAATGGAGGGAGGGAAGAAGAAAGGAAAGAGAAGTGAAGGATTTTAGAATTACGTTTGATAGGTGTGCTCGTCCACCTACAATTCCAGAATTGTAGAAAGATTGCCACAAATTTAAGGCCGTACTACATAGTAAATTTAAAGCTAATCTGGATTAGCTATGAAGACTGCATCTTTAAAAAAGAAAAAGAAAGGGGCTGGAGAGATGGCTCAGCGGTGAAGAGCACTGACCGCCCTTCCAGAGGATCCCCGTTCAATTCCCAGCACCCACATGGTGGCTCACCGCTGTCTGTAACTCCAGTTCCAGGGGATCCAACACCCTCACACAAACATATGCATTACAAATAAATTATTTATAAGAAAAAGAAAGCAGAAAAGAGGAGCTAGAGAGATGCTCAGTGGTCAAAGCATTGGCTGCTCTGCAGAGGACCCAGGTTCAGTTCCCAGCACCAAGAAGCAGCTCACAACCATTTGTAACTCCAGTACCAGGGATACACGTGGTGCATATATTCAGACAAACTTTATTCGCATAAAATAAAATTTAGAAAAAAAAAACAGAAAAGAAGAGGAAGAGAGAGGAAAGAAATATTACACTTGAAAAATTACATTGATAAATTGGACTAGGTTGGATGACATCATTGGTATAACTTGGCTCACTCTTTGGATTAAGGTCATATCCTAATCGGGCTACAAGGTGATATGATTTAGAAAGAATAAGGATTGAAGGTACATACTGAAGCCAGTTATAGATCAAAAATCAGGTTCTGACTTCATTTTTCCCAATTCCTTTTCTTTTTCCAGATAAAGCTGGTGGTGAAATGGGAACTTCAAGATGACAAAAAGCAAAACCTCTTCTGCTGGGAGATTCCAGTAGAGATCAAAGGCTAAACTCTTTGGCGCCCTGTGTCTGTGTGGGGTGAGAGGTCATGGCTGGAGGGAAGGGAAGAAACAGAAGAGAGATCCGACCTGAAATTAAGCCAGTGCCGTAAGATGAACAGAATTTCAAGGCTGCTATCTTATGCCTCTCAACCTCCATAAAAGTATCTGCGACCTTACTCTTGAGAACTCAGAACTCTAGCCCCCTCAATAGCCTTTGTTGAGGCCGCAGAGTGGGAGAGGGATACTGGAGCTGAGTTGTCTCCATGGCTGTTTGCTTTTGGATTAAGGTTGGCAGGATGGGAGGAGGTTACTTAGGGATGTCAGATCATTTGACCCAGGGCTATCAATCCGCTGTGAAGGATGGCTTCCAAGAGACTCCTCTCTAGCTGAGGGTATTACCTCTACAGGTTCCTCGTCTCTTAAGCCCTTCCTGAGTGCCGTGCTCCTGGCTAATCAGTCTACTGAGTCTTGATAGTCCCCTCAGCCCCAATGCTTCAACAATAGTGAGCAGCTCTTCAGCCAGCATCCAGAGACTGTTTGAGAGGTGCAGCAGAAAGTTGGCTCTGAATACTTTCCGCTCTTCTTTGTGGTCAGCTCTTGTTTCTTGTTCTTCAGAGGCTTTTATTAAAGATGATACTTGGTTGCAGGTGCTTGTTTTGTTTTGTTTTTTTAAACAGTATTAACCTGTATCCTCCCTCTGCACTGGAGACTGAACCTTCTGGTAAATAATAGCTTGCCTTTCTTGCACTTGTGTTCAGGGCTGGCACAAGCAGGCACCCAGGGGAAACTGCTCTTTTCCTCATTTTCTTTTTCATGAACTGGACCTTATCCATAGAAAGTGACATTGTCAAGGTGGGTGTGGCGCACGCCTTTAATCCCAGTACTTGGGAGGCAGGCAGATCTCTGTGAGTTTGAGGCCAGCCTGGTCTACAGAGGGAGTTCCATAACAAGCGCCAAAGCTACAGAAAAACCCTGTCTTGAGAGAGAGAGAGAGCGAGAGAGAGAGAGAGAGAGAGAGAGCGAGAGAGCGAGAGAGAGCGGTTGTTTTGCTTCACTGCACCGCCAAGCATGGTTGGAGCAGCAAACACTATACAAGGAATAGCAACACCTGAAGAGGAGTGAAGGAGCGTGGTGACTGGGACATCACCTGCCCTAATCCGGAAGCCTAGAAACAGAAAAGTAAAAGATTAGCGGCTCTGAGGAGGCAGGAGGGTTGTAAGTTTCATGCCAGTCTGAGCAGCATACTGAGACCCTGTTCAAATAAGTAAATAGGCCCTGCCCACAAGAGGCAGGAGGGTCCTGAGCTCCAGGCGTGCCTGAACTCATCTTCCCACCCCTGCCTCCACCCCCACACACAGACCAGGCTTGGTGGCCACACGCATAATCTCAGCACTGAAAGGCAGAGGCAGGAGGATTGCTGCAATGTTTTGAGACCAACCCCATCTACATAATGAGTTCAAGGCGACCCTGGGCTGAATGAGACCTAGTCTTGGGGGAGAGGGGAGAGACATCATAACAGAATCGTTCCTTGGTTAAATCTTGAAGTGAGAAGTATAGTCGTGGGTCTCAGTTTGCTGTATGAAGTCGTGTCCTTTTTTAAATTTTTGTAACAAGGTCTGGTGTAGCTCAGGGTGGTCTTGAACTTATAATGTATCTGAGAACCTTGACTTCCTGATCTTCCTGCTTCTGCCTCCTAAATGTGGGAATGCAGGTGTGTGCCCCATACATAGCCTAGATCCTTGGCTTTCCCCACCTGTGAGTTTCCCAGGCCAACCACCAGGGGACAGCAGCGGGTCAGTAATGAAGTTACTAACAGCGCGCGGCTCACCCACTGCATGGTATCTGTTGTGTGTTCTTAGCCCACCCTGGTTTTCCTAGGTGGATGATGCTCTGTGAGTCAGAGTCACGGGAACTCCAAAAGAGCTACCTGCTGAGGTCATTGCTTCCAACTGCCTGTGGGTACATTTTGGCTCCGCCAGTCAATCAGCTGTGAATGTGAGCTTTAAATGATTTCATTCCTCCGTGTTCAGTTTGATTTTCCTAATGCACTGGCCAGGAACAATGACAGTGCAGTGAAATGGGGCCATGTGGAAGACTTACGTGAGTCGGGCCATGTGGTGTACACTCTTGTCAATGGGAGCCTCTGGGCTAGGCTGCTTCTGTCTAGAAATAGGAAAATCAGGAGGTTCGGTCTGATGTGTGCTGATGTGTCTCCTCAGAAAAATAAAGCTATCATCTTTGTATGGAAACTTGCCGAGGGGCCAGGAGAAATAGAAAACTCAGTTCTCTGACTCCCTGTTCCCATAATTCTTCTTACCTTTTCAGCTCCATAGACGCTAACAGCTCTCAACCCCGAATTTCATACTCCTCTGCCCTCGTGTGAATAAAATTAGAAAAACAAAAGGCTCCATTAGCCTATGTCCTTGTGTCCTTATAATCAGAGTGGGAGGGGACCCAGCAGCTTATTAGTGTTTGCCTACCAGCCATCGGGAGGCTCAGTGGAGCCTGCAGTTATGAGATAGGTAGGGCTCCCATGGGAGGATTAGTTTGAAAGGTCAGCTCTACAGAAAGTTCACAGTCATTAACACAGAGGCATTGACTCCTAGGTATACAAAGGGTTCTACACTTTCCAATGCCAGCCTCCGGCTTTCTGAACAATTCTTTTTATGTCAGTGGTTCTCAACCTTCCGAATGCTGTGACCCTTTAGTACAGTCAAGTTGTGGTGACCCCAACCATAAAATCATTTTTGTTGCCACTGTTACGAATTGTAATGTAAATCTGATATGCGGAATACTGATATGTGACCCCCGCCCCCCAAAGGGTTTGGGACCCATAGGTTGAGAACCACTACCTCACATGAATTCAAGGCAAGTAGATCTCAAGACTCCAGTTGTTATAGTCTGATCTTCATGCTGATAAAATAAACAACAAAAGTAGAACAATTTGAAGTCCTGTGTGCTTGATTTTGAAATCGTGTGTGTGTGTGTGTTTGTGTTTTAAGACACAGTGAGGTGAGGACTGGGGATGCCAAACAAGTATGAGGACCTCACCTTCCATCCCCAGACCCCACTTAAAAAGCTAGATGTGGGGCTGGAGAGATGGCCCAGTGGCTAATGCAATGGCTGTTCTTCTAGAGGACTGGGGGTCACTTTCCAGGACCCACATGGCCCCTCACAGCTCTCTGAAACTCCAGTTCCAGGGGATCCAACACCCTCTTCGGGCTTTGCACACATAGTGCTTAACATATAGGCAGAACACACGTACCCCTAAAATAAAATTGGGGAGAAAAACTTTGCAAAAATGCTGGCTATAATCCCAGCATGCCTATACCAGCTAGCCTGTTGTATGTAGTGGCAAACAACGTCTGTCTGACATCCGAGGTTGTCACCTGTGTACAAGGACAACAGGAAGCTGATGTCCTTACCAAATACAAACAATAATAAGAAATAATCTAAGCATGGCACATGCTCAGAGTCCTAGCATTAGGTAGTAGAGGCTAGAGGTTAAGTTTAAGGTCATCCTTGGCTACATAGCAAGTTCAAGGCCAGCCTGGGCAACATGAGATCCTGTCTCAGGAAGGAAAGAAGGAGAAAATATATGATTCACAGAGATTGATAAGAGGAGTGATCTCTGGGAATGCCCCGGGCATAGGAAAGGACTTGAAGTGGGTGAAGTCAACTGAGACAAGATGATCTTGGATTACCATTCTCTTACTGTCCGTAGGGACAAGCACCTGTGCTTAGAGGATCCAAGAGCAGTGCTCCTACAGGGGGTTGGCTTGGCGACAAAGGTGTGGTACCCAGGAACAACACTGACATGGAGCAGAGGGTCGAAAAGTCAGTAGGATGAGCATCATTTGAAATTCATGCTACGCTGCCCCCAGTAGCTCTCTGAGTGGAGATGGAGCCAGGAATAGACTAGCGTGTGCTGTGGTGAAAGGCCCAAGATGCTCGGCTGTGCGCTGGAAATGTGGACAGATGCGATCCAGGGTAGAAAGTGGCTGTGTTCTCCCTAAACGTTGTCTAAAAGTCTTGAGGAGTTGAGTTAATTTAGGGTGGCTGTAGCTTTTCCTCTCCAGAGGATCCCAGGGCCTAGCCCTCAGCTTGTGTAAATTCAGTCCGATTCACTTACAGCTGTCAGTTGACTAGCAACTAGATGGGCTGAGTGTTGGTTGCCATGGAAACAGCTAAGCGGCCCATTGCCATAGGAACCTACCATGCTCTCTAGACCAGGGGTTTGTTTGCTGAAAAGACCCCGAGGAACCAAGGCTCTGAGTTGTGTGACTGAGGGTCCCACCAGAGGATGAGTGATATGTGTGAGAGCCTGGCCAGCTCCTCCAGAGTCCCACACTGTGCCACAGAGCACAGGTGCCTGTCCCTGTGGACAGTAAGGGCACAGCTTCCGGGGCAGTCTCCCCTCCAGGAGCTCTGAGAAGGTAAATCTCGCTCTCTCTGGTGGGTCCCTCTCCACAAACCGTTATGTCCCAGATAAACAGCCAGCAGGTGAAGGGATCCGCTTAACTCTTGGCTGTCAGCAGGTGAGGCCACGGAGGAACTCGGCAGGCAAAATGGATGGCTGCTGGCCTTGAACGTGGCAGACACTGGGTGTGCCAGATCCAAAGCAGAAGGGCGGGCCAGCGGCAGCAGCCTGCTCTCAGCGTGAGAGAGATGCCTCACTGTTCCCCACACCCCGTACACCCGCGTGCCTCTGCCAGATGGATCAAAGTGTAAAAATCCACAATGTGGCAGGGCTGCTCAGTGTGTCGGAGTGATGGTCACAAGAGTCTTGTGTTGCACAATCAAGGGAAGTGACTCGTAAGTCACTGTTTTGTGACCAGGGAGAGCAAAGAGGAAGCGTCTCAGTGGCTGTGCCATTAGCCACCGTGGCTATAAATGTAGAGACTGAAGGAATTCAGCTAGGTCACCTCCAGGCCTCAGCACGAACCTCCTTGGTTCACTGAGATCCTAAGGTAACATCTGAGTGTGGTGGACAGACCAACAGCTCATTTACCCGTGAGGGTGAGGAAAACCTTAGGAATCCAGAGAGGCTTGGGACTGAGACTAAGGCCTAGAAGGCATTTGACTGGCAGGCCGCCTCCCTGATGCTTGGTTTAGGGATCTTTCGTCTCATTCTTCAGGACTCTGAGATGTGTGGTGTCCTTTCTCCTAACCTGGCCCTCCCAAGGGGCTTTACAGCCTAGAAGCTTGGCACCAGAGAGAGAGATGCCACCAGAATCTCTGGGAAAGGACTTCACTTTGGGAGGCAGCCGTTGCTTACAGATCGAATTTAGCTGGGTTTGCATCTCCCTGCCAACTCTTTCCAGTTGATTGACTTTGGGTACCTCCTAGGGCCTCAGTTTCCTCAGCCATAACATTCTCAATCCCCACCACCTTTCTCAGGAGTTCTACTGATGTTAGTATCATTACTGTCCTTGATGAGAAAGGTTGCAGCCACAAAAGCTGTTCAGAGGCCTGGAATCATGGGTATGTGTCTTGCATTTGGCTCCCAGATTAACTCCAGGCCCCTTCCAAGCCCATGTCCTCCCAGGCGCCTACTCTGTTTTGCCTCCACTAAACCAGGCTGTAACATCCTTTTTGAGGTACAATGTTTGTGTGAGCGCTAACCTTCCTATTAGATTATGAACAGTTTGAGAACGGGGCCTGCCCTTTAGTCTTTGACTAAATGGCTAGAACTCAGAGCTCAGCAATTTTTTGTTCTATTTATTTTTTGAGACTGTGTCTTATATAATTCTGGCTGTCCTTGGACTCTGTCATTGAGGTTGACCCAGAACTTCTAATCTTCCTGTCTCCGCCTGCCAGGTTCTGGGATTACAGGTATGCACCACCATGCCCGGCACTCAGAATTATTTGTATAATTGTCTCTATGGGAGACAAGGGCCATTTTCTCTGGGGTTTGGATGGGACCATTTAACTCTATGGCAGCCTGGTCTCCAAGAGTGAGGGAAAGAGTAGCAGCTAGCTTGGTTTCATTCTTGTGAAGGACACTGAAGTACCCTGTCCCAGGTAGGCAAATTCGGGGGTCACATCCTCTGGAAGCCAACTGTCATCAGCATCTATGACTCACCTGCCAGCACAGCCTCATCTCCAGCTGGCTTAACGGTTCCCTGGCTCCAGCTTCCCTCCCCTCTGGCTACCATCTTCAGTACACAAAGCCTCCCCTCCCTTTGGCTTCCAGATAGGATGCTGTGATGTCTCCAGCTCTGTAGCTGTAAGTCATACTTTGTCTCTGAGAGGGCGAGAGAAAGCACATCTGGCTCATGCAGCTGTCTCCCCTGTGGTATATTGGATGTCTGCAGCCTCTGACGGGCCCCTGCAACTTCCCACCATTGCCAATGCGTGGTTTAGTGGGAACAAAGCCCAAAGAGCCCTGGAGCATCTGCTAGACCAGTGCTTCTCCACCTTCCTAACTCCGTGGCCCTTTAATACAGCTCCTCGTGTTGTGGCGACCCCCAACCATAAAATTATTTTCATTGCTATGTTGTAACTGTAATTGTTGCTACTGTTATGGATTGCAATTTTAAGTATCTGATATGTAACCATGTGAAAAGATCGTTGGAACTCCAGGTTGAGAACTGCTGGCCTGGACTGTCGAAGCTCAGAACTGTGCCCTTCCTAGGTGGCTGATGGGGAAAGCCTGGGGTTAGGAATACAGCGGAGGAGGACAAAAGGAAAGGCTCTGGGTCTGACCCATTTCCTGCGTGATCTTGCGCAAATCATTTAACCTTTTAGCTAAACGCCTAACAGAAGTATCATTTGTTTGGTTTAGTTTTTTGAGACAAGGTTTCTCTGCATAGCCTTGGGTGTCCCGGAACTCACTCTGTAAACCAGACCAGGCTAGCCTTGAACTCACAGAGATCCACCTGCTGGGATTAAAGGTGTGTGCCGCCACCACCCAGCTCCTCCCAGAAGTTTGGTATAGACAAAACAAAGGATACTTGTGTACGCACAGCTTGGAAACAAGAGTCCTGAGGACTCAGTCCCTTGGCTTTTCCGACTTGGGTCTTGTTGGTTAGAGGAGCCAGCTGAGCACACCCACAGAAATCTGAAAAAACATGCTAGAAAAACAATGACCCGGATTCGATCACCTCACAGATACAGATGTTGGAGGGCTGAGGACTTGGTGGCTAGGAGTGTGTACTGCTCTCATAGAGGACCTGAGTGCAGCTCACACCAGAGCTGATCCCGCACCTCCCCGCTCTGAGAGCGCCAGCTTTCACATGCACACCCTACACACAGACACACACAGACACACACACACAGACACACACACACAGACACACACACACAGACACACACAGACACACACACACAGACACACACACACACACAGACACACACACACAGACACACACAGACACACACACAGACACACACACACAGAGACACACACACAGACACACACACAGAGACACACACAGAGACACACACACATACATACACACAGACACACACACACAGACACACACACAGACACACACACATACAGACACACACACAGAGACACACACACACATACATACACACACAGACACACACACACACATACATACACACACAGACACACACACACACAGACACACACACACAGACACACACACACAGACACACACACACACAGACACACACACACACACACATCACGAAAAGTAAAGTTTAAAACGATTTTTATTCGGCAGTGCTGAGGACTGAACCCAGGACCTTGGATATACTGGACAAGTATTCTATCAGTGAGTTACATCCTCTTTTAGCTAGGGCCAGGGCCAGGGTCTTGCCGAGTTGCCCAGGCTGCCCTAGAACTGCTATGCAACCAGGCTGTGAGCGTATGATCTTCTACCTCTGCCTGCCCAGTGGGAATTACAATCTTGGTCCACCAAGCCTGGCTAGACACTTTGTTGTAAAGCAGACCTGTGAGGTAGCCAACCCTCTTGAAATAATTTCTTCTAGGATATAGAAGTCATAGGCAATTGTATCCTTCGCCCACTGTGATCGTCATGCAGTCTAGTTAAATTTGGACGGCAGGTCAGAGTGAGGTTTTTCAAACCAATTTTTACTGGACACCTTTGACGCGCCGTGAACTGTGTTAAGTATTGGAGATTTTTACAAAATCTTAAAGAAGCCCCTGTCTTCAAGGTGATCAGAGTCCAGGGAAGAAAGGTCAGCAGCAAGCCATCGCTAATACAATGGGACAGTGGCTTGACAGCCAAGTGGACAGAACGCCATGGCAACGAGAAAGAAGAGCACTGTGGGTGATTTGCTCCGAGAAAGAAGCCAGGCTGGGCCTCTGCTTGCAGCGCGGCTGGGAAATAGGACACGGAATACTGAACCTAATCTTCATCTTTTTATCATCTAGCCTCTCCTTCACTCAATAAATCTGTTCCTCACTTTTTTTTTTTAAGATTTACTTATTTTAGCTGAGCAGTGGTGGCGCACGCCTTTAATCCCAGCACTTGGGAGGCAGAGGCAGGCAGATCTCTGTGAGTTTGAGGCTCAGCGAGTTCCATGACAGGCTCCAAAGCTACACAGGAAAACCTTGTTTCGAAAAACAAACCAAAAAAGATTAATTAATTAATTAATCATGTGTGCAATGTTCTGCCTGCATGTATGCCTGCATGTATGCCTGCATGGCAGAAGAGAACACCAGATCTCATTACAGATGGTTGTAAACCACCATGTGGGTGCTGGGAATTGAGGCCAGGTTCTCTGGAAGAGCAGCCAATGCTCTTAACCTCTGATCCATCTCTCCAGTTCATGTTCCTACTTCCTGTCCTCTAAGATTTTTTTTTTGTGGTGTGTATGTGGGGGGGTATAACACATGTGCATAAAGATGCACATGTGTGTACATACATGTGGAAGTCAGAAGTCAACATTGGATGCCTATGTGGGGCCAGCCATGATAAGCTAAGTATGGACAGGTGACCCAAAGGAAGTTCTTTATTTCCAACCATTATCACCTGCCAGAGTAGGACTCAGCCCTCGATAAATTTAATAAGAGGTCTGAGTATCAGTAGTTTACCCTGAGGCAATGCCTGGCTGCAGGAGGAACCACAGGCCTAGATTGCCCAATCCCCACCCAAGAGCAGACCTTTCAAAGGAAATGCCTGACATTCTAAGCACTGTAGATAGGATCACCTGCCAGCACTTCACCAGGACACCCCTAGACAAATGTCAGCCAATCAGGGGCCCTGAACCTCAGAAACCCCTCACCCCCACCTTTACTACTATAAAAACCCAATTCTAATTGAGCTCGGGGCTCTCCAGTTATTCCAATACGTTGGACACGCAGAGAGACTGAGTTTGCAAACGTGATTAAAATAAAGGCTCTTTGCTTTTCCATATGGGACTCTTGGTTTCCTTGTTGGCTTGTTGTGGGGACTTCACGAATTTGGGCATAACACCTTCCTGACCTTCCTGTACCACCTTACCACCTTTTTTTTTATGGCGATAAGATCTCTCACCAAACTTAAAATCTTGGCCAGTGAGCTTCAGGGATCCATCTGTCTCCCTGATCCCCAGCCCTGGGGTTAAAGATACTTTGTTGTTGTTGTTTGTTTTTGTTTTATTTATTTATGTTAGGCTTTTGGAGATGGGGTTTCTCTGTGCAGCCCTGGCTGTCCTAGAACTTGTTCTGTACACCAGATTGGTCTGAAATGCTGAGATCTGCCTGCCTCAGACTCCCAAATGCTGAACTTAAGGTGCGTGCCACCACTGTTCAACACACATACTCTTTATGTAGATGCTGGGGATCCAGATTCTGGCCTCACACTTGCATGGTGGGCGTTTCCCCAGCCCCAGCTGCTCTGTTTGTTGAGACAAAGTCTAACTAGGTATCCCAGTCTAGTCTCAAACTTTTGGCAATCCTCCTGTCTCAGCCCCTTGAGCACCGGTATTACGGGCATTTGTCGTCACTCCTGGTAGAGTATTTATAAGAATGAGTTTACCTCCTACTGAGCTCTAGTCTTGGCTAATTTATTTTTACTTAAAGTCGCTCCTACTTAATTTACTCTGGAACAAGTCGGCCTGTTTGGTCCTCTGCTGGCTTGGCATCTAAGCTGATACACACAGTTACGATCTAGTTCTTACACTGCTTCTCCTTCATCTGTCTGGGCTCCAACCACACTGGTCTCCTTTCAGTTCCTCATGTTGGCTCGGCTCGCACACAGGTATCTGCTGTGCCAGAGAGTTCCTGCCCTCAGTCCTGCCCCTTCTCTTTTTGCTAACCCCTGCTGTGTTTTGCTGAAATGTTTCTTCCTCAGGGAAAGCCTTTCCTGGTCATCTCCCCTGACCAGGCCAAGCGCTGGCTGTAATTCTCAGAACGATGTATCCTCTTGGCTTCATAGTATAGTTCAGAACTACACAGTGCTGTGAGTATCTTCCCCAGCAACTCACAAACATCACTGGGATACAAAATGGTTTGTTTCTGTTGGTTGTGTGTGTGTGTGTGTGTGAGAGAGAGAGAGAGAGAGAGAGAGAGAGAGAGAGAGAGAGAGGAGAGATGAGAGAGAGAGAAGAGAGAGAGATGAGGAGAGATACAGACTGACTATGTAGCTGAGGATGGCCTTGAACTCCTGATTCTCCAGTTTCTGCTTCCCAAGTGCAGAGAAGAAGTGCATGCAGCACCATGCTTGGCAAAATAAGGGAAACATTTCCATTTTGCCTTCACATTGCTCCCAGTGTCCAGCACAGCTCGGAATCTAAGGAGCAGGTGACTAATAAAAACCTTAGAAACAAGGTGGGAGTCGAAGAGTGGCGCCCACATCCACTCACGCACACTCGAACACACAGATGCTTGCATGCATGTGCCACACACGTGTATCAAACACACACCCAAAAGGTAATTTCCAGAAGTGTAAATGAGATCACTAGTGCCTTCTTGTTCTACCACTGTTTGCCTTGGTCTCAATGGTTCTGTGTCCCCAGCCCCAGAACATACCAAACACACAAACAAGAGCCAGAACCAAACAGGGAGCCTGTCTAAGGAAGGCCCAGAAAGAAGGGAAGTTGAGGGAGGGGTTCCCAGACGAGGAGGCTTGAGAGGACGGGAGGTCCTGGTGGAAAAAGGTTAGAACTGCCAGGAAAGGTTAGGACTAGCAGGTGCCTGAGGAGAGAGGAGGACGAGGACCTCAGGCACTCAGGAGGCAGAGGCAGGTGGATCTCTGAGTTCTAGGCCAGCCTGGTCTACAGAGTGAGTTCCAGGGCTACACAGAGAAACCCTGTCTTGGAAACACCAAAAGAAGAAAGAAAGAAAGGGGAGAGGGAGGGAGGGAGGGAGGGAGGAAGAAACAAAGAAAGAAAGAAAGAGAGAGAGAGAGAGAGAGAGAGAGAGAAAGAAAGCATGAACCCACTTTCCCGCTTTTCCGTGTTATAGCTGCATTTTGGGGGGGGTAGTGAAGGGGAGGCTCATTTACATTAAAACCTATAGTTCCCTCTACATGTGTGTGACAGGTGTCTAGCTCAGTCTACTTGTGGGACTCCTAGTGGCGGGACCTGTTCCTACCGCTTTGGCTGGCTTCCAGGAACCTGTTCCTCATACTGGGTTGCCTTGACCAGCCTTAGCACAGAGGAGGAACTTGGTCCCACCTCAACTTGATACTTTGCTGACACTCACAGGAGGACTGTCCTTTCTGAAAGGAGGCAGAGGAGGAGTGGATGGGGGCAGGGAGGGGGGTGGGTGTGGGGAGAGGGCAGGGGGAGGAATAGGGAAGGGAAACTGAAGTTGGGTTGTAAAATAAATGAATATGTTTAATTAATTAAAGAAAACTTATATTTCTTTAGAATAGAATATAAATTTCTTATGATGATCAAAACTCAGATGGGGGCCTGGAGAGATGGCTCAGTGGTTAAGAGCACTGACTGCTCTTCCAGAGGTCCTGAGTTCAATTCTCAGCAACCACATGGTGGCTCATAACTACCTGTGATGAGATCTGGTGCCCTCTTCTGGCCTGCAGGGGCATATGCAGGCAGAACACTGTATACCTAATAAATATAAATAATAACTAAATAGCTAAGATAGATAGATAGATAGATAGATAGATAGATAGATAGATAGATAGATAGATAGATAAAACTCCAATGAGACGGGATCAAGAGTTCAAGTCTAGCTTGATCTACATATCTAGTTCAGGGCCATCCTGGGTTACAGGAAATCCCAACCCAGAAAGCTCAGGTGAGTTTTTTTTGTTTTGTTTTGTTTTGTTTTGTTTTTTTTGGTTTTTTCGAGACAGGATTTCTCTGCGGCTTTAGAGCCTGTCCTGGAGCTAGCTCTTGTATACCAGGCTGGTCTCGAACTCACAGAGATCCACCTGCCTCTGCCTCCCGAGTGCTGGGATTAAAGGCGTGCGCCACCAGCTTCCGTCTTTCAGGTGAGCTTTTCACAGACATTAATGCCATGACTCCAGCAGGTAATTTCGGGTTGCACCCATCTTCTGGGTGTGTGTATGGTGCACGCGTGTGGCATGTGCACGCAGGCATCTGTGTGTGCTAGTGCGTGTGTGAGCAGGTGTGCACATCAGTCATCACCACCCATCTGATACCTATTAGCACCTCGAAGCACTATCCTCCAGAGGACTCCGAGCAACCTGAAGTTTCGGAGCTCAAGCAATGCCAGAATCGCATAGAGAGCGGTCCTTTGGAGGCAGAGCTGTCCTTGCTCATTTTGTGCCGCTCGCTGCTCCCACCAAAACCCAGCACAGAGTCTGGTGTGCCTGGTGGTTGTGCGTTCACAACAGAGCCCACAGCAAACAGCACAATCAGTCTAGCCTGTAAATTGTTAATTAGATCTCATCTAGATTCCTCTCTCCCCCTAGACACTCCAGAGACACTTGAGGCCACTTCTTTGTCTCTCTGGGAATGATCTAGATAAAGAGGCACCATGAGGTGTTGTGTCCAAACTATTCCAGGATAAACAGAAGGGGGGAGTGTGGGGGGAGGGAAGAATAGAAATGATAGGCGTGAGAAGAAAGCAGAAGACGGAGAATGAAATTTCCTGAGCCGTCTATAAGGAAATTATTCTCTTCGTGTTTCCAATGTTATCTGTGTTTTCCTTACCCCAGGAGCAACCATGAGCCCCTTGAAGCCCTCACTCCATGTTAACACTAGGCACCTTAAAAACATACACAAGGCTGGCTGCCTGGCTGGCTGGCTGGTCCAGGGAATTCCTGGGATCTACAGAGATAAAATACCTGTAGATAAAATCCTGCCAGAGACACTCAAACGCCAAAGCCGTCGGGAACAGGCAGAGAAGGCAAGGAGTTGGAGAGGTGTGTGAGGACTGGGGGAGAGGCCCTCTTGTCCTCTCTTAATCCACTGACCATCTAGGGACCTAAGCCCAAGAGGCTCTCAGAGGCAGGAGTGTGATCACAGAGTCAGGCTCGCAGCAAGGACTGGGAGGAAAGGGACAGTGTCCTCTGCTCTTAACTCCCCCACATCGTTTTCCATGGTCCCTGGCTGGTGCCACCCCACCCCACCCTCGCCCTCCCTCCTGGTCCTGCACTTTGTGCACTGTCTACCTGAGCACAAACAGAATTTCAGCAATTCTGCATGGCAAATCCTCAGCTCTGCCTCCTGTTCCAAAGAGTGGTCTCCGTTCCTTCCCAGTGTCCTGGGAAAGAGAGAGAGAGAGTGACCCCTCAACCTAGGTGCCATTTCTAGCTTGTGTCTTAGGTGAAAGTACCAGACCCATCAGAAAAATGTGGCAAGCCAAGAATCCTGGATGACAAAGGCCTGCAAAATGCCAATAGGCAAAACAAACAAATAAAAAAAAATTTAAAAGAAAGATCTGGGTGTGGTGGGATATGCCTGTAACACCAGTACTTGGGAGGTAAAATCAGGAGGGTCAGGAATTTGAAGTCATCCTTGGCTACATAGCAGGTTTGGAACCAGCTTGGGCTACATGAGACTCAGTCTCAAAAAACAAAAGGCTGGAGAGATGGCCCTAAAAGCTAAGATTATTTGTCACTTTTATAGAGGACTTGAGTTCTGTGTCCAGCAACCACATCATGCCCATACCACTGCCTGTAACTCCTCTACTCTCTACTGGTCTCCTCAAGCATCCATACGTGCTTAGTGTGGTGGTTTGAATGTAATTGGCCCGCATAATCTCACAGGGAGTGGCACTATTAGGAGGTGTGGCTTTATTGGAGTGGGTGTGGCCATGATAGAGGAAGTGTATCACTGTGGGGGCAGGCCTTGAGGTTTCCTCTGCCCAGTGTCTCAGCTGATTTCCTGTTGCCTGCAAGATGTAGGAGTCTTGGGCTGGAGAGATGGCTCAGTGGTTAAGAGCACCGCCTGCTCTTCCAAAGGTCCTGAGTTCAATTCCCAGCAACCACATGGTGGCTCACAACCATCTGTAATGAGATCTGGCGGGCGGGCATACATGGAGGCAGAACGTTGTATACATAATAAATAAATAAATCTTTAAAAAAAAAAAAAAAAGATGTAGGAGTCTTCTTCGGCTACCATCTTGCCACATACTGCTATGCTCCCACCATGATGACAATGAACGGAATGTCTGAAACTGTAAGCAAGTCACACCAATTAAATGTTTTCCTTTATAAGAGTTGCCATGGTCATGGTGTCTCTTCACAGCAATGAAAACCCTAACCAGGACACCTGGCATACACTCACACAAATGCATACGCATACAAATAGCAGTAAAGTCCTATTTTAAAATAATAAAAAAGGGCTCTCTGCCTTCTTGTGATCAAATGTAAGCACTCAGCCGTTGCTCCAGCACCATGCCTCTGCCTGCTGTCATGCTCCCAGCCGTGATGATCACGGACTTACCCTCTGAAATGATAAGTGTAGGCTTCATCCCCCACCAAGGAAACTTCTCTTTGCAATAGATGGAGGCCATTCCAGAAAACCACAGCCAATCAAAATGTAGAGTTGTGGAGCCCAGTCCTAATGGATACATCTGCAAAATGCTCCCACACCTAAGACTCGGGGAGCATTGCGGAAGAGGAGGCAGAAAGATTCTAAGAACAAGAGATCAGGGAGCTTGCCCTGAGACTGTCTCCTAGTAATATCAGAAACGACACCCATAAAGTCACACCAACACGACACCCAAATGTGCGCTGACCAAGGGCGACACCAAGAGGCTTGCCAAAGTGGAAGGGGGCGGAGGGAAACCCACAAGGGCAGCAACTAAGGGATGCTGAGAATGGGAGAAATAGTCTTCCCCGGGGAAGAGCAGACCAGATGGTCAGTCCTGAAAACCTACATATGAGTAACATACAGACCGAACAGGCTATATTCATATATGCATGCATTGATAAGAAACGACATCATGAATTTAAAAGAGAGCAAGGAGAAGTAGGTGGAAGAGCTTGGAGGGAGAAAAGGGATGAAAGAAATGTTCTAATTGCATTATAATCGCAAAAATTAAAATAAGTAAATTAATACACTCGGGAAAAAGGGAGGGCTGCAATGATGGCTCGGTCTTTAAGAGTACTTTCTGCTTTTGCAGATGGCTTGGGTTCTGTTCGCAGCACCCACATGGTGGCTCACAATCCTCTATAGCTTTAGTTCCAGCGGATCTGATGCGCTCTTCAGGCCTCCATGGGCATCAGATCCTCAGGTGCTACACAGACACACGCGGGCAAAACACCCACACACACAAAATAACTCTTTATTTTGGAGTTTCACTGTGTAGCCCTGGCTGTCCTAGAACTCACTCTGCAGTTCAGGCTGGCCTCGAACACACAGAGATCCATCTGCCTCTGCCCCCCAAGTGTTGGGAGCCACCACCACCTGGCTGTTTTGTTGTTGTTGTTGTTGTATTTTTAATAAAGTTAAAAAAAAAGAAAAAGAAAAGAATAGAAGGGAGGGAGAGACAAAAAGAGGAAGGCAAGCAGGCAGGCAATATGCTAGTCCGTGTTTTGTTAAGGCAGGTTTGGTGGCTCATGCTTGCAATCCTAACACTCAAGATCTTAGTCAGGAGGATTGCCATGAGTTGGAGACCAGCCTGGACGACAAAGTGAGCTCTAGTCCAGTTTGAACTATGCAGTGAAACCTTGTCTCAAAAAATAAATGATGAGGGGGCTGGGGAAATGGCTTGGGGGTTAAAGAGAACTCTTTAAAGAAACCAAGTTCTATTCCCAGCACACTCACACAACGCCTCACAGCCATCTGTGACTCCTGTCCTAGGGAGTCTGACACCCTCTCCTGGTCTCTGTGGGTACTGCACACACAGCTTGCACAGCCATACACATTAAATAAGAATTTAAAGGTAATAATAAACAAACAAGGGGCTGAGAGATGGCTCAGAGGTTAAGAGCACTGACTGTTCTTCCAGAGGTCCTGAGTTCAATTCCCAGCAACCACATGGTGGCTCACAACCATCTGTAATGGGGTCTGGTGCCCTCTTCTGCTGTGCAGGCATACACACAGACAGAATATTGTATAATAAATAAATAAATAAATAAATAAATAAATAAATAAATAATTATTTTTAAAGATGTTTAAAAAAACAAACAAAAATTAGAATACATTAAATAAAAAATAGTAAACAAACCACAGGGCACTGGTGTGGTTTGGAAGCAGAGCCAGGCTGAGCCGCTTCAGGAGAGAGCTGAAAACAAACCAAATAGACCAGGGGGAAAACAAGGATTGCTTGCTGTGGCTAAAAGGAAACATCGAGCCAAGGGCATGAAGACTCGTTGGCGGAGAAGCCAAGGATGAATCAGGAACTCCCGAGAAACGCTTTCCTCCGCTCCCTCTTGACTGAGTTTTCTTCATTCCTGTGCAGTCACCTGCGAGTTACAAGTACTCTGGCTGCACCCACTTGAAACGGCAATCTGGCAGCCCTAAGATTGGCATGCAGGGACTGTCTTTGTCACGAGAAAGCAGAAATCTTGTTTATTTTGGTAGATTAGTTGCTGGCAGGGAGGGATCTTCATTTTTCCAACCAGAACCATAAACAAAGCAATTGCTGGGCCAGGAGGTGCCTAAAGGTTACTCCGGGCCTGATGCTGGACTGAGCAGCTAGTGTGCTTCGAGCTTGGCGTCTCCGAATGTAAAACCACGTAACAGTCCAGGACTATGTGCTGAGCCAAACGTGGACACTGAAATAACCCAGCCCCATCCTTCCGCAGTACAGAGAGCCTGGGCCCTCCAAGCTTCCTGGGGATGACAGTGACCAGGTCTGCAGCTCATCTACAAGCCCTGCTTGTGAGGGTGAGTTCTGTGGAATAGGGTCAGAGGGGCCCTGCTTCCATAGAAAGGTCACGCTTCCAGTCACCCTGCATAAGGTCACAGCAGCCGCCACACCTGACGCTGTCGCTGTCCCCGCTTCCTATATGCCAAGCCTGATCTGGTCATCTTCCTCACAATAGGACTGCCAGTTGGTCAGCAGCCTGTGCCAAACTCACCGTGTCATGGTCCCACTGGAAGGGATGATCTTTAACAGCCGTAGTCTGACGGGCAGGGTGGTTCAGCAGGTAAAGACGCTTGCTGCCATGTCTGATGACCTGAGTTGCACAGAGTGGAAGGAGAGGACTCCCATAAACTGACCTCTGACCTCTGTGTGTGCTGTCTGGCAAACACACACATACACACACACACACACACACACACACTGCTTTTATTATTATTTAAACCCACAGACATATAACTCACACGTGCACGTGCCACAGAGAGGCCAGTCCTGTTATAGTCTGCAAGGTGTTGAGAATGAAGGGAGAAAACGGCTGACAGATTATTTGGGGAAGGTTTCCCGGAGTAGGGGAGACAGTTAACACATTGTTCAAAGGGCATTTACTTGATTTAGCAAAGAGAAAGGGAGGGCATTGCAGGTGTTGGGCCTGGGATGGATTGCAGGCAGGAGGAAGCAGAGCGCTGTTGTCTACCTGGGATGGATTGCAGGCAGGAGGAAGCAGAGCGCTGTTGTCTACCTGGGATGGATTGCAGGCAGGAGGAAGCAGAGCGCTGTTGTCTACCTGGGATGGATTGCAGGCAGGAGGAAGCAGAGCGCTGTTGTCTACCTGGGATGGATTGCAGGCAGGAGGAAGCAGAGCGCTGTTGTCTACAGAGGGGGGCGTGACGAGCAGAGTGAGCGCTGGCCAAGTGCTGGATGAGTAAGTCAGGCCTAATGTGGGATGTCCACCTAAACATCCAACACTTTCCACACACTGGTAATCATCCCAGACAACTTAGAGATGGAGCTGGAACACAGGGGACAAACAGGAACTGCTACCTCACAGGGAGCCCAGCATCAAACAAAGTGCAGGCTGCAAAACACAGAAAAGGAGGATAAGGTGACCATGTCCTTGCTTTCCCCAGGAGGAAGCAGGGAGGACCACACGGAAAGGAGAGGAGCCCGGAAGAAGCAGATGGCTGCCGTGTAGCGCTCCGTTTGTTGAATACGCCTGTAGCTTTACTTTGTTTGGTCACAGGATCATGCTATATAGCCTAGGCTGTCCTGGGACTCCTGACCCTCCCCATGGAGACCCCTGGTAATGGGATTTACAGGTGACTATCAGCACTCCTGTCTCAGGAAGATGATTCAGTGTTGAAAATACCTTACTAGATGTGGTAGCACATGCCTGTAACCCCAGCAAGCAGGAGGCAAGGAACAACAGGAGTTCAAGGCCAGTCTTGGCTACCTGAAGTTCTGTCTATAAACAAACCAGCAAGCAAGCAAATAGATGCCAGGCATAGATGTACAGCTCCAAAACCCTAGCACTTGAGAGGTTGAAGCAGGCGATCAGGGTCAGCTGTACTCTGAGTTCCAGGCCAGCCTGTACTCCATGAGACCCTGACTCAAACCGAAGTTCAATAAATAAATAATTAAATGTTTTATATGCTAAAAACAACAACAACAAACCCAAACCATTATGCCAATGTAATTAAATTTCCTCTAAAAAAAGAAAAAGAGATACCTTTCCATCTGCCTCTAGTCTGATCAGAACACCCTAGCGAAGAGAGCAGGGAGAAGGGAGACAGGAAACAGAGGTAAAGAGGAGATTAAGTAACTGGTCCAAGCTCCCAGTACAAGTCATCCTCTCCCTGGATAGCACTGAGGGAGGAGGATGGCTTGGTGGGCCAGGTTTCCTGACACAGCCTTCCTGACTTGCCAGTGACCTTATTCCTTGGACATCCACCAACGTGGCCTACAGCTTCGCAGCAGGTTCACCCATGAGGTCCTCCCCCCTCGGAACCTCAGACACAGGCTCCAATCCTCCCACCTCAAAGCTGGCAGGAGAGGCATGGGCCCTGACTTCCTTCCTTCTCTTGATTCTTTCTCAGAACCTCAAGTCTTGCCTCAAGTCTCTTGGTTCCACACAGGTGCCTCAGTAGGTCTGGCTGGAGTTTCTGTTAGCCAGAGTCAGCCCCTGTGTGTCTCCCTCCCAACTGCCCCACCCGGCAGTGAAACCCCCTCAGCCCTTTCTCAACCCTTCTTGGGAGATGTTCTCTTAATTGAAAAAAAGCAATTGGCTGGATGGGAGCTTACTGGGTCCCATTGTTCGGAGGAAGGATTTTCCTATCAGTCCTAGTGAAGGCAGCTGATGGCTGTTCTTGACACCTGCTGTGAGAGGCAATTTTGTCTGCCTAGTCTGAATACACTCGGGGAAATGCATTTCCCTAGAGACCAAAGGGTAACAGCTTTGTGGACTGAGCTGTCTGTCCCTCATGCAGGAAGGAGAAGGTCCTGGATTCTTTAGTTGTTCAGCAGATTTTTATTTGTCTGTTTTAAGATTTATTTTATTTTTAATTATGTGTATATGGGGAGCTGGAGGTGGCTACTTGTAAGCGTGAATGAAGGTGCCCATAGAATCCAGAAGAGAATGTCAGATCCCCTGGAGTTGGGGTTACAGGAGGTTGCGAGCCCCCAACACAAGTACTGGGAAAATGTCCTGACTCACTGAGCCACCCCTCCAACCCCCAAATCCTGGGCTTCTGTGATAAGCTAGAGGGGAAAATGGTCAACATGGGCACCAGGCCTGCTCAGCCCTTGTTATAGGACCTGAATCCATCCCCCTGAAAGCCAAGACTCTTAGACTGGAGGACACAGAGTGGGAGACACTCAAGTCTCCAAAAGGAGATAGCATTCATAAGAAAAGATAACTGTAAAGGGCCTCTATGCCCAAAGCTGATCATTGGAAGTGTTCTTCTGACTACATGGTTCAAAGCATTCTCTCTGCTTTGAGGAGACTTCTGGAAAGAGAAAGAGATAATCCAGAGATCTCTGCTACTCCTGTCTTCCATTAAAACTTACAGTGATTCTGTAGTTGCCCCCAGAGAAAGCCACATGACTTCACAGATGGCAAGGAACTCTTTATAGATGTTTAGTCCAGTAGCTTCCCCCTCTGTCACCACAAGACCCTTGTCTAGTGGAATTCTCTGTGAGAAGTTCAACATTCAGGATTGGACTTGGGTGTGGTGGCTGAATCTGAACATCACAAGTTCAAGGCCAGCGATAGCTATATGTAAGTCTGAAACCAGTCTGGGCTAGAGATTCTGTCTCAAAAATCAATAAATTAAATTAAAAATCCAGAGTGGGTTACAGCTCAGCAATGAAGGAAGGGGTAGGTGATCCCCGCAAGGCCAATACTTTTCTTTCTCCCCACTTCAAACCAAGCAGCATTGCCTGTTTGTGGGGGTAGTGTGTAAGGACACGAGGCGAGAGTGGACGTATCGGTGCAGTCAGTGGAGGAAGACACACAGACACTTCATCGGTCTCCTCTTTACAAACAAAGAAACTGAGGCTGAGAGGGGCATCACTCGCCCAAGATCGCGCAGTGTTCCTCAGGATTCATAGCTTGGTCTCTGGATCAGTTGGCCTTGCCTTCATCCCTGTTCACCAGCATCCATGGAGAACTGGGCTGGCCATTGTATGGACCACAGACTCATCAACGAATATTACATAGGCCTTGAACCCTCTCAACAAACCTGGGAACCGCAAAATTTCCCCACCCCAGCACAAGCCCCCACCCTTCCTGTCACTCAGGCTCCCAGCAGCCAGCGCTAAAGATAGAATTGAGGGCAGCGTTTTAAGTCAGCAGCAGCAGCAGACCTGTCTGGCCAAGTCGGGATGGGGAGCTGAGCCAAAGCGGCAGAGCATGGGGCTGGGGACCTCCTCAGAGCAGCCACCGGGTTTCTCTGTAACAGGCCATTCCCCGGAGACAGGCAAGAGCCACGGCTGCTTTTCCTCCTGAGGGGGCGCAGGTGGGGGGAGACTTGCGTGGGCCTGGTAGCACCTCACTGTGACATCTCATTCCACATTCTAGTCTTCCCTGACCGCAGAAATTTTTCTTCTGGCTTTGAATCCTCTGTGCCACAGCTTCCCTGACCCGAGACTTTGGTTCTTCCCACAGACAATGAAAAGCCCAAGTCTTCAGCTTTGCTGTGCCCTCAGGCGTGTTCACGGGCTCCCCCTGGGCCAGGGAAGGCTGGAAGCTGAGACCCAGAGCTGGAGGACTCAGGCTCTTGGCTGGCAGCCTGCTATGAATGCTCTCTGATTTGGGAGAGGGGCTGGGAGGGAGGGTGGTTAATAGAACCCGGATGTTGCCTGTAGCCCTTGAGGCAGTGTGGGGTCACCATCAGACAGTACCCATCTGGATTCCTTGCCCATCTCTGGGCTACCTGCTTCTCTTCCCTGCCCCTTGGATGGGCCAGCTGATACCAGCATGTTCAGAGTTTAAGGGCAAGGATGTGAGTGGTGTGAGGGTTCCTGCTAGCTGTGCTCCCCTCCCTTAGGGCTGTGGCTCTCCAGCTCCAGGTGTGTGGGGCTTCAGGTGATCATGGAGCTGCCTGGCTTTGGCAAAATGGGAGGAAGGAGATGAGCTGCCTCAAGCTGCTCACTTAACCTCAGAAATGCAGAGGACTTAAAAAGCAGCTTCCTTGTATCCCTGGGTAGGATAGGAATCTGAATCCGGCTGATCTAAAGAAGGTTACGGTAGGTTAGAGATTCCCAGGGAGGTCAGCTCAGGTTCCCCCTGGGGTTTACATGAGTAACACATGCTTGTGCAGGCCTTCCTGAGGGAGAGGCCACCTCAGTACCTCGCCAGCACCAAATGGTGTGGCTGACAGGACGCCACCTACAACCCTGCAGATAGCTGAAGTTCCCCTGCCAGATAAGCTTTCTAATCAAAGGGTTTGGTGAGAGCCCCCAAAGAGCCGAGGGCTGGAGAGCCAGAGAAGGTCAGTCTACCCAGAACTCACTCTTGCTCCCACACTGGCTCAACATGGAAGAACACTCCAAGAACCTGCTTTCCAGGTACAGAAATAGTATGATAGGGTGGGGTGCGGGGGCCGGGGCTGCCACATGCTGCTTTTCCTTGGGCATTCTGGGTAGGAATAATAATGAGGCTATTAATAACGTCTTACCTCTGTATAAGTCTTAGAGACCTTTCTCAAGATGTTTTCACCGCCCGCACACCCAAGAGCTCAATTGATTTTTCCAAGACAACCCTGTGCATCTCTAGGATCATCACCCCCATTTGGTAGATGTGGAAACTGAGGCACGGGGAGAGGGTTCTTAGGCACTATCAGTGCCAATCACACTGCTAATCCATGGCTGAGGCTTCCTTGGGTCATCACTCCAGCTGTCTTGCTGAAAAGTGGGTCCAAAAAAGCCAAGGCTTTGTTAGGCTATTCTGAAGTCACTTCTGGGGATGATGGAAGCACAAAGTCCCCCAAAGAAGTGCATTTGTCCACTAGATAAGCTGGCAAAGGCCTATTTGTACAGCACTATCCCATATACACATCCTATATCAGGGCCCATAGGTGGCCACTAGCAGAGATGGCATGGTGGTATGTGTCAATAAGACCAGCACACAGGAAGCAGAAGCAGGAGGGTTAAGCAAATTCTAGGGCAGCTTGAACTACATGCCTCAGAAAAACAGTGACTGGGGATGTAACTCAGTGGCAGAGTGCCTTGGGTTCAATCTCTAGCTTTCAAACACACACATAGACTCATGGGGGAGCAGGGAACATGGGAAGGAGAGGAGGAATAGAGGAAAGAAGAGGAGGAGAGGAAAGCAGAGGAGGAGGGGAGGGGAAGGGAGGGAATGGAAGAGGAAGGGAGGGGAGAGGGGAGGAGGGGAGGGGAGGGGAGAGGAGAGGAGAGAAGGGGAGGGGAGGGGAGGGGACTGTTGCTCAGGCTGACCTCAAACCCTAGTGCTCAAACGGTCCCTCTGCCTCAGCCCCTGAGCAGTAGCTAAGACCAAAGATGTGCAGTAGAACATTTCCCACCATCAGAGGACTCACAGTGAAGACAGATGGGAAACCCTTAGATCATCTTAAATTCGCTTAGGGAGTAAGATAGCACAGGCTGTCATGGAAACACAGAGTGAAGCGCTGACAGCAGAGGGGACTTCCCGAAGGAGGCAGTGCACGGGAAGGACCTTTACCAAGATGGTTCTCCCTGACTCTGTGCCTCTTTCCAGCACCCACCTGTGCCCTTCCATGCGTCTCTTCTAACATCACCCCGCTCTGGTTTCTATCGGGTCTGGAGCAATTAGGGAGCAGTAGCCATAACGAACGCATTCCAGGGGCCGCCAGAGTCAGATCCCACTGCTGGGTTTGTATAAGAGGCGAGGTTCTGAGTCCAGATCACCATGGATTTGCCCTAACAAGCAATGGCCTATGGAGACCCTAGAGCATCACGGGTTACCCCTTTCACCCAGGAACCTTCTCCTGTGTGCACTAAGCTATCCTACTTTTAAAGTCTGCTGATCAGAGTTCATGGTGCTGTAGCTAATTCCTGGCATTTAACGCTTCTCTGTTTAACCTGGATCTGTCACTGCTAAATTGAAACCTCTTCTTGGTCTTTGGAGGAATTGGTCTTTTGGTCATAGTTTTCCAAACAAGCGGTTTCCTAGACTTGAAATGTGGGATCCGAAAACCCTCAGCTTCTCTATCTGAGGCTGATAAGTTTCCCCAATTAACTCACCACACCACCTCAGCCCTCTTCCTCTTAGGGCCTTTCCCTTTCTCCTCTGTGTTATTTGGCTGGGTTTTTTGAGACATGGTCTCACACTATAATCCATGCCAGCCTGAAACTCACTATGAAACCCAAGCAGACTTTGAACTCTCTGCCATCCTCCTGCCTCAGCCTCCCAAGAGCTATGATTACCAAGGATGTACCTCCATGATCAGCCTCCCCCATCTTTAGTTGAGGGACACAAAGTCAGAAAAAGAGCCTCAAGGGCTGACTTTAGTTCATGGCAACAGGGACAAGGCAAATGCCGTGGGGTTGGCGGAACCAGAGCAGGGGAGAGAAGAGCCTGGGAAACACTTTGATTTTTTTTTTCTGTCAATGGTAGCTAGGAAAGATGTGCTATAAAGCTGCACAACCTTGTAAAACTCTGATGCAAATCTTTTAATCTCCCCCACCTGGTATAAAGTTTGTATATGGAAAATTCTGCTGTATTCCCTGGAACCCGAAGACCTCTCCCTTCCTTTCTTCATGGTGCTGGTTATGAATTAGCCAATGACGTCAGATTATGAGATAAAATTGCAGCCAATGGGAGACACAGTCACCACCTGCTCAAGAATAAAAACCAAGTGAACTTCCTTCCCGGGCGTACTCACTATCCGGGTTTGAGTCAGGACATACTCCTTTTACCAAAAGAAATTGCCTTGCCGGGTTCTTTTACTTTGGTTGTTTCTTTGAGTAACACCAAGAATATTCTTTTCCAAGAAGAGACAGCATGAAGAGTTAGTTACCTGAGGCCTAAACCGTTGCTCCCGGAAGAGGTTGAAGGAGCCTGCTCAGGTTCCTGGACTGCAGTGCGACACTATGTCCCGAATGAAGTGTGAAACGTGGCTTGACAGGTAATTTATTGGGTCTGAGGTCAGTGGCCAGTCATGAGTCTTTTAGCTCAGAGCCTCGTATTTAGAAGCTCAGTGTAGCTGGCAGTGGCGACATACACACACCTGTGATCCCAGTGGATCCACTTCTCCAGTGCCGAGATCACAGGCTTGTACCACCACACCTAGCTCACGCAGGATGACTTTGATTTGGCAAGCAGAGAGCCTGGGAGCTGTTGCTACCAAGTCCTCTTCCCTCTAGGAAGGACTAATTCTACCATTCCAAGGGCCACCCAAGAACTACCCAGAAGCTGCAGGTAACTTCTCCACCTGACTCCATCCTGTCCTCAAGACACGGACCACGCATGCTATCCAACAGCAATCACACACGCTGTCCACGCCCTGATGACCATCAAGACAGGCACGCTGTCCAGTCCATGGCAGAAGACTGAAGGGTGGACAAAGTAGGCAGAGCTCCCCAGAGCCTGGCTTGCTTCCTAGAAAACCGTGTAGATGCATGAGATGAAGTTGGGCTTGGTGGGTGATACTGTAATCCTAGCATTCTGGAGGCATAGACAGGAGGATTGTGATGCTAAGGTCAGTGTGGGCCACATAACAAGTTCAAGGCTGACCTGAGTTACATATTGGATCCTGTCTGCAACAACAGCAGATCAGCCAGTGGGCTGGAAAGACGGCTCAGCAGCAAGTGTGCTTACGGTTTTGGCGGAGGACCTGAGTGTTTGGTACCCAGCAGTATAACTGGTGAATGAACCCACCCATAGCTGTAGCTCCAGGAGACCTGGCACCCCCTGCTGGTCTCTACATACACAGACACACACGTGTACACATGATCTAAAATAAAATCTTTAAAAACAATAAAATGCACCCATGTATGATGCACACCCATAATCTCGGCACTCAAGAAGCTGAGGCAGGAGAATTGAGGGTGCTGGCCAGCTGGAGCTTCTCAATAAGAGGACCCTGCCTCAAAAGACAAGCAAAAACATATGTGGAAAACGTTTGTTGACAAAACAGTTCAAAAGTGCCCATTTTTAATTATTTTCTGAGCTCGGAGGAGAGCCAAGGAGATGTAGTTGTAGCTGTCTGGGCTTATCTGTACCGCTAGCATTTGCCTAGCACAGAGCATGTTAACTTGCTTAAATGGAATCATATCTGAAAGCGCTAGGGAAGGACCCCGATATACAGCCTACCCTCAGTAGACAGTGGCCGGTCCTTCCTCCCTCAGCCTTCCCAGCTCCATTTTATTTTATTTATTTTATTTTGGTTTTTCAAGACAGGGTTTCTCTGTAGCAATGGAGTCTGTCCTGAAACTCACTCTGTAGACGAGGCTGGCCTCAAACTCACAGAGATCCGCCTGTCTCTGCCTCCCGAGTGCTGGTACTAAAGGCATGCACCGCCACCACCCAGCCACAGCTCAATCTTATAACTGAGAAACGTGTGACATAGAGAGATTAACGGGCGTTTTCAAGGTTCCCACAGAATCAATTACAACACCATGGACCCTTGAAATGACCTCAGCTGCCCCTGAGAGACTATGGTAGGGGTGGGGGTTATTCTGCTTGGGGGCTCTTTCCTGCCTTCTTCTGCAGGACAGCCTTGGTAAACAGTCTGCAAGAACTCGAGTCCCAGAGCAAGTGGAGGAAGGCAATAGGAAGCAGGGAGAAAATAAACAACAAGGCGAAGAAGACAGCCAGGGAGAGCGGATGTGAGCAGCGAGGCAGAGAGCTGATGGATGGCGGGTGTCTCTGGAGGAGGAAAGGCGGCTGGGGGAATGGAGAGCTCACAGGCGGCCCAGGGAGGGTGGGAGAGCAGCTCTTGGGGAGTCAGGCATGCAAGGAGCCTCAGTGGCTTCTCAGGGCAGGATATTGGTGCTTTATTGACCTGAGACATGGGAACTTGGCACAGGGACCTCAGCTGAGAGCTGGAGGAAGGGCTGTGGGTCAGAGTGGGTAGAAGGACCCACATAGTCAAGGCAGGATGAATGCTAAGGAAGCAGGTGGAAAGATAGTGAGGGGTGGCTCTTTGAAAAACAGGTCAGGACACTGACCCAGCCCCTGACCTACCTGCCTGAGGGTACCGAGAGTCTCTTTGGCACTCTGTCCTGCCCTCCTAATGTCTGAAAGGCCCTGGGCATCCTGGCCTTACTCACAAGACTACTCAAGCCCTAGATACTTAACATGCATTGGACAACACTCAGACAGTTGCGACAAAATTAGGCAATTTCCAAACCCATTAAATACGCCTCCAGATAGCATCTCTCTCAGGGCCATTTTCACAACTGCTAACCACTGCGGGAGGCTTCACGGTGAGTGGTTCTGTGCTGTCCTCTCCTTCAGTCTGTCTCTCATGGCACAGACTGAGTGGCTTCTCTCAAGGGCCGCCTGCAGGAGCACAGCTCTGCTTCCCGGAATCCTATTGTCCAGACCCACAGAAACCCATTACTCTCCGTCAGCCCTGACTGATGTGCCAGGAGCCACAATGTGCCAGGCTGCAGGACTGTACCCTCCAGCTTCCACTTGGCAGGAAATGACCTTTATGACCGCCTCCTCTAAGCTCCGGGGCCCTTCTTATAAGATTGGCGGGGGGGGGGGGGGGGGAATGTATAACTGATGGGGAAAATGGAGTTTTTAAAAATTGTTCTAGGTATGTGCTGCACAGAAATCCTAGAACTTGGGGTATTGGAGGCAGGAGGATTAAGAGTCCAAGGCTGTCCTCCACTATGTAGTGAGTTCAAGACCAGCCTGAGCTAGATGAGATGGCATATCAGACTCCTGTGAAGAAACTGGAATTATAAAGAAACCGAAGACCTGTGTACTGGGTGGTTTTGTGTGTCATCTTGACACAGGTTAGAGTCACCAAAGGAAGCAAGCAGCCTCAGCTGAGGAAATGCCTCCTTGTTCTCATTTAGTGAACAATAGGGGAGGGTTGGTGCCATCCCTGGGCTGGTGGTCCTGGGTTCTATAAGAAAGCAGGCTGAGCAAGCCTTGAGGAGCAAGCCAGTAAGCTGCACCCCCTGCCCAGGGCCTCTGCATCAGCCCCTGCCTCCAGGATCCTGTCCTGTTTGAGATCCTGTCCTGACTTCCTTCAGTAATGAACAGCAATGCTGAAGTAAAAGCCTAATAAACTCTTTCCTCCCCAACTTGCTTTTGGTTCTGTGTTTTATAGTAGCAATAGAAAGCCTAAGACAACCTGGCCTCAAGTCCTGGTTGGTTTGTTTCTCCCTTTCTTCCTCCCTCCCTTCCTTCCTTCCTTCCTTCCTTCCTTCCTTCCTTCCTTCCTTCCTTCCTTCCTCCCTTCCTCTCTTCCTCCCTCCCTTCCTCCCTCCCTCCCTCCTCCTCTCTCTCTTTCTTTCTTTCCTTCCTTCCTTCCTTCCTTCTTTCCTTCCTTCCTTCCTTCCTTCTATATTTCTTTCCTTTTTTCTTTTTTTTTTTGGAGACAGGGTTTCTCTGTGTAACTACCCTAGCTGTCCTGGAACTCACTCTGTAGACCAGGCTGGCATCAAACTCAGAGAGATCCATCCTCCTGCCTCTGCCTCCCAACTTCTGGGATTAAAGGCGCTCACCACCACTTCCCGGCAAGTCCTGGGTTTCTCACTCCTCCATTGTGGGATCTTCAGCAAGTGATTAAACCTTGTTTGTCTCATTTTCATCTGCATAACGGTGGGTGGGGAATAGTACTTTTCACGTGGAGTTTGATCTTCATCTCAAATCATCTTTGGGGAGATGGCATCTTGACCTGGCACACAGTGGTGCTAGCAATATGAGGGGGATTTTCCCTCACTCCATCTTTGTCTTCCCATCTCAGCTACTCTGCAGGCACATGGTGAGCCTTTTAATAGGAAATTCCAAAGTACTAGGAAACATCGCTGAGCAATTCTCTGTCCGCATGGTTGTTGCTGCAGTCCACTCATGAGGGATTTTCTCACAGTGCAGAGGGGAAAGAAGGGAGCATCACCTATACTGTAGGGCATGAGGCTGTCCCCGGGTTACAGTCTGGAGGTCGTGGCACTACATGATGGACAGAGCCCCAGCAGGAGATGCACTCCTAGGGAGCTGTCCCTGAGGCTCTGCTGAGCGGAGTCCCATTGTCATAATATTTTTCAGAGAGAACAGGTCCACAGAGGGCTCCATTTAGCCACAGACAGGAGGGAAATTAGTAGAGCCAGAGGAAAGGCTATCTGGGAGGGAGCTCAGAGCTTCCACTAAAGACCTGAGGGGGGAAAAAGAAGGGAGAGAATCTGGCTAGGTTGAGAAGGGAGAGGGGTCCTTGGATCTGTGTGTGTGTGTGTGTGTGTGTGTGTGTGTGTGTGCCCATGAGTGTAGAGGACAGAGGTCCACCTCAGCTGTTGTTTCTCGAGTGCCATTCACCTTGAGTTTTAAGACAATGTCTCTCCCTGGGACCTGGGCCTCACCTGTTGAGGTCTAGGGATTATCCTGTCTCTGCCTTCCCAGTGCTGGGATTATAAGCACTTGCCACCACACCTGGATTTTTATGTGGGATCTAGGGATGGACTCAGAGGCTCATGCTTGCCTGGCAAGCATTTTATCAATTGAGCTATCTCTCTAGGCCCAGGTCCTGGCATTTTGGCATCCCACTGGGAAGTATCCCTAATGGGGATGGTGAGGCACCAGATTCCTGGGCAGTGGAGGGAGATAAGTGTTCTTAACCAGGCTGCCTTCTTGCTGGTCTTTTCCACCCTGCTGAGGCACAGGCTGGGAAGAAAGAAAATGAAGAGTTGTATAAGAGTGAGGGGTGTGAAGACAACCCCAGGCCACTCTGTCACCCTGACAACCACAAGGGAAAGCCACTTGAGAAGAGTCGCAAAGGTACTGACCCTTGGGCCTGTGAGATCGCTCACAGAGGAAAGGCACCCTCTGCCGAGTTTGATGACCTGAGTTTTCTCTCCCCAGGATCCACGAGGTGGACGGACAGAATTAAGTCCTTCAGGTTGTCTTCTGACCCCCCCACACACACACACATCATAGATAGATAGATAGATAGATAGATAGATAGATAGATAGATAGATAGATAGATAGATAGATAGATAGATAATAGTGAATCCGGTTCCATCCTGCAGAGTCTATGTGCATCCCTAGGATGCACCACCACCATGGGAGACTCCCTGACTCAGCTCTGCCCCCTGCTTGCTTGTGGGTTCTGAGGTGAGTGTTTTTCCACTGAGGGTTCCTCTTTGTAAGGAGGTGGTGTCCTGGGATGTGATCTCAAGCCATTGGCTCTTGGATTGTGGTGCCGGGACTATCTACCTTCTGGGGACTGCTTTGCTCCTCTCTCTTGTTTCCACCTCCAAGCTGATGGGCTCATTTCAGAGGGGAGAGGCCTGCTTTGCTGCTTCTTGATTTCCATTGCTGATGTCAGAGAGGGAGGGGCCTTTGAGCCTCCTCTTACCTCCTGTTAGTTTCCACTGAGAGTGTGTATGTGTGTGTGTGTGTGTGTGTGTATGTGTGTATGTGTGTATGTGTGTGTGTGTGGTGCTGCTGAAGATGGACTCCAGGGCCTCCCCCATGCTAGGGCAGTGCTCTAAGTACTCAATTACAGAGATACACTCCTTCTTACCCTACTTCAAAAAGAACGGAAGAAGTCGACACCGCGTAGGCATGCCAGTCAGGGTTCGCCCAAGGAGCAGAGCCATAAAATACGAACATGTTAAAAGATTGGCTCCATGGAGTTGGCTCACACAGCTGCAGGAACTGGCAGTCTGTAGAACATACCCAGCAGGCTGGGATCCCTCAGGCAGGAACCCATGTTGCAGTCTTGAGGCAGGATTTGTTTCTCTGAGATTTTCCAGTTTGCTGGATGAAACCCACCCATACTGCCAAGGCCAATCTTTTACTTCAACTCAAGGGAGTATAGATGTTAATCTCCTCTTTAAAATAGCATCATGCTAACACCCCAGTGAATGACTGAGTACTGTAACCTGACCAAACTGATATATAAAATTAACTATCAAAGGCAGGCCTAGTAGCTCACGCCTGTAATTCCAGCACTCAGGAGGCCGAGGTAGGGGATTACTGCAAGTTTGAAGCCTGCCTGGTCAGTAGTACTACATGCATCGCAAGAACCTATCCCCCTTCCCTGAAAAAATAAAGCCAAAAAACAAACAAACACAAAAGAAACCCAAAATAAACAAGCAGTAGTAGGCCATACAAAAATCATGAAGGTTGTACCTTATTCCTAGAACTGAGAAAGTTACGGTGTTTCACTTTAAGGTGTGACTCACAGGTACTGGGAGTCAGACAGCGTAGGGTGTGGGCCAGCTCTGCTATTCAGTAACTGTGACCCTGGACAGTCTTTACTTACTTTATTACTTCTGCAGCTTACTTTTCTTTCTTTCTTTGTGTTTCTATTCAGTTATTCTTTTGACTTTTCTTCTTCTTGGTGTTGAATGTGTATGCATGTAAGTATATGCCTGTTTGTATGTGTTTGAGCACACATGTATGTACATTGGGTCCATGTGTGTTTGCATGTGTGTGAGTGCACACGCATGTGCACTGGGTGTTTCTTCCATCACTGTCTGAAGTGGGACCTCTCACTGAATCCAGTGATCTCAGGTTCATCTAGTCTGGCTCTCCAGCCTGCTCTGGGGATCCCGTTTCCACTCTCCTTGAGTGGAGTTTACAGGTGGGCTGCTGTATCCACCCAGCTTCCACATGGCTTCCAGGGACCCAAACCCCAGTCTTTACCCTTGTATGGCAAACACTTTACCTACTGATATATCTCCCAGGCCCTAACTTTTCTCTAAAATGACTTTATTCTGCCCCAGCTGCCACCCCATATGTTTCGTGCATATAAATTGAGTGATCTGGCGTATGTCAATCTGCACAATCATGAAAACCTCATCTCGGCAATGAACATACCCGTCACTCTCAAAACTGAGTTCATGTTCCTTTGTCATATCCCCTTCCTGTTCCTCTCCCATGCCAGTGTCTACCCAGATGACGGATCTGCTTTCTGTCACTGTAGATGAGCTGGCAGTTTCTAGCATTTTGAATATGGAGTAATGGTATGTATGGTCGTTTGGGGGAGGGTTTCTGTCTCTTCCACTTGTGAATTTTTAAATTCACCCATGTTATATAACTAGTTCTTCATTCCACTTTAATGTTAGCTGGTAGTTCCTCCTGTGGATGAACCATGACTTCTCCACCTACTCATGGGCTGATAGACGTCTAGGGTGTGTCTAGGTGAGAGCTAGCCTTTGGACCGACTTCTGCATGTTTTTAATTCTCTCTCTCTCTCTCTCTCTCTCTCTCTGAAGCAAATATATAAAAGTGTAAGCCTAGGTTATTTGCAGGTACGTATTGAACTTTGAAGAAATAGTCATTGTAACTGTGGCTCACGGCTTTAATCCCAGCCGCCAGGAGGCAGAAACAGGTGGAGCTCTGCGAGTTTGAGGCCAGCCTGTACCATATAGTCAGTTCCAGGACACCCTTAGCTACATAGTGAAACCTTATTTATATTATATAAATAAATAAATTATATAAATAAATATATAGATACAGAGATACATACATACAAAAGAGAAAAAAAGGCCGGGCGGTGGTGGCGCACGCCTTTAATCCCAGCACTCAGGAGGCAGAGGCAGGCGGATCTCTGAGTTCGAGGCCAGCCTGGTCTACAAGAGCTAGTTCCAGGACAGGCTCTAGAAACTACAGGGAAACCCTGTCTTGAAAAAACCAAAAACAAAAGAGAGGAGAGAGAGAGAGAGAGAGAGAGAGAGAGAGAGAGAGAGAGAGAGAGAGAGAGAGAGAGAAAAAAAGAAAAAAAAGAAAAGGCAATTTTCCTGGATTTGTTGTTTTTGTTTGAGACAAGGTCTCCTGGAGCCCAGCCTAGCACTGAACTCCCTGTGTACAGAAGGTTGATCTTGAGCTACGCCCACCCCTCTCTAGCCCCCAGTGCAGGAATTACAAATGTGCACCACCATGGTCAGCTGATGCCAGTGATCAAACTCAGGACTTCATACCTGCCAGGGGAGCATTCCACCAACCAAGCTGCATTCCCGGCCACAGTGAGTGTGCTGCTTTCTGCTCTGCGGTGTGTGGCGTCCCAGCCAATCCATTCATGGTCAGTCTTTGTAAGCTCAACCTTTATAAATTTCTAGCCATTCTTTCTATTTTTTGTTTTATTTTTTATTTTTAGATTTATTCATTTCTATTTCATTCATATGTGTTTTGCCTGCGTACATGCGTGTGCACCACTGCCTGTGTCCATGCGTGTGCACCACTGCCTGCGTACATGCGTGTGCACCACTTCCATGCAGAGTGCCCTCAGAGGCCAGAAGAGGGTGCTGGGTCCCCTTGGAGCTGCAGTTACAGACTGATGATCGGTGACACCTTACATGGTGCTAGAAACCAAAACTTGGCTCCTTTTCAAGAGCAGCACATACATGTTTTTAACTGCCGAGCCATCTCTCCAAACCCTTATGTTACCTACCCATTTTGAGGGGATTTTTCTATTAGTTACAAGGTATGGATTGAAAGTGAATTATCTTTTTATCTTGAAGAAAACGTGAAACCCAACCGTCTTAATTAGAGTTTCAATTGCTGTGACGAAGCACCATGACCAAAAGCAAGTTGTGGAGAAAAGGGTTTATTTGGCGTACACTTCAGCATTGCCGTTCATCACTGAAAGAAGTCAGGACAGGAACTCAAACAAGGCAGGGTCCCAGAAACAGGAGCTGATGCAGAGGCCATGGAGGGGAGCTTGCTCAACCCACCTTCTTCTTATAGAACCTAGGACCAGCAGCCCAGGGATGGCACCACCCACCATGGGCTGGGCCCTCCCCCATTGATCACTAAATGAGAAAACACCTTGCAGCTGGATTTCATGGAGGCATTTCCTCAGCTGAGCCACTTCCTCTCTGACCACTCTAGCACAAAACCAGCCAGTACACCAGCTTGACCATGCTTTGACCACTGTATTCAGATAGCTTGAGCACTTTAAATTATGTTAAATCACTTTCCACAATTAATTAATTTTGTTTGCTAGTTTGCTTATTGGCTTCTTTTAAGAAAGAAAGAATCTTTCATTAAGAAAGATTCTCAGCCGGGTGGTGGTGGCGCACGCCTTTAATCCCAGCACTCGGGAGGCAGAGGCAGGCGGATCTCTGTGAGTTCGAGGCCAGCCTGGTCTACAAGAGCTAGTTCCAGGCCAGGCTCTAAAAAAAAAAAAAAAAAAAAAAAAAAGCTGCAGAGAAACCCTGTCTCAAAAAAAAAAAAAAAAAAAAAAAAAAAAAAAAAAAAAAAAAAAAGAGCTAGTTCCAGGACAGGCATCAGAGAAACCCTGTCTCGAAAAACAAAACAAAAACAAAACAAAAAAAAAGAAAAAGAAAAAAGACAAAAAGAAAGGAAAAAAGAAAGAAAGAAAGAAAGAAAGAAAGAAAGAAAGAAAGAAAAGAAATAGTCTCACTAAACAGCTCCAGCCTTCGAGTCTTTAATCCTCCTGCCTCGGTTTCCCCAATTGTGATGATTAGATGTGCCAGCTTGATTAGACCATTGATAAAACATGGCTTTGGGCGAATCTGTGAGAATTTCTTCAGTGAGATTTAACTGGGATGGAAAGACCCTTCCTGAATGCGGGCTGGAGTCCTGGGCTGAACAAAAAGAGAAACAGGAAAAAAAATCTTGAATTGGTATTCCATCTTTCTCGTTTCTGTTTGGCTTCATGGACCGTTCCTCTTGCCGGGCCCTGATGGGCTACATTCCCTTGAACTATGAACCAAGCAAATAAGGAAAGGCATCACTCCCAGCTCTTGGATTGAAACTTTTACACATATATTCTCTCTAACCGGGTAAGGCAGTGGGCCTGCGATCCCAACTACTACTCAAGGGAATGGTACAGAAGGATGGAAAGTTCAGGGCCTGCCTGGACTACAGAGTGAGTTCAAAGTCACCCTGGGCAACTTAGCAAGACCCTGTTTCAAAATAAAACTTTAAAAATTTGGGGCACTAGTAAGATGGTTCAGTGGGTAAAAACATGTGTCACCAAACCTGATGATTTAAGTTCTGTCCCCGGGAACCACGTAGCAGGAGAGAATGTCCCATAGATTGTCCTCTGGCTCCCATAAGTCCTCCACAGCACATGCAACCACAGGCATCTACACACAGAGATACACATGATAAACACACAGATAAATAAGCATGATAAAAATAAAATGAGATTTTTAAAAAAGTTTCTTATCAAGATGCCTCAGCTGAGATTACAAGCCTAAGGTACCATGCTTGACAATGTTGTTATTCTGAGACAGGGTCTCCCCTGTGCATCAGAGGCTAATCCTAAACTTGTAATGTTGCCCAGGCTACCCTCAAACTCATGATCCTCCTGCCTCTCCAGGTTCATCTTTTAATTTTACCCTACGGGCACATTTACATTCTGTGTCCCCCTTTTCCCCCCTTCCTTCCTTTCTTTTCTTGCAGGATTGGAAATTGCACCTAGGATCTCACACGTACTACACAAGTACTTTACGATCCAGTCTTCTTCCTAATTCTTATTTTGAGACAGGTTCTCACTAAATTGCTCATGTTGGATGGTGACAATCTCTTCTTCTTCCTCCTGCTCTTCTTTCGAGTAGAATAATTAGACCAATTATTAGAAACCAATTTGTTAATTTATTTAGTGACTTACTTAAAGCCCTGCCTGTGGTGCTTATTTCTAAGCACGGCTTCACTTGCTATCTGGAACAGAATGACCCAGAGAAACAGCTGAAACAACAGGCCGTTGCCCTTAACAACCTGACTGACCTTGCTTGCTTTCTCATCAACCTTGTGGTTTTAGAATATACAATGAGAATACAAACTGGACCTGATACTGAGGCCTTTCAGGAGCTGTTCTGGCTTCAGCCCACCAGGGATATCTCCTTCATTTCACTCTGTCTGGTGACAGAACGCTTATCCAGAAAGGCTCCTGCAACAGTCCTCTCCTTTTAGAGCCGAGTCTCATGATGTGGTCTCGGCTGACCCGGGCCTTGCTATGTAGACCAGGCATTAAATTGCAATCCTCCTGCCTCAGACTCCTGAGAATCTGTGATATTACAGGTCTGTGTCACCTGGTCCAGCTCAGAGTATATTTAGTATATTTCTTTTTTGCTTGCTAGTTTGGTTTTGTTTGTTTGGTTTGTTTGGTTTGGGTTTAGGGTATTTTTGAGACAGGGTCTCTCAGCATAGCCCTGACTGTCCTGGAACTCACTTTGTAGACCAGGCTGGCCTCGAACTCAGAGATCTGCCTGCCTCTACCACCCGAGGACTAGGATTAAAGGCGTGTGCCACCACTAACCGGTTAGAGTTTATTTCTTGTCCACAGTATATATTTGGGTCATGGATTTTGTTTTGTTATAAATCTAATCTGATAATCTGTGTTTTTATTAGGAACGTTTAGAATATTTATCTTTAATATGATTATGTGATTAGGTGTAGGATTTTTTTTTTATTAGAATTGTAATGTGTACCACATTCATGCCTGGTGCCTGCAGAAATCAGAAGAAGGTGTCAGGAGGCTGGAGAGATGGCTCCGTAATTAAGAGCACTGACTGTTCTTCCAAAGGACCTGGATTCAATTCCCAGCACCCACATGGCAGCTCAAAGATGTCTGTAACTCCAGTTCTAGGGGACCTGACACCCTCACACAGATACACATGCAGGAAAAACACCAAGGCTTGTAAAGTAAATATAAATTTAAAAAAAAAGAATGTATCATATCCCCTGGAGCTAGTTACAGGTGGCTTGAGCCACCTTGTGGTGCTGGGAATTGAACGAGGGTCTCCACAAGAACATCGAGTGCTAGCAACTGCTGAAACATCTCTCCAGTGGGCTAGGCTGGGCTGAGCCCTCTCACATCAATTATTGATGGAGACAACGCCCGCAGACATGGCCACAGGCCAGTCAGATACAGGCAGCTCTGCAGTCGAGCTTTCTCTTCCCAGGGAACTCTGGGTTGGACCAAGTTAGTACGAACTCACCAGGGCACTACTTTTAGATGGAGCGATCTAAATTTAGACCAGACTTGTGACTTGTGTTTTCCAAATCTTCTATGCAATCTTCTATGCATTCCCACTTTTTCTCTTTCTTCCTTTTTTTTTTTTTTTTTTTTTTTTGCCTACTTTATCAGTCGCTGAAGGAAATGTTCAAATCTGCTACTACAACAGTGGACTTGTGTGGGTTTTCCCTTTTAATCTTATAATTGTTACTCTGAGGCTATGGTATTAAGAAGTTGGTAAATTTTTCTTTGCTGCTTATTTAATTAGACATTTTTTCTTTCTCTTTTTTTAAAACAGGCTCTCTGGTCCAGGCTGGCCCCAACTTCCTGTCTGAGGATAAGGTTGACTTTGTGGTTCCACCTTTTTAGGGTGCTGGGATTGTAGGTGTGCACTGTCACACCTGGTTTATACAGCCCTGGGGCTTCACGTATGCCTTCTACCAACTGAACTACATTTCTTGTTTCCTTAATGTAACTTGAGAATCTTTCAGTGTAGTCATCTAGTTACACTGAATATAATTGCAATCAATAGCACACGGAATCATTTCTGCCTTGTGCCTGGCACATTCCATATCCCATTTGTTGTTTTGTTCTAAAGATATTTGAGACAGGGTTTCTCTGTAGCTTTTGGTTCCTGTCCTGGAACTAGCTCCTGTAGAGCAGGCTGACCTCAAACTCACAGAGATCCGTCTGTCTCTGCCTCCCGAGTGCTGGGTGGTGTGCCCCACCACTGCCCGGCTCAATTTTTTTTTTTTTTAAGAATGATCTGCATGTATGTTTCTGAGTGTGGTTTTACGCACACAAGGACAGTGCCCAATGAGCCCAGAGGCATTGGATGCCCTTGGAACTGGAATGACAGGTTGGGAGCTACTGGTGTGGGTGCTGGGAATCAAACTCCTGTCCTCTGCAAAAGCAGTACTCACCCTTAACCACGGGGCCATCTCTCCAGCCCCTCTCTCATCTTTTCTTCTGTTCTGTTTTTCATTGACTAAGTCTCTCTCTCTCTTCCTTTTTCATTTATTTGTTTATTTGTTTTGGGTGTTTGAGACAGGGTGATCTCAAACTCACTCTGTAGCTCAGTCTGGACTTGAACTCAGGATAGCAACCCTCCTCACCCTCCCAAATGCTGAGATCACAGGCATGCAACACCATGCCTAAGCCAGCTCTCTCAATGAAAATACAGTGAAGGGTTACTCCATGTTTTAGCTCCAGCCTAAATAACAGAGAGATTCTCCCAGAAGGCTGACTGCTCTGTGGCCCAGCATGTGCTGAGCACATGAGGCCAGTGATTAAAAAAAAAAAAAAAAAAAAAGAGTAAATAGAGGCAAAAGAGAAAACCTTAGCAACAAGGAGAAAATTAGTCACAAGGTCTTATCTCGGGAGTTGACATCAGTTCATTAGTGAAGACAGTGTGTCAGGCACGTGCGTTCTCCTGCCTCCGGATAGCCATCCTCGTGACTCACACAGCAAACTGCAATTTGGAAAGTCCTTGACGAAAGTTCCTGTTCCGGACGAACGGGTCCGAGACTTTCCGAGAGTCTTTCTAATAGTTCTTCTCACAGGCACGTGCACGCGGGGCCTCCTTAACTCCCAGGCTAAGCTTGGCTTTTTTTGTTTGTTTGTTTTTGTTTCAGATTAGACACAAGTGACACCGAGTTGATTCTGTCAACTTTCACACCAGACGTTGATGTTTCCAAAAATAGAGGTCGACCTAATCCCTCCGAGCATCCAGTTTCTTTCACTCTAGAGAAAAAGGACCCTGGGCAACCTAGGTGGCTCAGTGGGTCAAGGCGCTGGCAGCCAAGCCTGAGTTCAACCCTCAGGGCTCACGTGGTGCAAGCAGAGAAGCAATTCCCACAGGTTGTCCTCTGACTCCCACAGACACACTACCTACAGAGACAAATAAAAAGAGAATCATCTCCAGCTGCGCAGTAAAACTTTTTGCTTGCAAGTTCTTATTTGCACGGGGTCTGGGTGAGTAACTGGGTCTTTGGCAAACACCTTCAGTTCAGTTTATTCTGGGGGACATGTTGTCCTAAGCTTTTTGTTTGTTTGTTGGGAGACATGTTGCCCTAAGCTTTTTTTGTTTGTTTGTTTGTTTGCAGCACTGGATATTAAATCCAAGGCCTCATTCAAGCTCAGCAAGCACTCTGCCGCTAAGCTAAAGTCCTTCCCCTCCTATCCTGCACAATCTACATCTATATACCCTGTCATGCATAGCTCTCTCTGCTGACTGCCGGGTCCTCGCCTCCCGTGCAGGGACAGCCCTGCACCTTCCTCTCTTTCCATCACTCCACAGATGCCGCTCTCCCTTCGGTCACCAGGGGTTTCTGTGTTGTTAAATGCAATGTGCACCTTTTAGTAGTGTGGGTATGGGTGTGTGCGCACGTGAGTGCTCGTGAGCGCAGAGAATCACGAGGACTGAACGCAGATCATCCACAAGATCAATAAGTGTCTTTAACCTCTGAGCCATCTCTCCGCCCCTGGTCCTTTTTAGTCCTTAACCTTGCCTCCCATTTCCACATCTGAACGTTCCCTCTGCATGAATCTCTCTTCTCTTTCCGTCTGCACCCACAATTTGAACTTAGGTTGGTTTTGCCTCTACTTCCTTTCCAATCTTTTACCCAACAGTTGCAGGCTGGGGTCCCTGAGGCTGGGACCTCTCCTCTCTAACTAGACCTACACCCAGACCTCGCATCCATATGCATAGCTTTGCAGCCTGTCTCTGCTAATTTCCCCCCAGGGTTGTATTCCTATGTAAGACCCAGCTGCCTGTTACACAAGCGACTTGTACAGCTCAAAGTCACCACGTGCCAACAGGCCCAAAGTCACTCTGGCTCATGCCCGCCATTCCTGCTGGTTTCCTGGGAGTCCGCCTCACAAATGGCACTATCTGCCACCCATTTACTCAGACTGAGGTGGGCTAGAAAGACAAGGAGAACCAAGCGGGCATGAGAAAGACAAGACCTTTGCCCTGAGTCTGGGTAGAATCTCTTACCAGCTAAGCATCCCAGCACAATCAACAAACTTTGCTGTAAGGTTTGCCATATGCAAACCTTACATATTCCTTATATATTCCTTTATATATTCCTTTAATGCAGAAATATGTGAAAGTAGCAATGAGCCACGCTGAAGTCTCAATCATATAAGACCAAGAATGGCCTTTCTTTATTTTTGCCAGCTATAAACCTGCAATTTTTTAGGAACTTTGTAAGGAAGACTATAAACTAGCTACAGTAAAAGGCAAGCCTTAGCCCCCTGGTGCCCCTGTGATATGTATGCTTTACCTCACCAGACTGTAATGTTGTTCTAAGGCACCTGGGGAAACTCCCTGTTATCGCATTTACCCCCAAAGGAAGGAAAGTTCCTTAGCAACCATCTGCATTTAACTTTAGAAGCTGCCAAAACTGTATAAATGGCTACTTCTAAGCAGCATTAGGTGATTTTTCTCCAGAAGCCCATGCCCACACTTGGGCATTACTCCTTTCCTAAATGACTCTTTCTAGTAGCATACTGCTTTAAAAATGTTAAAAAAACAACTGGGCAGTGGTAGCCCATACCTTTAATCCCAGCACTAGGGAGGCAGAGGCAGGCGGATCTCTATGAGTTCGAGGCCAGCCTGGTCTACAGAGAGAGTTCTAGGACAGCCAGAGCTGTTACACAGAGAAACGCTGTCTCAGGGGAATGTGTGTGCATATATATATATATATATATATATATATAGATATAGATATATAGATATATATATATATGCTAACCCCCCCAACTTCTTTTGAGACAGGGCTTGTGGTTCTGTGCAGCCAAGGAGGACACTGAATTCCTGGTCCTTCTGTCTTCACCTCCCAAGTGCTGGGGTGACAGGTTGACAGGTGTGCAGGCCAGCAAAACTTTTCTTTTCTTCCTTCCTTCCTTTCTCTTTCCCTGTGGTGTGTGCACGTGTGTGCACACGAGTGTGGGTATGGGTGCATGTGTATGCACATCTGTGTGGAGGTTCTAGGCTGATATTCAGTGTCTTCCCTCCTCCACCTTATAGACTGAGACAGGAGCTCTCAACTGAAGCCACTCTGTTTCAGCCCGGCTGGCAGGCCAGCTTGCTCCAAGGATCCTGTCTCACCTCCTGTGCTGGGGTTGCCAGGGGGGCTGCCACATCCACCCAGCTTTTACATGGATTCCAGGGATCCTGGCCCTGATCTTTGTGGTTGCAAGGGCTTTACTGTTGAAGTATCTTCCCCAATCCAAATCTTTTAAAATTATTATTGTATGTATATTGGTGTTTTGCCTGCATGTCTGTTTGTATACCACGCACATGTCTGGTGCTCAAAATGAACCTGGGTCCTCTGGAAGGGCAGCCAGTGCTTTTAGCCTCATGCTGTCTTTCTAACTCTCAAATCTTTCCTCCAGTAAACTCTAAATCTGCTTCACACTACCTCATCCTGAATCCTTTTCTGTAGTGAATCAAGACTCCTCACTTCACCTGTAGCAGAGGTCTTAGAAAGATCTCAGGCAGCTGCAGGTGACATGGGCGTGCTGGCCTCCTTCACTGATGCTGACCCAACCAGAACCAAGCCTATCTGATAGGCCTCTCTCCACTATCCCATCTTGGTCTATCAAACTACTGCCAACTCCTCTCCCCCTTTCTCCCCTAAATAGCCCTGGAAACTGCTTCCCTCTGACAGCCTCCTTTCCTGCCTCATCCTAGGCTGCCGCAGTTCCTCATCTGTGCTACCGTAGCGGCCTAGCTGATGTGCCTCAAGTCAACTACTACCCCAAACCTGTTGTCAGCTAGGAGATCTAAGGGTGCATCGGACCACACCAGATCTCTGCTTGTTAAACTTTCATGACTTCCTAGTGGTTTTAAGATTAAAAAACAAAATGTGGCCTGGCTCCTGTTTACCCTCCTCCCAGCGCTCAACTCCTTGCTTGCTTCGGTTTTCTTTCTATCTGCCCACTGGGTTTCTTTTCCACTACGGGACTTTTTGCACTTCTGGTTTAGTTAGCTAGGTCTCGTCACACTTCCTTGTTTTTGTTTCGTGGTTAAGACATATTCTGAACATAGAACATAAGCTTGTCTTAAACTTCGGGCCCTCCAGCCTCAGTCTCCATGTGTTGAGACTAAAGACACACACCAGACTCTTGGTTTGCCATCTTTATTCTTTTCATCTTTGTGTGTGTTGTGTGTGTGTGTGTGTTGTGGTCTGTGTGCATGTGAGTGTGTGTGTGAGTGTGCATACAAGCCTTAGTACACAAGTGGAGCTCAGAGGACAAACTTGCAGAAGGAATCTGTTCTTACTTCCCCCATATGGGTTCCAGGGATTGAACTCAGGTCCTCAGACTTGATACCGACTGCCCTCATCTGCTGAGCCATCCTCCCCACCCCTTTTAGTCTTGATGTGTGACCTGAAACTGCCTCAGAACCTCTTCTGCTGCAGGTTCTGGTTCGATGACACCTTGCTGTCATTCTTAGTAGCTCTTGCCAACAACATCTTCGTTGTTAGTAGGATTGTTCGAATTCAGCACATTTTTCTCTGTTTCTCGTCAGTGTCCCTCATGATGCAGCGGAGCGCCCAGCACAGTGTCTGGCTCTGTGCACTCTATGTACTCTGAGTACTCAATGACCATGTATAGATGAATGGATACAAAATAATAGAAACCGCTGTTGAGATGGGCACTGTTTCGTTTCTTTAATGCTGGAGTGCTAACTGGGACATTAAGGATGCTAAATGCCAAGCCACACTCCCCCTTGCATTTAGTGTAAAAATGTTATGACTTTATAGTGTCACCAACTCAAAAGTCACTGTGAGCAAAATGACTGCCCAAGATTAAGTAGTGACTCAATCCCCCAACCCATGTTCAAGTCAGTGCCCTTACTGACCAAAGGCAATGCAAGGGGAGCATAAGGCAGTTTAATCAGGGTTCCACTTCCTGCTTCTGCCATGTACCAGCTTCCTTTTCCCTCTCTGACCCTCAGTCTCTCAGGTATGAAACGGGCCCACACCACCTAGCAGGAATACCTAAGGAGAGCTCAGGCCATCTGAGTCTTGCAGAGCAGGTGCTGTCCAGTCAGTCTGATTCTGTGTACTCAGAAGAAAGCATTCCTTCCCCCATCACGGTAATTCCAGCTGTGCTCACACGTGCATAATGAGAGACTTGAGTTTACCCAGAGACAAGGGGGCTGTTAGGCTTGTAGGTAGAAGGGAGGAGGATAAATGGCCTTTTCTTTTTAATCTGTGTACCACTTGCGAAGCTTCCAGGATCTCCAGCTACTATTTGTCTTATGGGAAATTAGTCTGTGGCTCTTGAAGTGTGTGTTGGGGGTGGGGCAGCGTGAGGACTAGATGGTCCAAGCTGCTTTTGCCTGGTTTAGTTCATCTCACCCATCCTCTGCCTCCGACTCCTAACCAGGGTATCTACGAGCTTAGAAAGTTGTTGTTTGGGCCAACTTGTGGTGGCAAAACACCTTTAGTCCCAGCCCCTGGGAGGCCGAGTTAGGCAGGTCTCTGTGAGTTTGAGACTAGCCTGATCTACAGAGTGAGTTCCAAGACAGCCATGGCTACACGGAAAACACTCCCCACCCCTATCTCACCCCCGCCCCCCCAAAAAAGAAGAAGAGAAAGAAAGCAGTGGGACAGGGCTATAGCTTGAATGGCAGAGTGCTTGCCTGAAATGCACAAAGTCCCAGGTTTTATCCCCCAGCACCGTACAACAGGATGTGCCCGCACAAACCTATAATCCCAGGATTCGAAGGATCAGAAACTCAAGATCATCTGATCAGAGTCCCTCCTCAAACTACAAACAGGGAATATGAGACCAGTTTGGGATGAACACACCCTATCTCAAATAAATAAATAAATAAATAAATAATAAATAAATAAATAAATAAATGTTGCTTTTGCTTTTAAGGAAGGGTTGCTTTGCTTCTACAGACTTAGAAAGTTCGATCAGTTATGGGAAGTTTTACAGGTCAGCTGGACCCAACTGAAGGTTAGAACTACTGTGGACCTGCAGACTCTTAAACGAATTCTGAAATGCAGAGTTTAGGATGTATCTCGGTGTTGGAGTATGCTTGACTGGCATGCTTGAAGTCTCCAGTTTAGTTATTATTAGCATGAGCGGGAGGGGGGGAAGGGGAGGAAGAGAGGGAAAGGAAGGAGGAGGGAGGAGAAGGAGGGAGAGGAGGAGGGGATTAGGAGCGGGAGAGGGAGGAAGAGGGGAAGGGAGGGGAGAGGAGAGAGATCTAGGTGGATGGGTTCACCAAGTCTAAAGTGAGTTCACTTGGAAGAAGACCTTGACCTAAGCAGCCGTAAGGATTATTTAGCATATTTATTGATTATACCGGAGAGACTACTCATACTTTTTCGTGAAGAATTATTGACTTGCTTGGTTGTGTGGTACTTCCCCAGACCTCACTAAGGATTTTATGCAATAAGCAATAACACCTTGTTAAAATTTGAAAAATTCTGAAAGTATCCGACCCCAGGGGTTTCGGTAAGAAACCAGAGGAGTTCAGGCTTCCGTTGTCCCGACTCATCTTTTTCCTATCTTTATCTGAAACGTCCTTGGTGGGGCACAGGTGAGCCTAAGACTCAGAGAGGCCCGGAGGCCCGATCAGGACATTAGCACCACGGACAGCAACAACAGCCCATGGGAAGATGCCCAGGAATTTGCTAATGCGTTGGCCTGTTTCCCTACCTAAAGAAATGCTTACACAGGAAGCTTGCCTGGGAAATGCATCCCAATTGTTTTCTAATGGTAAAACCCAAGGTTTAGAGTGGGAGTGGGGGGGGGAGGGGACAGTTCATGTGGTCTGGGTTGAGGAAATGTGTTTCTTATCTTTTTCCACAGCTGGTTCCCGGCTCTTCTCCTTTGACGTTATTAAACGCATGGCAGGTACTCTGAATGTTTGTTTCCGTCAACTTTCCTTGCACTGAATCTGCAAACTACTCCTGGCTAATTTCCTTTCCGAGTGTTGTATGTTGCCTAGCCACTATATTTTCCCAGCTCCACCTGCCCAGCAACCAGGGTTAAATGGATAGATATATTGTGAGTGGGCACGGACATTCCCAAAGGGCTCCTGTCTGCTCTAGTCATTTTAAAAAGAGACATGTTCAAGCCAGAGTGGGTTCTGGAGGAGAAGAGAGAGGTCCAGCAAGACAGTTCCCTCCGATGCCAAGTGAATTCATGCCTGCCCTCTAAAGATTGAGGCCTTCCAAGGGATTGGGTAGGGACAATAAAACAATAATAAAAAAGAAGAAGAAGATTGAGCCTTTTTTCCCCTTCAAACAGGGATTCTCTGTATAGCAATGACTGTCCTGGAACTTGCTTTGTAGATCAGGCTGACCTCAAACTCACAGAGATCTGCCTGCCTCTGATTCCCAAATGCTAGGATTAAAGGCGTGCACCACCACGGCCAGTGAGATTGAGCCTTTGACACCAAATACATTCCTCAATGTTGAGTGTGAAGTCCTAGTACTTGGGCTGTACTGTGTCTCCATTAGTAGGACATTTCTTACCTAGCATGCATGAAGCTCTGGGCTCAATCCCTGGCATAGTGTAAGCCAGATATGGTGGAGCGTGCTTCTAATTTTAGGTGGGAGGCAGGAGAATTGGAAGTTCACAAGGTCATCTTTGTCTATTTATTAAGTTCCAGAGAAGCCCGGGGGAATTTTGTGTGTGGAGAGGTAAAACCAGGTCTATCTTTGTAGCCCTGGTTGTCCTTGGAACTTGCTCGGTAATCCAGGCTTCCCTTGAACCCACAGAGACCTACATGCCTCTCTGCCTCCCAAGTACTTGGAATTAAAGACATCCGCCACCACACCTGGTTTTAGGCTAACCAGGGATAATGAGATCCTGTCTAAAATAAGAAAAAGAAATGAACAAATGCTGCAAGGTGACATAGAGCATATGCATTTTAGACAGTAAAGCATAGTATATGGTTTTTCCCCTACTCAGCAAGAATCTACGAAAGTGTCAGCTTACATTAGACCTCAGTCCAGGTACTGGAATATAACCCAGTTCATCTACTAAATGGCCAGTCAATTGGGAGAAGGCAGATGTAAAAGTTCTGTGCACTGAGGGCTATGGCATGAAAATGCAGGCCAAAGGATGCCGGACTAAGCACAGCCTGTCCAGGCTGAGGAAGAAGCCCCTGAACTAAGATTGAGGACAGGCACATGGCTGGAGCAGGGCCTTCAAAGAAAAATGTCAGCAGCCGGGCAGTGGTGGTGCACACCTTTAATCCCAGCACCTTGGGAGGCAGATGGTGGGCGGAATCTCTGTGAGTTCGAGGCCAGCCTGGTCTACAAGAGCTAGTTCCAGGATAGGCTCCAAAGCTACAAAGAAACCCTGTCTCGAAAAAACCACCAAAAGAAGAAGAAGGAGGAGGAGGAGGAGAAGGAGGAGGAGGAGGAGGAGAAGGAGGAGGAGGAGGAGGAGGAGGAGGAGGGAGGAGGAGGAGGAGGGAGGAGGAGGAGGAGGGAGGAGGAGGAGGAGAAGAAAGAGAAGGAGAAGAAGAAGAAGGAAGAAGAAGAGAAGAAGAAGGAGAAAGAAGAAGAAGAAGAAAGAAGAAGAAGAAGAAGAAGAAGAAGAAGAAGAAGAAGAAGATCAGCGATTCCAAAAAGCAGAACACTGTGAGGAGAGCCGGATTCGCCACTACCTTTCTATGTGTCTGCACTGCGCTTTGACCCACAGCTAAAATACTCCTTTCTCTGATGACCGGGGCCCTACCCGGGTCTCTTGCCCAGTGTGCCCAATCAGTGACTACCCACTGGGTTGAGGGCTTTACAGTGCAGGTGACTTCATGGTGAAAGGCAGCACATGAGAGTGGACACTGGTGGCGTGCTCACTCTGCTCCACTCTGCTCACTCTGCTCACTCTGCTCACTCTGCTCACTCTGCTCACCTCTGCTGCCTCAAACATTTGCTGCCTTTGCCCCAAGGATACTTAGCCTGAAAGCTCCAACAAAATGCAGACGTTGACATTGTTCCTGTGTTCTTGTGGCTGGAATTTTCCACAAAGAATGTGGCTGAGCAAGAAAGGCCTGTGTCGGGGCTGGAGAGATGTCTCAATGGTGTAAGAGCACTGGCTGCTCTTTCCAGAGGACCTGCGTTCAATTCCCAGCACCCACATGGCAGCTCATTTCTGCCTGTAACTCCAGTTTCAGGGGGATCTGATGCCTTCACACCAATGCATATGAATAGTAAAGTTAAATAAATAAAAAAAGGACTTATTTAAATAAAAAAAAGAGAAGTGTTCTTGAGAATATATAGTCTGAGCCCCAGAACCAGCTGATGTCAGTCCAGGGGTGCTTGGGTGAGATGCGCTTTGCACCCTCTAAAACAAGAGGGCCCCGAACGATGACTCAGTGGATGAAAGCTCTTTTCCTGAAAGCCTATGCCATGAGTTTGATCCTCAAAATTCAAAATAGAGAGAACCATCTCCCCAAAGTTACCCTCTGATATCTACACACACAGAACACACGCAATGTGGTGTGAGCATGACCAACACCTAGTAACGCCTACATTAATGATAAATAAATGTTCTAACTAAAAACAGAGCTATTCGTGGCTTACCTTTGCCTGTGCAACCCTAGAGAAGGGAAGCAGGGTAAATACCATCACACAGCCCTAACAGCATTCCTAAGGGATCCTTCTAGAGAGCTTAGTAAGGCCTCCTAAAGCTAGGCACGCTTGCCAACTGACCACTGGCCGTGACCAAGTCTCTTGCCTCTAATCCTCATTTCACTTTACAATTGACTTCAAAAAGGAAAGCCAGTCAGTAATGGTGCACACTTTTAATCCCAGAACTCACAGGAAGTAGAGGCAGGCACATCTCTGAGTTCCAAGGCCAGCCTAGCTACAGAGTGAGTTCCAGGATAGATACAGAGAGAACCTGTCTCAAAAGACCAAAAAAACAAACAAACAAAAAATGACCCTTGAAGATTCCACATTATTCTGTGACATCTTTTCAATGTTTTGTTTCAAACCCGGGAGCTTTAGGCCTCCTGTGTGTACTCTGTGGTCTGGGGCAGACTCCACATCCAATGGCAGGGTTTATCATCCTGACTCACATCCCTCCATCCCTCCATCCCTCCATCCCTCCATCCCTCCATCCCTCGTCAGTACCAAAAGCTCTCAGTCTCGGGCTGGTGGGACTGCGACAAGCGCGGATCTAGTTGTCCTGGCAAACTGCAGTGGCCGTGGTCCAGAAAGGACCTTGGCTGGAAAGGGAGGCTGAGGAATGACGCCAGGCTGCTGGGAACGGGACTGGAGGCTCAAGTCCTGGGAAGGCTTCCCATAAATGGAAGCAACATTTAACTGCAGAAAAAAGCGGGTTTCTGTAATATTGGGGCGATGCACTGCGGCTTAGCAGGAACCGTGGCAGATGAAAAAATTTAAATCTCTTACCAGTCTGCTATGATCTCTCTCCTCTCCCACTCTCCCCTCCCCCCTTCATCAAACTCATCACTCCCTCACTTCTGTTTCTGCCAGCTCCCTGACCCTTCTGGAGGCTGTTGCCTTTCCTCCCCACCCCTCCCCACCAGCTCATCTGCTTCCTCCTTTCCCTGCCATTACATTTCCCACTCTGCTTTCTCCCCACTGCTTTCTTCTCGCCCTTTCTTATTTTTTTCCAATGAGGATCACTAGGGCCGTTAAGGAGAGCATTAGCCTTTAGAAATATAACCTCATTAATATTAATTCTCCACGGAGGCAGGCCAGAGGTAGAGGTCACCTCCCAGCCCCATCATTGTTCCTGCTGGAAGCGAAGATATTGAGAGAAGAGTGAGTCCTTCAAGGGTACCTAGTGTAGCAACATCCACGTGCATGTAATATTTATTTTTTTATTTCAGCTTTAAGCTAGTTTTTAACGTAGTGCAGGCTTATTGCGGAGAAGGGAGAACATGTGAAAAGGAATTCAAAAGGAAATTTAGAAGAACTGTTAATGCTTCCCATTAGGGACAACCTTTTAAATGGAATACTGTTTCATTCCTCCAAGTTTTTTTTTTTTGGGGGGGGGGAGGGCTGTTATTTGCATACTTATAGACAGTGTAAACTCAGTTTGGTAAACTCTTTCACCGTCTTCGTGAACAGCTCATTCATGGTATTGTAAATACTCTGGGTCTACTCCTGCCCCTGCCCCTGCCCCCCCTTGTTTCTTGGGTATTGCACCTTGTCTTCTCCTCCTGAGTGTTGGGATTGCAAGTGTGCCCCCACCACACCTGGCTCTGGCGTTTGTCCACTTGTAAAATGTCACTCGGCGGGCAGCTGTGTGGCTCAGGCCCTGAACTCTCCTCCCGGCACTCAGACCACAGCGGGAGGGTTGCTGCAGGTCCCAGGCTAGCCCAGGTTACATTAAGACCTTGTCTCATAAAAATTGAAAATCGTATGGCTGTGTGACGGTTGCCACACATCTATAATCCCAATCAATACTCAGGAACACAAAAAGCAGGAGGATTTCAAGTTTGTGGCTAGCCTGGAGTTTGTAGTGAGGATACTACCTCAAAACATTAGTAACAACAACAAACCAGCTATGTAAGCCCCTGCCCTACTCATCTGTAATACACATATGGTCCACATTTTCTGTTGTAAGAGTTACTACTTGATAGGTTTTTTTTCTTTTTTGGACGGGGGTTGTTTTTTGGAGACAAAGTGTCTCTCTATGAATGAAGCCCTACTCACTATGTAGGACCAGGCTGGCCTCAGACTTCATAGGAGCCTCCGCCTCTGCGCACTGAGTCCCAGGGCTAGAGGGTGTGGGCCACCACACAAAGATGTTGGTCGTCTTTCACACACTATCTATCTACATAGTCAGAAGGGTGTGGAGTGGAAGATTGGAGCCGTAGAGCTGAATCTGGGCTCTGCCCTCAGTACCAGAAAACCTTGGAGAAGTGATGTTTCTGCTCTCACATCTGCCACAATGGGGATTAATGAGAGGACCCACCTCCCAGCATGGTCAGAATTCCATAACTGGTTGACCTCAAGCAGCCATAACAGTGCCTGATACATGCCAGTCACTCACTCAGAGCGGCATGCCCAAGGTGGATCCCCACAGTTCCTCCCGGACTTCTCCTTTCACTCTTGGGAGAGTAAGGCTGGAACCCACAAAGGGAAATTCAAAAGTGTGGGAAAAATCATAGAGAAAGGCCCCCAAAGACAAAGAAGTACATGAAAACGCCACAGCCTTGTTTTGGGGAATTGACTCAGTCGGTGAAGTACCAGCCACGAGGACCTGATTCAATTCTCAGAATGCACCTAAAAAGGCTTGACTGTAAAAAAAAAAAAAAAAAAAAAAACTAAAAAAAGACTTGACTGTTTAGTAGACCCCGCGTGGGTTTGTAATCCCAGAGCTGAGGAGGCGGAGACAGGAAGGTTGCTGGCCAGACCAGCCTAGCCTAGGCACTGAGCTTCAGGCCTCTGACAAAGGGCCAGTTGGGGTGATGCCTGAGAAATATCGCTGAGGCTTGGTCTCTGGCCTCCACATGTACATGAACATGCACACGTGTGCAATGTACAAATATACGTATTATTACACACGCAATCCTCAGCTTTATTGTACGTAGTGGCACAGTTAGCTATCAGAGGCTAAGGCAGGAGGTTACAGATTGAGGGCAAGCTCTAGTCTGGGCTATATAGTAAGGTCTCATCTTAAGAAAAAGAAAAATGCAGATGGTGGCTCAGGCAGATTTCTGTGAATTGAGTCCAAGCCTGTGTACAGAATGAGTTCCAGGATAGGCTATACAGAGAAACCCTGTCTCAAAGAGAGAGAGAGAGAGAGAGAGAGAGAGAGAGGAGGAGAGAGAGAGAGAGAGAGAGAATAGGAAACCCCAGCCTTTGAATTGACCAGTATAGGTTCCTGACTTGTAGAAAGTATGGGGCCTGTGCCATCCTATTCACTGGGCTGTGTGGCCAGAGGCCCCATCTACACTTGAAGGTTGTTTCCTCTTGTTTCTCCTCCTGCTCCACCATTAAATGTCCCAGTCCCTCAACAATGATGAGGGTGAAAGGAATTACAAGGAAGAGATCAGCTCTGCCCGACATCAGACAGACTGACTCCAAACCTTGCTTACCATTCGCTCAGTATAAGGTGCTGGCATATTGATTTAATGCTTGTGAGCCTTGTCTAAAAACTGCCTAAGTCAGGCTTGATGGCATATACCTGTAATCTCAGTAAGTAGGAGGCAGAGGCAGGAGGATCATGGCAAGCTAAAGGTTACACACACACACACGTACACACATGCACACATATATGTATACACACACACACACGTACACACACATACACACATACATACAGGAGCAGCCCTGGCTCCTCCAAGTATCAGCCTTCAGAGGGTTTCAGTCAGGGTCTTTTAGGAGAGGAGTTTGAGGCCCACTCAGCACTGCTCAAGGCCGAGGCCAAGAAGGCTGTCAGTCAAGTCAAAGACTTCTGCCAGGCTCGGCTTCAGGCATAGGGGAGGGCACCCACACATCCATCTCCTTTCATCTCCTCTAGCTTGGTATTGATCTCTGACTATTTTTCAAGTTTGGAGTAACTTCTAGAACGTGTGGGCCTCGTGTAGACATGTCAGTGACGTGTGTCGACTGAAAATCAAATGAAATAGCAGTCCGAACAGATGTGTCGCAAACTGCATAGTGCAAGGCAAATCAGAAGCATCCTGCTCCCCCCTTACTGTCTCACCCTGCCAGGTCTTCTTCTGGTTAGCTGGTGGCTGATCATTCCACCCAGTGAACACCCTATAGCCCTCACACAGGCATCTCTGCTCTGCAAAAGCGCAAGAGTGCCAACAGTACAAGCTTCTCTGCCAGCGAACAACCGCTTCATAGCCCGAGGCAGCCCGTGGATGGAGAGAGCGCGCTGGAGGTCTGAGCTCGACAGGCTGCCCTGGCTCTGTGACTGAGAGCTGTGCTCCTCTCCCACCTTGCAGGGTTGCACCACCTCATGCACCCCCCCTTCCCCAGGCTAGAGTGAGCACCTGTTTGGCTGGACAGTGGGGGGACTGGGCAGACCTGGGGACTAAGACACCCCACACCACCCATCCTCTTTCCCCGTAACGAATCTGTGTTTCTAGAGGAAATGGTCTTATCTTCAGTTTTATGATCTCCCGTGGAGAGAGGAAGTGAGCAGCTGGTATCAGACTTCCAAAGCCCCCAAATGAGAGGTTTAAGCGCAAAGCTTCAAGACACAATGGCTTGAGCGTCTGCTTCTAACCCCAGGGCCTGGCTCTGAGACGGTGGGGCTGCAGTTTTCTCTCTACTGAGGCCAGAGCCAAGGATTAGTTCCAAACTACCTGCTTGCAACCTAAAATGACTCCTAGGAGACCTGTCCTTCTGGAGCTATGCCCTGGGCACAGGACTTGGCCAATCAATGGACAGCCCAAATGCCCATTGTTTTTGTCCTTTTCAGTCTGTCCTTCTCATCACTCCAGGCCTGTGGGACACAACGGCCTTGACCATGAGCTCTTCCGGAGAAGCTAAGCTCACTGGGCAGGAGCAGGGCTTGCCTTTCACCTTAGGGTGAGCAACTCCTTGAATGTGTGGTTTATAGGAAAGCAAGTGATGCAGGTTTCCTTACATTTGGTACTGATTTACATTCCCCAGGGAAGCCAGTGGAGAAGAAGAATCAGCCCCCTTGTAAAAAGAACTTAGCGTTTATGCACGAAAGCGCTTATGAAAGGCAGTCCCCAGGTGGAAAGAGATTAGCTGACTCCAACAGAATCAGAGCCCAACAATGCCGCATTTCTGCTGGGGACTGTTAGGGCTGGGAGGAGAACAGGGCACAGGGTCATCTCCTCCCAGATTGTTCACTCTGTGACTACTCTGGGCTCCTATGGACCTTGGCTTCCCATCCCGGTGAGAACACTGCTCTCCTCTCCAAGACTCTTAGAGCTCTGCCACTTGACTCAGCTCTCCTGGGCATTTACCTTTCCATAGATGACATGGTTAAATTGGAAAGGTAGGTGGTGGTGGTGGTGGCGGCATGTGTGTGTATGTGTGGTGTGTGTACATCACATGCAAGCATATATGGCCAAAGAGACCCAAATTTATTGATGTTGGATATCTTTCTCTATTACATTCCACCCTTCTTCTTCCTTCCTTCCTTCCTTCCTTCCTTCCTTCCTTCCTCCCCCTCCCTCCTCCCCCTCCTTCTTTCTTCTTTCTTTCTTTCTTTCTTTCTTTCTTTCTTTCTTTCTTTCTTTCTTTCTTTTTTCCAGAGTATCTCACTGGGCCTGGCTGGACTGACCCACCTTCATTTCTGCCAGGATCCTCCAGCCTCTAGCTCCCAGCTCTGGGATTAGAGATATAGGCCACGATAACTGGCTTTCTTTCTATTCAGGTTCTGAGAATCCAAATTGAAGTCCTGTGCTTACACAGCAAGCATTTAACCCACTGAACTTTCTCCCCAGCCCAAGAAAAAACATTTTTAGCTTAAAGAAATTTCCTTGGAGCTCAAGAGAGAGTGAATTGCCAGGCATAGTAGTGCATGGCTTTGATCCCAGCACTCGGAAGACAGACACAAGTGGATCTCTGTGAGTTCAAAGCCAGCCTGGTCTATAGAGTGACTTCCAGGACAGCCAAGGCGGCACAGAGAAACCCTGTCCCAGAAAGCCATAAACAAACAAACAACAAGTAAATAAATAAATAATAAAAGAGTTAATTAAAAATGATAGTGAAAATCTAGAAATTCTGGGGGTTTCTAGAATTTTCTAAATTCTAGCACACCAAAGCATGGTCTAGCATGCATAGAGTTTGCTACCCTCATTCTGAGGCTTTCAGCAGAATGCATCAACTTCCCAGAAGCAGGAAACTCCACTGTTATTTCCTGACTTCTGTGTCCTTCCACACAGGCAGCTGCTTCTTTCTGCCCATGTGTCATAAGCCCATTCCTTGTTCCCCATCCCGCTGACTTAGCCCTGTTCAAATCCTCACCATCTCTTTGGTGGATTGTCATCTTCCCATCTGACTCATCCCTCCTTTCATGACTCCAGCCTCCCTAGCTAGCCCTTAGAATGTCTCATTCTTCAATAAAACTCAACTCAGATGTCTCTACCTCTGGTAAGCCTCCTAGGACTTCCCCAGGCAGAGAGCACTTTTCATAGACTTCATGGTAGCAGCTTTTATTTCCATGTGTTGAATTAGTGGCAAACGTGACTGTCTTTCTAAAGCCCTCCAGTGTATCTCCTTTGAAGACTGGACTTGCGCTTAATTTTACATTCGGGTGCTGAATTCCATCATCTGTGTGATGGCAAAAGGAAGGAGGGAAATAGAGAAAAAAATAGAAAAATCCAACTGAGGCGGGTGGTGGTGGCACACACCTTTAATCCCAGCACTCGAAAGGCAGAAGCAGGCAGATCTCTGTGAGTTTAAGGCCAGTCTGGTCTACCAGATAGTTCCAGGATAGGCTCCAAACCTACAGAGAAACCCTGCCTCAGAAAAAGAAAGAAAGAAAGGAAGGAAAGGAAGATGAGGAAGAAAGAAAGAAAGAAAGAAGAAAGAAGAAGAAGAAAGAGAAAAGAAAAGAAAGGAAAGGAAGGAAGGAAGAAGGAAGGAAAAAGAAAGAAGAAAAAAGAGATTTACAGAAATACAGACTCAGTCCTGCCTATAACTCATTGGCAGTAAAAGGTAATTTCCTCTACTAGAAGAAGTTCTTATTGCTGCATTAGCCAACTGTTTTCTCGCTACAGATTTCATACAATGCTGATTTTCCTTATAATTACTTCAAAGCTACAGAGGGGTTTAGAATTCTAAGGAAGCAAGCCTGGCGGTGGTGCCGCACGCCTTTAATCCCAGCACTCGGGAGGCAGAGGCAGGCGGATCTCTGTGAGTTCGAGACCAGCCTGGTCTATAAGAGCTAGTTCCAGGATAGGCTCCAAAGCCACAGAGAAAGCCTGTCTCAAAAAAAAAGACAAATAATAAGGGCTGGAGAGATGGTTCAGTGGTTAAGAGCATTGCCTGCTCTTCCAAAGGTCCTGAGTTCAATTCCCCGGCAACCACATGGTGGCCTCACATCATCTGTAATTAGGTCTGGTGCCCTCTTCTGGCCTGTAGGAATACACGCAGATAGAATATTGTATACATAATAAATAAATAAATATTAATAATAATATAAAAAAGAAGAATTCTAAGGAGGCAAAGGCCCAGGAAGATCAGGTGACTGCCTGTACTTACAGTCTGTGACAAAGTGAGCCTGGCACCTAAGGTTCCCTGGAAGCCCAGGCTGTGGCCCTTGGCACACTGCCAACTAAAGGCCTCTCTCAGAGCCTTAACAGCTCATAATTACCAACGTCAGTGTTTGAAGTTTATATGCTGCTTTTGCTTTACCGGCTTTATTATTATTATTATTACCCTTCCTATTAGTAATTCAGTAAGCTGCTCAGGGCATTCAGCAAAACAGGGTGGGGACAAAAAAAGGGAGGCCAAAGCCAAATAGGGGGTCCTATGTGCCTATGATAGAGAGACTAGAAGTAAGCGGAGTGACACATGACATAAGGCCTTGGGGGGGCATGAGGGCATGGTGGCCCCACAGCCTGCCTGGCTAACTCCAGTGGCAATGTCAGGAAAAGAAGTTGGCCACTAATACCAGACTTGAGACAGATCCCTGGCCACCAGAGCTTCTCTGCCCAGTTTGAAGGGGATGAGACCCAATCTCCCTCATTCACCATGGGATCCAGGTCCTGGCCCTTTCTCTGCATGCTAGGCACTAAAGGGAACTGCCTTAGATGGCACACATCTCACCATTCGGTGTTCTGTGGCATCCTCGGGTGGGCGATAAGGGGATCACTGCAGACTTCGGTCCCAGGGTCCTTCAGCCACCCCCACTCTGGAGTGTCCTTTGCTTGACCCTACTGACATTTCTTTGATGAGAAATATGTTTTTCTCCTGACCTCTGAGTACTGCAAAGCATCTCAAGGCGTGTCGTGAGGAGAGGGGAGGGCATGAGAAGTATCTTTACCCATACACAGCTCTCGTGGGAGAGCTATCCCCGGTCTAAATAAAAAAGAAGCCGGAAAGGGGGCACAGAAAAAGAGCTGCGTAGAGGTGAACACATAGAAGCTAGAACCCTATGGTCAGATCTCAGGCCTCCCCCCTGGGAGAGCTGCAGAGATGGCTTCACCCACTGGGCCTATTGGCTGCCAGTGTGGTCACATATGTCCTTACATGACCTCTCATAGGTGATTCTGTCTGCAGGATTTGACGGGTTTGGTAACTTTTTCCGGGTCACACAGTGAGTGGGACAAGCTGTCACCAAAACTTGGACCCATGGTCTTTGAACCCTGTGTACTTCCCAACACAGAACCGACCATCATCACCAAATCCAGAGATTTAAGCTGTGTTGAGCTTAGCATTCTCATCCACATTTGGGAGTCAGAGGGTGCCTAGTAAATTTTAAGAAAATTAAATGAGATTACCTTGGTTAAATAAATAAATAAATAAGTAACCTGGCATGGTGTCTGGATTTTAGCAGGCATTCAATAAATGATTTTTGTTTCTCCTTTTAGGACTGATCAATATTAGAACTCAGAGCTTGGGAGTATAGGAGCTCCAAAATGCTCTAAGAAGCCCAAAGGCCGCCTGCAATCGCTTCTGGGGCGCGGAAGGAGGCCAAGGGAGAATGGCTGGGGTAGTGGGTTTGGCCCCAGGAAGCAGAAAAGCCGGTTCCAGCTGCGCGCCCCTCGCGCCACACCGCCGCCTCCTCCGGGCTCCCCGACTTCCCGCCCCGCCCCCGCCCCGACCCTCCCGGGAGCTGGGTCCGGAGTGCCTGGTGGGCTGATTCTGGAGCGTGGAAGGGAGCACGGAGAGAGAGGAAGGCGGTGGCGGTGGGAGGCGGGGAGGCGGGGACCCTCCTCGCCGCTCCCTGAAGTCCGGCGCGGAGCCGCCTCGGGCTGGGGGCTGAGCACAGAGCGGCGGCGGGGGCCGGATGCGGGGCTCCCGGGACCGTGCCGGGCGCGCGGGGGCGGTGGCGGGCGGGGTGGAGCTGTCCACGGTTCTGAAACTGCGGCGGCGGACAGCGACAGGGACGCGGCAGTGAGCAGGGAGCTCTCTTGGAAGCTCCATCGCGGCTGCGAGGCGGGGGACACCGTCGCTCGCCGGCCCATGCCCGGTCCCCGAGCCCCGCGAGGAGGCGGGACGGTCCGCAGCGCGACAGGTAAGGAGCCGTCTGGGGGCGCAGCGGGGGAGCGCAGAACTAGGCACCCAGTGACCTGGAAAGAGCTGGGGGAGGCCCTTGCAGTGATGAAGCTCCGACCCCCCTACAGGTCCTTGAGCTCCTTTAGAGCTCTGGCCAGGTCTCTCCTCACTCCTCACCTCCTTGCAGGGTGACGCTAGGAGGGACTTGAGGGACCTGGACTGTGGTAGGCACCTAGGACACCTTGACCCTCTACCACCCACCAGGCCTATGACCCCGACCTGGGACAGCTCTGAGACACCTTGCCTACTGGTTGCAGGAACACTGATGCGAGTCTCCCGGACCCCCTTGTACCCCAGTCTCCACCAAGATTCCATGACATTGGTAAAATCTGATGGTCTTCACTCAGCTCCTCTCTCCTATCCAAACCTGGCACCGCGGGGACTGGAGAAACTGTGATCTCCTTGCTTTAGATTTTTTTTTTCCCCTGGAAATAGCCCTTGGAACAAGGAAGTGTATGTATGCGGAGTGGTGTGGGGGGGGGTATCTATCTCCTCAGGACTGTTTAAGCCATTTCTCTGAGGAAAGCCAGAAGGTATCTCGGCTTTATCCTGTGGCCCTCTTCTTCATGAAAGGGGGCCAATTTTGCTTGGTTCAGGAGGACAAAGTAGGGAGCCTGCTGGGTCTGGCTTTCTATTATATGCCTGAATGCTGATGCCCCTGGACAGAGCCTCCATTTGGAGTTCTTTCTCCTTCTGGCAAGAGTGTGTTGAATGAGCTCATTCAGGCCTGCAAAGTGCTTCCAGTTCTTGAAGGCAGAGTCCTGTGAGTGGTAGAATAGACTGATGGGGGAAACTGCATCCAGGAAGAGTACCTTATTCCTGTGGCTGACCACTGGCTTCACACTGGCTCATTGCCACCCTCCAACCTAGCTCAGTTTCCACCCCTCGACGGTAGAAAAAGTCCCGGTTGGCAGCTTCCAATCTCTGGTATCAGTTATCCAAGCTTCTAAGCCTCAGTTTCCTCATTCCTACAGGGAGGATAGGGACTCTGGGCACCTGCCCACCTCAGGGAACTGTCTTGAGAGGTCCATGAAGTAACGAAATTTGTCAGAGGCACATCTCCCCCACAGGGGAGCTGCTCTCGGTGTTCACATCCCCTAGTCAGGCCTGCTGAGGATGGTCTGGCCCTTGCGATCTTCACCCCCTCTGCAGTCTGGCCGGGCCTCCTGCCTGCAGCCTCCAGACGGTCCCAGAAACAGAGAGGGGCAAACTTAAAAATTTTCAGGAAATAAAAGGACTTCCTGCTCCTTCCCCCATCCATACCTATATAGGATAATATAGGGCGAGAGTCTGACTCAATAGTTTTTGTTTTTATATTTCCCCAGGAGTCACAGATCTAGGGAAAATAGCTCCTTGAAGGCAAGGATTGTGTTGTTTTCATGTCTCCACTTCCCTCCACACTCCTTCCCCCACAGCACCTGGACGGTAGTAAGGACTCAATAATTGGGTGTAAAAACACAGGAATGATCTGTGAAAATGTATCAGAGTCAAAGTGTTTGACTGGAAATCAGGGGCCTGCTGTTTGGTTCCAAGTCTGCCTCTGACTGTCTTCGGCAGGTACCTTCCCTTCAGCTTTCTTATCCATAATAGGAGAGACTGGAAGCAGATGAGATTGAAGACGCCAAGGGTCTGGTGTTGTATGGAGTTTCCTTGAGGCTGTCCCAAGCCACCACCCTCTTAGTTCTTGGATACAGGGTCCCACTTTCAATATCCTGCTGGGACAAGTTAAATTGCCTTTCTGTGATGAAGTGGGTTTTATGAATGGAGTGAAGAAAGCTAGAAGAAGCAGAAAAGGCCACTTACACATTTGACATTCCTGTTTCCCTCATTCCTCAAGGAAAGCCACCGTATATAGAACTTGACAAGGTGATAAGACCTTAGCCTCCAAGCTTAGAGACCAGAACTAACTGCCCCATCCAGGATTAGGGGACCAGGGTCTTCATCCTCCCTCCCCAAAGACCCTGACTGGCCTGGGATCTCCCTCCTAGGAAGACTGTAAGAGGAAACAGTTGGGAAAGATCCTTCCTTGTGGATTCTATTTTATTAAAAAAAAAAAAGAAGAAGAAGAAGAAGAAAGAAATAAAAGAAAAAAAAAGAGCGGCTTTTAGAATCATTTCCCCTAACTGTGGCAGGCACAGCCATGCTCAGAAAAACCTTAGCTAATTGGCACTTCGGGTAGAGCTGAGTAAGCCATCCCAGTGACCTCCCTGACTTCCCCTGAGTGCCCAGCCAGGATGGGGGACCAGCCCCCCTTCCCCACATCAGTGCTTCCTGCTCTCAGCTGCTGGTGCGGCACTGGCAAAAATCAGCTCTCTGGAGCTAATGGTCAGTCACTAACCCCCAAAACAAAGTGACAGTGGGGAGAGCAACACCCTAGAAAAGGGAGTTTATTTTCTACAGGGTTGTTTTGTGGGGGAACTGGCCTTGCTCCTAGGCAGAAGGAAATACTGTATCCCTCCACCTGAAGCTGAATGGGTGTCCAAATCTACCCCAGAGCCACCAGGGGCTCCGGTTTCTCTAAATCAGAGCAAATAATACCTTGTTTCTTCTAGCCAGGGAAAGCTAATCCCTCAGCTAATTCTTTTGTTGTTGTTGTTGTTTTGTTTTTTATTTTTTTTTTCCCTCAGCTAATTCTTGTGCTCTCCCCGCAACCCCCGGCCCTTCTGCAGGTCCCCAGAGAGAATACAGGAGTCAGCAATGATATATTTTTTTGTGTGATCTTAGTTATTTAGGTGAAGAGAATTGGGGAGGAGGAAGAATAAATTAAACATGGTTGTTAAGAAATAGGGCATACAGGAGAGATGGGTCAATGGTTAAAAGCACCGCCTGGTCTTCCAGAGGACCCAGCTCAATTCCCAGCATCTACACAACAAATCATACCTGTCTCTAACTCCAGTTCCAGGATACCTGATGCACACACATAAACACAGGTAACACATATACACAGCAAATAAAAAAACAAAACATTTTTAATAAAATAAATAGGGTATACAGGGTAAAATTAGGTGGCACACATATGTAATCCTAGCACTTTGAGGACTGAGGCAGGAGGATCAGAAACTTGAGGCCGATCTGGATCACATAGTGAATTCCAGGTCAGTCTTGGGGGCTACATAACAAGGGTCTGTCTCAAAGGCGGGGGGAAGAAAGTGTGTGTGTGTGTGTGTGTGTGTGTGTGTGTGTGTGTGTGTGTAAGAGAAGCTGAAGCATTGACATACGTACGTGCAAGTCTCATCTCTATGACACTCAAAAATGGCAGAGTCAAAGAATGTCTGCAGACGTGCACATTAGTAATTACCTTCTGATCCAAAGGCCAATTCAGCGGTGGCTCTCAGGTGAGATAGAAACAGAAGGAACAGGCTTCGTTCAGGGAAGCAGTAACATCCTAATTCGTAAAACTTGCATCTTCCTAGTCTTTGCCCTCTCTCGAATGTTCAGTTGGCATCCTACATGGGAGCCTCCCCCCCCCCACCATGCAGGCTGAGAGCAATAAAGATTGGACCATGCCCCAGTCTGTGTCGTCTCATCCCCTCTCCCCTTTCTCCTCTACTGCCTCCCTCACTCCGGGTTCCTACTCCCACCCACCCCCAGCAAACCCAGCAGGAAGTGAGACTGTACGTGTGTCATCTCCTGTCGTTAGACATGCCACTTGTCTCTAAGTGGTTCAGAAGTGGAGAGACGGGCTGTTTCGTTGAGAATGAGATTTGATCTCCTCCTGAAAAGGGACTCATTTTAGTAGTAGAGCCACCATCCAGTCATCCCAGCAATGTTTTCCCATGTTAGCCACAGGTGAGTGAAGCTTTGAGAGGAGAACAGTCTTACCCATAGGACCCCGGGGTGTTAGACTGACTCGAAGAAAAAGCGCGCGGGCGCACACACACACCACCCCAGCTGTTTGATTTGCTCCTCTTCTGTCCTCTCCTTTCCTGTCCCTCCCTTTTCTCATCAAAAGTCTTTTGATGGGTCTTAAACCTCTCTAACCCAGGCCCTTACCCAGGGCTTCCATTGCGCCCGTCAGATAACAGGCAGAATTCTATCTTTGTATCCCAAGAAACTTTCAAAACAGGCTCACCCAACTTCTCCCCACCCACTTTCTCTAGCTTAGGACACAGGTCTTCACAGTCCACACAGTCTTTCTGTTAATCTCAGAAAACACTCTCTTCCTCTGCGTCTTTATTTTTGATTGAGTTAACGACGAGATCGTGGTGTTACTACTACAGTGTGATATCTCGTCAGCTATTTTTTTCCTCTAGGTCTTCCTGCATCTTTCTCAAAGTTGTGTTATGCGGGCATCAGTCCCCATGCTCTCTTCCACATCTCGACTTGCTTACATATGCGTCCTGTGTTTGTCTTTTTGTTCTGTCTCTGGGGAATTCCACTAACATTTTCTATTCTCTTATCATTCTAAGATCACACGTCTTGCTGTCTAAATAAGCCTTTGTATGTGCGTGGCGTGGTATGCGTGTGCGTGCAAGTGTGCTAGGGTATGCACAAAAGCATGTGGAGGCTAGGTCAGATGCTGAGGCGACATCAGGTATCACGCTCAGTTTAGCTCTGTTGTTTGTGAAGCAAGTTGCCTCACGGAGCCTGGTGCTGAGTAGCTAGGCTAGGCTGCTTGTCTGGGAGCTCTCGGGACCTGTCTGTCTCTACTTTAGCACTAGAGCTACAGATGTGTCACTAGGCCGTGTTCTCGATGTGGGTAGCAGGGACCTGAACTCCGCCCTTATGCAAGTACAGCAAGCACTTTTCTGAGCTCTCTCTCCAGTCCCTAATCATGGTCTTTGCCCGGGCTGCCCTTTTGAGCCAGGAGCGTTCCCATAGCTTTCCATAGTCTCAGTTGGTCACGTTGCTCTTTCCCTGGCCAGAAACCTGGAGTTGTTCTGGGCTCTCCCTCTGTCTCTTCTAGTTAACCACGAACTCCTGCATCCTTAGCCTCACTCACAGCTACCCCTCCTCACATTTGACTTCCTCTCCATCCTTTCTGCCACACCACATCCTTGCCTGGCCCTCTCCCTCCCTCCTCAATAACATGCTACAGGGTTCAGTGTGTGTTCCCCTATCATTCCCTGTCTGGAGCTTGGGAGGCCCTCTCTTCTGGATCTTTATACAATGGATAGAATGGATAGTGGGTTATTTTGAATTTTCAGCACACTGTCTTTTCCCTCTTACCTGACTACGTGTGGTTCCCATTCTCCAGCTCACCCTATCAACCTTTCCCAGCTTCTAGTAACCACATTATTCTACATTCAGAGCAGCCATTTTTGAGCTCCCATATATGAGATAGAACATACAATATTTGGTTTTCTGATTCATCTTGTCTGTATTATTTTATTTAACACAATTATAGGCATGAGCCTCCACACAGCTATACAATACATTCTCTTCATGTATTCATCATTGGTTGATTACATATCTTATTTATGTTGACTAAAAGCAAAGCCACAATAGTCAACCCCTCCACCTTCTCTCTGTCTACTCACTAGGTAGCTCTGACTGGCCTGGGGCTTGTTATCTAGATGGGGCTGGCCTTGAACTCACAGCGGTCCACTAGTCTCTGCCTCTCTAGTCCTGGACTTAAAGGTATACATTATATCCAGCCCGGTAGTCTCAGTCTTCTCCCCTCCAAAGTTTGGTTTTGTTTATGGGTCTGTATGTGAAGATTTCTCCAGAGGCCTGAAGAGGGTGTCATTTCCCCTGGGGCTGGAGTTACAGAAAGCCGCGAGACTTCTGTGAATTGTCTGTTGTGGTCCCGGGAACCAGACCCCAGTCCTCTGGAAGAGCAGCAAGTGCTCTTTAGGTACCCAGCCCTCTCTCCAGCCCTCAGCAGTCATCTCTCAACAGGGCTCCTCTTCTTCACTCCTCCCTTCCTACTCTCTGCTGCCATCCGGAGTGCTCTAAAACACAGGCAAGGCCATGGTAAGCCCTGATATGCCCGCTTTTGGCTCATCACTGCCAGCCTGTAGGTGTAGGAGGCCCTCTCACCACACCTGCTCTTTTCCAGCCACCGAACCTGCTGGCTTCCTCTCCCTACCACCATCTACACCACTGCTTTCTTTCCTCTGCGAGGAATGAACACTTCTCCCTGTCTCACCTAAGTGACCCCCATCTATCCTTGGAGACCCATCGCCCGTGTCACCTCCTACAAGAGACGTTCCTAGTTCCCATCGCCTCGGGGTAGAGGTTCCTTGCCCTCGGTGCCCAGCTGCACAGCATCCTCTGTTCTATATAAACCTTGTGTTTGTTCGTCTGTACTGTACACTCCTCCTCGTAGCAGGTGCTACTTCCTGTCTATTTTTGCATCCTGAGAAATGGCCCTGAAGTAACTGCCCAAGACACGTTGTTGTGGAAGGCTGAGTGCGTCTCCAGCAGGTGCATCCTTCATCCCAGATTCTAGAAAGTATTTCTTTTAAGTTTTGCCTACATGTATGCTTATGCACACTGTGTGCCTGGTACCCAGAAAGGCCAGAAGAGGGCGTTCGATCGTCTAGAACCGGAGTTACAGACGGTTGTGAGTTACCATGTGGGTACTAACCCTGGTTCAGAAGACCTCTCTCTCTCTTTCTCTCTCTCTCTCTCTCTCTCTCTCCTCTCCTCCTCTCTCTCCTCTCTCTCTCTCTCTCTCTCTCATCTCTCTCTCTCTCTCTCTCTCTCTCTCTCTCTCTCTCTGTGTGTGTGTGTGTGTGTGTGTATTTTGATGATTCCTCTGGGTAGCCTTGGCTATCCTGAAACTAGCTCTGAAGACCAGGCTGGCCTCGAACTCTAACATTTGCCTGCCTCTGCCTCCTGAGTGCTGAGATTAAAGGTGTGCCCCACCATGCCCAGCTGCATCCAATTCTTTTAATCACTGAGACATTTCTATGGCCCTAGAAAGTCTTTTCTTGCCAGGGAGCTTCCATACAGTACAGCACAACACGCTCACTTGCTCGTGAATTCTGTCATTCATTCATAAGGTTATCTATTGAGTACCTACTGTATACCAAGCAAGGGGATATGTGGATGAGCAAGACATACATAGTCCCCACCCCTCTAGAGCTCACAATCTGGTGAGGGAGAAAGACACTAATCAAGGAATCGCACCTATATAAATAGAGACTGTGATAAGCACTCTGAGAGGAAGAGCGTGGAGCGCAGATAACCAGGGAACCGAGATCTAAACTGAGGATGTGGGGACAGCCTCCCCGAGGAAGTGGCCTTTAAGCTGCTAGCTAAAGCAGGAGAGTCGCGCTTCCCTCCCAGGAACATGGCTAGGAAGTGGAGGAGTGATGAGAACCAGAGCTGGAAGGCATAAAGGCCCTAAGAGGATGTCCTTGATATCAGCTGCTACCTAAACCACCCCCAAAACACAGTGGCTCAGACAACTGTCACCTCATCATACGTATGACTTTGCGGGGTCAGATGCTTCAGCAGCACTGGCTGTGTATGCCTATCTGCTCCATGTGGTACCGACAGGGCTCACCTGGCAGCAGATGGGCAAACCCAGAGAGCCCGAGATGCTCCGTTCACACACCTGGCATCTTACTGATGACCGAGAGGACGGCCTCGGGTTCTGTAACCTGGAGCCCCTGCTCATATCACACATGGCCTCTCTGGCACGGTGGCCACAAGCAGTCCAGCTACTAGAGGACACCTCAAGGTACCAGTGAGCAAAACGAAGGTGAGGGATGTGCAGCCTTCTCGAATCTAGTCTTGAAAGTCACACACCCACTACGGCCATGTCCTGTGCTTGAAGCAGCCTCAGCCCTCAGACCAGAGAGGAGGGGCATGGATGGAAGCTTGCTGTGGCAAGTATCAGAATACTTGCTGCTAAATTGGGCAACTGATTTGTTCTTCTGTTGTTCCTCCTCTCTTTGTGATGCTGGAGATTAAACTCAGGTCCCGTGCCTCAGGTCCTGTGCCCACTAGACCAGCACTCTGTCACCGAGCTACAGGGTCTCGTGTATCCCAGATGAGCCAAGGATCTTCTTGAACTTCTTTTTTTAAAATCTATTTATTTATTATGTATACAGTATTCTCGGTATTCTGTCTGCATGTATGCCTGCAAGCCAGAAGAGAGCACCAGATTTCATTATAGATGCCTGTGAGCCACCATGTGGTTGCTGGGAATTGAACTCAGGACTTTGGAAGGGCAGGCAATGCTCTTAACCACTGAGGCATCTCTCCAGCCCCTTCTTGAACTTCTGATCCTCCTGTCTCCACCACCTCTGCAGAGCTTGGATTACAGCATTAGCACACCCGGTTCCTGCAGCTCTGGAGTGTCAAATCCAGAGCTTCACGCATCCCAGGCACGTGCCCTATGTACTAAACCACATCAGCAGCCCCCTGATTTGATTGACTCTGAAGTTTTTACGATATTAAGTTTATTGGGGGTGGGAGGCAGGGATGCCCATGTCATAACTCATGTATGGAGGTCAGCTGACAACTTTTAGAAGTTGTTTCTCTCCTACGATGTAGGTCCCGGGATTGGACGGAGTTTATCAGACTTGGCAGTAAGTGCCTTTACTCACTGAGCCGTCTTGACATCCTGCGAGGCAGGCGTGACGGCACATTCTCGTATTCCCAGTGCTCAGGAGGGAGCAGCCCAAGGCTAGGAGGGTAAGGCCAGCTTCAGCTACACAGTGGGTGTAAGGTCAGCTTGGACCATGCAAGACGCTCCAGAAACCAACAACAAGAACAAAAGGCTGTGGCGCAGACGGAGACAATCGTGACGGCCATGATCAATTGTGTCAGGCGCCGAGGTGAAACAAGCAAAAAGCTATGTTCGATTTTCCGCTACTCAGTCCACCTCGCCCTTGTTCCCACACCTGGCTTTCTCCCCTCTCTGGCAGATGTAGTGAGCTGCAGCTAATGAGGACAAGCTCACTTAGCCGCTCTCGGGCTTACAGGCCAGAATTCATCAATGCAGCCTAAACCTTGTACAACAGCTGCCATAGTCACAGCCCTTGACAGTTGGCCACACGGTTTAGGTGTTACTGTTTGGAAGACGGTGCGGTTGGTGCCCATGAAAGATTTTACCTTTTCCCTGGAGGGTACTTGCTCCGGTTTAATCTTCTGCCTGACTAGGAAGTCCTGGCTTTTATTTCTCGGTTTAAAGTGTCTCCTGGCCGGGCAGTGGAGGATCCCTGTGGGTTCGAGGCCAGCCAGGTCTACAAAGCAAATTCCAGGAGAGCCAGAGTGTTTCTCCTGTTGCACTGGGAGATGGTGGTTGATAGTTCAGGACCCTCGCAGTGGCTCTGTCCTTAGTGGAATCCAGGCCTTTGAAGGACCTGGGCTGCCAAGACACTCCAAATCTCTTCATCTTTTCTTTTTCTTTATCTTTCTGTCGCGCGCGTGTGTGTGTGTGTGTGTGTGTGTGTGTGTGTGTGTGTGTGTGTTTGAAACAGGGTTGCTCTGTTTAGTCCTTGCTGTCTTGGAACTCGCTCTGTAGACCAGGTTGGCCTCAAGCTCAGAGACCCACCTGCCTTTGCCTCCCAAGTGCTAGGATTAAAGGAGGGTGCCACCATCTTTAGCATGCTCCCCATCTTCTCTTAAAGCTCCCATTTCTCTTCTTCACTGGCTTTAACCCATTAAAACCCTCCACTCTTATATTCCTGCCCCCCCAAGGGACCTAATTGATAGGTTTGTCGAGGAGTGCCCAGGCTTTGAATTAAATCAAACCTGAGTTGAAATGCAGGCCCAGTCATTCTGTGATCTGTTCCTTACCCGTTCTGGTTTTCATTTTTCTTGTATGAAACATGGGAAGCAACAATAATCAGCTTTGTTACTTTTTGTTTTGCTTGCTTGTAGGGTCTTTTAATGTAGCCCAGGCTGACTTGAAGTAAGAATCTCTTGCCTCAGCCTTTTGAGTGTGGGAACTACAGGTGTGATCACCACATCTGGCTCCAATATAAGTTTTAAGATAAAGTTCAAAGAGCTGGCCCTGGTGGAACTTGGGAGATAAAGGCAGGAGGACAGCAAGCTCCGTGCCAGATTTGGCAACATATCCAGGCCTGTCTCAAGAACAAGCAGGGGGTTGGGAGGTAGATTAGTGGGGAAAACTTGCAGCACAGGTGAGGACCTGCGTTCAAATCCCCAGAACTCAGGTCTGTTATGTACGGCTGGATGCTGTGGCACATGTCTATAACCGCAGTATTCCTACAGGGCCGTGGGAGGAGACACAGGAGAGTCCTGGGAAACTCCAGGGTCAGTTAGTGTGATGCACGCAACAGCAAACAACAAAATGACCGTTTGCGAACAGGATGAGAGCGAGGACTAGCACCCAAGCTCAGCATGTCATCACACACACATGGACACACACACACACACACACACACAGAAAGAAAGATTTCAAAACAACAAAATTAAACACACAAAACATCTGCTCAGATTAAGATGTCGGCTATAGCTGTCACCACCTTACATTGTTCCAGTAAAAGTTGGCTCCAGAAAACATTATATTGAGTGAGGTAACCCAGACCCAGAAAGACAGGTATCATATGTACTCACTCATAAGTGGTTTTTAAACATAAAGCAAAAAAAAAAAAAACCCAGCTTACAAATCACTATCCCAGAGAACCTAGACAGCAATGAGGACCCTAAGAAAAACATACAAAGATCTAATCTACATGGGAAGTAGAAAAAGACAAGATCTCCTGAGTAAATTGGAAGCATGGGGGAGCTTGGGAGAGGGTTGAAGGGGAGGGGAGAAGCAGGGAGGGGAGCAGAGAAAAAAGAGCTCAATAAAATAAAATAAAAAGTTGGCTCCAACCTGACGACATTGCACAATTCCTAATCACACTGTCCCCCTCCTAAGAAGTCACCATGCGCATTATACAAGCCTCCTGCAGGCCACAACCCTGCGGCAGATTCTAGAGAACCCAATCACACAGCACACACACACACACACACACACAGATCTCTTCTTAGTGCTTAAATGAGTGGACTCTGGACAAACTTAGCAGGTTCTATCACTCTCCAGCTGTGTGATCTTAGAAAACTTGTTAACCTCTCTGGGCCCCAGTTTTCTCATCCATGAAGATAGTTAAATGAGTTAATGCATTTGAAGCACTTGGCAAGGGCTTAGAACTCATGCTGGGATTTCAAGCATACACCACCACACTTATGTTGTCTTTTTTTATAATATATTTGTCCTTTTTAACTTAAGAATTATATTATATTTTCATATAAATTTTATATTACATTATATTAAATCATGTTATTTTCATATAACCACCCCTAAGTTAAGATAGGAAACAGACCTGTCACCCCAAAAGTCCTTGGGCCCCTGGTGGACGTCATCCCCTGCCACCCAGCCCTTAGTGACCATTGATTTACTTTCTACAGTATCGGCCTTTCCTAGAATTTTGGGTGTTTGGGGATGCGGGGAGAAGTAAGGTCTTATGTTGCCCAGTCTGGCTTTAAGCTCAATTTGTAGCTGAAGATGCTGTTAAATTCCCCATTCTCCTACTTCCATCTCCCAAGTGCTGGGGTTGCCAGCATCTCACACCTCACCCAGCTAGACTTTCATCCAAATGGACTAAAACATATGACTGTCCTTGTCATTTTGTGAGCAGTTTTTGTTCTATGGCAGACAACGTAGTCACTGATGTGGGATATAGCTGGATATAAGCCTAACCTTTTTTTTTTTTTAATTTTTTGAAAGAAGATCTCTAGCCCAGGCTGGCTTCAAACTTTCTATGTAGCCAAGGATGACCTTGAACTTCTGAACTTCCTGTCTCTGGGTCCCAATTGCTAGTGTTACAGGTGTGTGCCACTATGCCCAGAAGACTGAGGAGGGAGGAACAGAAAGTTCAGGGGTAAACTGGACAGCCCACTCTCAAAAGAGTGTTAGGTGGTGATGGCGCACACCTTTGATCTCAGCACAGGGGAGGCAGAGGCAGGTGGACCTCTGAGTTTGAGGCTAGCCTGGACTATAGACTGAGTTCCAGGACAGCCAAGGCTATACAGAGAAATCCTACCTCAAATTTAAATAAATAAATAAATAAGAATACAGATTTGGGGCGCAGCTCAGTGGTAGAGCACTTACTATACTTAAGGTTCACGCTCCAGTTACATGGGGGAAAAAAGTTAGGGCTAAGACTAGCTTAGTTGGTGATTTGCCTAGCATGCTCAAAGCCCCGAGTTTGACACCCAGCACCCCATAGGCTGCACCCTATCCTAGAACCATAACTAATGGAGGTAGAATCCTCTGTCTCACACTGTGAAGGCCGAGGTAGAATCTTCTGTCTCACACTGTGAAGGCTGAGACCCTCTGTGACAACTGTGGCTCAGACAAACAGCAGCAATACCTGGCGCAGGTCACTGACATCCAGTGAGGGAACGCGATTCCAAGCTTGTCCTCAGCTCTCCTGAGGGCTGATCTGTCTCTGGTTTGCGCTTACTTCTGGAGTGTTTTCCTACCGAGGTGCCAAGATGAAAAAGTGAGGTGTTCACTGAGGCCCCTTCCCTGTCATGCCGTGAGGCGGCTGTGAACAGCTGGCAATGAACCAGCCCTTCACGCATCAGGAAAGGACCCTGAAGTGAAGCTCGGGCTCCCTTCTCCAAGTGTCCCCATCCCCTGGGATCCTGGCACCCTCGGTGGTTCTTCAGGACCTTCCCGCCCCTCCACCCCAGCTTTCCTAGCGATTGCTGGCAGTTTAATGTGACATTCACAGACTGTCACAGCTGGAAGAGAAAGCCCTCCACTGACACCACCCCCTATTGTTATGCTCCCATTGGAATTATAGAGTCAAATGAGCACTCAGAGCAGTTTGGTTCCTGGCACGTGGTTAAAAAGCTCAGTAAGTATGAGTTATTGTTCTTCTCCCAGTAGAATTGCAGGGAGTGAGGGAGCTGAGATCTTACAGTCAGCCCCTCCTAGCTCTCCCATACATTTCCTGAGTGAAGACAACTACTGTTGCTCTGTATGATCACAGGAGGCTGCAACTGGACTCTGGGGGATCCCTGGAGAGTTTCCCCGTCCTTGGTCTGTGCTTGCAAAGCCCCAACCTCAGGGCTTGGCTAGTCCTCAGTCAGGAGACAATGCCAAGGGCTTGGCATTCTCAGAGACGCCGTCTCCCTAAAAACTCTTCTTTTGGAGGATCCGGACTCACAACTCCACCTGTGTAATTTATAGGGACTTCAGAATCCCAGGCCTTCTTGTGCTTGTCCTCTGGAGCAGAAGCAGAGCATACATGTCTGCACATGTATGTGCACACACATACACATGCATGCACACATACAGGTATATGCAGGTACACTAGCAACCACCCCAGAGTCTAGGAGGCACACTCAGCCCATGTAAGACCAGGTAGCAGATGACTGAGAGAAGTGCCTTGATCTCCCACCCTGAGGGCAAGAACACCGGATGCAGACCTAAGCATCAGGCCCAAAGGCCCAGCCAGGCCAACGGCACAGAAGACTTGGAGACCCGCTAGCCTCTCTCCCAGTCAGAGCAGGGTCCCCGGGCTGAGGCCGTAAACTCTGCTAGTAGGTTGGAGAAGTGGGTGGAGGAACGGACACAAGCTGTGTAAAGATCCATGACTCTGGGCCGAAACCACCTGCTAGGGACTTTTCAAAAGTTGAAATATAGGTAGGGATATGGGCAGGGAAAGGCTTTAATGTTGCACTCAGCCACCAAATCCAGCAGGAGCTCATAACCTTCAATGGATTTCAGGTAATCTGACTTAGAAGAAATACAAGCCCATATTTTTTTTCCTGATTGAAAAATAGTATATGCTCATTGTAAGTAAGGAAATAAACAAATGTGTGAAACAGAAAAAAATAAGAAAACAAAAGCTCCCGGGCTTCCACTCCAGGGGCTAATCACGGCTGACATTTCAGTGGAGAGGAGATGGCTGCACGCACCGATTGCTTTTCTTCCTTCTCATTGGAATGGCAATGAGCATTTTCTCAAGTCATTATTCTTTGTGAGCCTGTTCCGAAGGCCCTTGTACCGCTGGATTGTGTGCCATCATTTACTGAACTCGTTTCCGATTCTTGGACATTCAAATGACTTCTCGTTTTCCCACTGGGTAAAAATCTTTGTGTGTGAAGGGTTGTAAAGCCTTGCTTGGGGCTGGGGGGGCTGGGAGGAAAGCCTTCAGAGCACTAGGAAGGAGGGAGTCCAGAAAAGGCCAGCTGTGGCCCAGACTGCAGAGGCTCAGCTGGTGTTAACCTGACCGGAACAGGGAATGAGCTGAGGTCAGTTGCCCCTGCCTGCTTCGGCTTGCAAATGCCCTTCCAGTCTCCAGGCTTCTCTCCATCCCCTTTGAGGGGAGGGGAGGGCATGAAAGGGAAAGGCAGAGACTTGCCAAGGCCTCCTGGTAAGGTAGAGGTTAGGGCAGGGGTGAATTTGATGCTTGTAGCTGCCCTAAATGCCCTGGGTTGCCCACTCCTCCTCAAGGCCCCTGCGCACTTCAGCTGCATGGATAGGGACAGTCCAACTTTTGGCTGTGACACCCTGGAGGCCCTAGGCCCAGGGGCTATCCATTAAAACCATCGAGAGGAGAGACTGAGGGTCCTCTGGGAGCTCCCTCCTCGGTTCCCAGAGAAATGGGTAAGGATAAGGCACAGCTGAACCCGGGAAGTTCACGCTAACTTCAGGGCTCTGCTGCCTGCCTGCCTGCCTGCCTGCCTAAAACAGATCTTGCCTTTCCCTCACATCTCTCAATCTGCCCAGTGGGCAATGGCAGGGAATGATGCCGGCTACCTCACTCAACTCTGAGAATATTCACCTATCCCCTACTTTGACAGGGTGTTCAAAGAGGGGCTCCCTCCTGAGGCTCCATGGGGCTATAGAATCATAAAATATTAGTACCACAACTGCTCTCTGTGGCCACTTCCTGCAACCCCTCGTGGGTGAACTCAGGAAAACCGAGAGGCCAGAAGAGGTCTGTAGACCAGGAATGAGCTCCCAGGGAGGGAGGACGAGGTCCTGCCTTATGCTCTGAACCTGCCTCCCAGCCCAAGCTCCATGTCCCATCGCTCCAATAGGAAGCTTCTGTCACAGCTGGGGGACAGCCACATGGAAGTCATAGCAGAGTGACATGAAACAGGGCCTCCGGCACGTGGCAGCCCTGCACCCCAGTCCACATGTGCTCTCTGTGCATCAGGAGTTGGACCGCTGGACCACACGCCCCTGTCTGTTGTACTTGGTGGTTCTTTCTTAGACATTCCTCTAGCTTCGGGTCCAACGCAGCCACTCTCAGGGGCTCAGCACCATGGCAACCTCTCCTCATTCCTTTGTCCTTACGTAGGCACCAGCCCATGTCCTCCCCAGTGATGAGTCAGTGGGGGCAGCCGAGCATCCTGTGGACATGCCCACAGTGCCCTGCTCCCATCCTGATGCCCCTCTCTTCTATGTACTTCCTCTATGTCCTCTAACCAGGCACTGTTCCTGGAGCCATTTCATCTCAGGTGACTCCGGAACTATCTTTGTAGAGTCACCTAGGTCCCTTGGGGGCAGAAGTAGGAATGGCCCCTTTCCCAGGCATTGACTGTAAACGCTTGATAGGGCCTGTTCCTGGGATCCCGCAAACTCAGTCCTGGGGACAGAAATCTCTCCCTACACTTAACTTCCCATCCGTCTTTAGCAGGGTGGCGGCTGGGAGGTCAGAAATGGCCCTAGTGGGTGAGGACAAGTTCTGCAACCCAGATATAAGGATTGCAACCTCCCCGGCTATAGAGAGGCGTAGTGGTTATGAGCACTTGCTGTTCTTCCAGAGAACCCATCATCCACATGGTGACTCAGAGCCATCATAACTCCAGTTCCAGGGCATCTGACACACTCTTTTGGTCTCTGTGGGTACCAGGCAAGCATATGTTGTATATACATATATGTATCACACACATACATAAGTCAAAAAAGATTTTAAAAAAAGCCAGCAGCCTCTACTCATGTATCATCTATGGGACCCTGTAACCTCAGCCACTTCCTTGGGTTCTCATGGGGTGGGCAAGGATTATCATCTGCTTTTGTTTTTGGTTTTTGATGACAGTTTCTATGTGTAGCTGTCCTAGAACTCACTCTATCGACCAGGCTGGCCTCGAACTCACAAAGAGCCACCTGCCTCTGCCTCCCAAGTACTGGGATCAAATACATGCACCACCAGCAGCAGTATCTGATCTGATAGGATAGTGAAACTTGGGGTCATGATGTTCACCGGAGTTATCAAAGGTGGGGTCCAAATCTGCAGATCAAAATCCAGGGCAAGTCACACCCCCAAACCACCCTTAAAGGTCCCAGAAGTCCCTGAGGCTGCTCCCCTCCCCATATCTGTCCCTCCCTGCTAGAGTACGTGGAGGTGTCTGAGACACACTTCGTGGCTTTTCTTCTTCCTTCAGCCAGCCTCCCAGGCAGTGGGTAGACAGCTGGCTGAAGGCAGGAAGGCAGCTCTCCAGTGCATCCCTAATCCGTGCCTGGAGGGTGAGTGTACCTCCAGCTGGGGTGCACAGATGCAGGTCTCAGCACCCGTAGGTGCCTTAGGTCTTGCAGGAACTTTCCAGTTTCCCTTGGGGGCAGATTAACCTAAAGCACACTTCCTAAAACTACATTGAGGAGGGGTGAGAAAGTACCCTCCCCTGGCAAAAGCTGTAGTCTTAAACATAGCCCCTGTGCCAAACTGAGCACAGTCCTGCTTGACTTGAGAATAAACCCCTAGTCCCATCTGCCACCAAGACCTGGTGACATCAGCTGTCCCCTTCCCTCCAGCTCCTCCACTGAGTTCCCTGTATCTCTGGAGTTCAGGCAGACCATGCACTTTGTAGTCCTCCTGCCTCAGCCTCCCAAACAGCTGGAATCACAGGCCTATATCATCAGCAAGTTCCCAATATCCTCAGTTTACCTGAAGTCACAGTAAACTCCACCCACCAGCAACCCAAGAGTGTTTGTGCATGTCCTGCAAGTGGGGGGGTTGAGGCAGGAAGATTTTAAGGCCAGTTTCAGCTATATAGTAAATTTCTAGTTGTTTGGTTGTTTGTGGGTAGACTTTAGTGTTGCTTGGCTTTGTTTTGAGACAAGGTCTCACAGTGTAGCCAGGCTGGCCTCAAACCTGATTGCCGAGTTTATAGGTATAAGCCACTATGCCTGGATTACATAACATAACAAGACCCAGTGGCGATGCATGACTTTAATCCCAGCACTCAGGAGGTAGAGGCAGACAGATTTTTATGAGTTTGAGCCAGCCTGGTCTCAAGGACTTGCATGTTTGTGCACCCATGTACATACATATAAATAAAAGACAGTAAATATTAATCTTAAAGTAAATATTTAAAGCTGGGCATGGTGGCTCAGGCCTTTGATCCAGCACTTGGGGCGGGGTGGGCAGAGAGAGGCAGATCCCTGAATTCAAGGCCAGCCTGGTCTACCGAGCCAGTTCCAGGACAACCAGGTCTACACAGAGGAACCCTGTCTCAAAATAAATAAGTACTGAATTTTTTCATATAAAAAAGAAAGCCGGGCAGTGGTGTTGTACGCCTTTAATCCCAGCACTTGGGCGGCAGAGGCAGGCAGATCTCTGTGAGTTCAAGGCCAGCCTGGTCTACAGAGCAAGTTCTAGGACAGACTCCAAAGCTACTGAGCCCTGACTCAAAAAAAAAAAAAAAAAAGCATTGTACTGCTTTTGTAAATGGAACAGGCTAGACCCTGTCCAGTCCACTCTGCATGCGAGCACCATTCATGCTGATGTCTGTGGTCCCTTAGACCTCAGCACAACTACACATTTGGCCCTCGCCCCTCTGGCTGCACCTGGAGTCACACCAGCCCCCGCCCAGACTCTCATCCCCTCCGTCCTTTGTCCCTTTGTCCAGCCACAGGACCTTTGCAGAGAGTCCTCCCTCTGTGTGAAATAAACTCTCTGGTGCTGGGACAAGATGCCCAGTCGGTTTAAGAGGAATAGAGGCTTGTTTTGACTCTTCAGAGGTTTCAGCCTAAGATCTACAGGCCCTGAAGCTTTGAGCGTGTGGCAAGGCTGCCAGCATCGCAAAGAGCCTGCAGTAGAGAGAGCTGCTCCCCTTGTAGAGGTCAGGAGCCTGAGTGGACCCAAGAGACCAGCATCCCAGAAATCTGCTTCAAGCCACACCCCAGGACCAAAAACCTCCCACCAGCCTCTGTCTCTTAAAAGTTTCCACCATCTTCCCATACACCAGAGGACTACTAAGCTTATAACACAGCCTTCCTAATGCTGTGACCTTTAATACAGTTCCTCGTGCTGTGGTGACCCCCAACCATTAAATTACTTTGTCCTTACTTTGTAACTATAATTTTGCTACTGCTATGAATCGTTATGTAAATATCTGATACATGGAGGCTGGAGAGATGGCTCGGTGGTTAAGAGCATAGCCTGCTCTTCCAAAGGTCCTGAGTTCAATTCCCAGCAACCACATGGTGGCTCACAACCATCTGTAATGAGGTCTGGTGCCCTCTTCTGGCCTGCAGACATACACACAGACAGAATATTGTATACATAATAAATAAATAAATATTTTTAAAAAATATCTGATACATAAGATATCCAATACGTGACCAGGGGGTCGCAACCCACTGGTTGAAAACCACGGCTTTAACACCTAGGCTTTTGCAGGTCATTCAGATCCAGGCTATGGGTTACTGTTCCCCCCCCCCCCTTGTAAACTGGCTTCACCACGTCTCAACACAAAACCTTTCCTGCCTCCCTGTCAGGTCTGTGCACTGCAGTCAAGTCTAAGTGCTGCCATGTGCTGTGCTTCTCCAGGATAGACACGCTGCTCTCTAGGTGTCTACTGCATCTGGATTAAATTCCTGAAGACAAGCAGACACACGCCTCCCTGTCCCCTGACTTTTGCCTCTCTCTCGGCTGTATTCTCAGCATCCGGTACAGCGCCTGGCTTATAGCAAGTACTGAATAATCATAGGCCAAGTTAGGACATGAGTGGATCGGCTTTCTGAAGGGAATGCCACTACCACCCCCACTTCACAGACCGAGAAACTGAGGTGCTGAGCAATAGCCAGCTCCAGGTCCCTCAGGTGACAGATGGCAAAGCAGGGCTCAGGCCAACTTAGAACACAAAGTTCACGTGTTTAACCAATCCAGGCCATGTATCCATTAGCCTGGCCTTCGTGACTACCTATCTTGCTTACCCTGACAGGCTCCGTGAGGACTGAGTGGCGGACCGGGACTCCCCGCCCTGGCAACGGCAGACAGAACCATGGAGAGACTGAGTGAATTACAGAACCCACTGCTGCCAAGGAGCCCCGCCCACCTCCACAGTCCCTACCCCTACACGGAGGCCCCATCTAGCTGGTCCTGCCAAGAAAAGCTTTATTCCTACCTCCTAAGAGGTGCTGGTCCTGCTCGCACCCACCAGCTCTTAGACCCAGGGTCCCTGCAGCTGGCCGTGGAGGCTTGGTATCGACCTCGATGCCTCCTGGGGAAGGACAAGGTCAAAGAGCCCAAAGCAGGCAGCTGTGAGACCAGCTTCACCGAGGCCAGGGAGCCCCCACTGGGGCCCACAGAACAGGGCTCAGAACCTGGCCAAACGGAAGAGGATGTCACCATCCACACTGTGTCCTATGGGGTCCAAGAGGAGCTGCAGGGCCAGCAGGATAGCCAGGAGGAAGAGGTAAGTAGAGATTTTAAACTGTAAATTCTACCTGGTTGGTGCTGGTGGTGCACGCCTTTAATCCTCAGGAGGCAGAGGTCAGCCTGGTCTATAGTGGGAGTTTCAAAGACAGACTCCAAGGCTACACAAAGAAACCCTGTCTCAAAAAAACAAAAAATAAAATAAAATGTAGATTCTAAGCTGGGCATGATGGCACATGCCTTTAATTCCAGTGCTCAGGAGGCAGAGGCAGGAAGATGAGGAATCTGATGTCAACATGGTCTATCTAGAGTTCAAAGACATCCTGCACACACAGTAAGACCTGGCTCAAAAAAGAAAGCACATTTGTATTCATAGCACTTGAGAGGTACAGACAGAAGGTTCAGGAGTTCAAGGTCATCTCTGGCTACTTAGCGAGTTCAAGGCTAGCATGGATTACAAGGTACTCTATAGCAGAAGAAGGAGGAAGAGAAGAAGGAGGAGGAGAGGGGATAGCACAAGCTTGGGTTAACTATTTATCGACCCAAGTGATAAACAGCGACCATTGCAAACAGCTAATAGCTTGAAAATATTTTATTTTGGTGGCTGATCAAGCTTCCTCTCTGCCTTTCTCCCACGAAGTATTATAGCCTGATTTTCCGATATCGCTCTGTGCAATTTAATATGTTTTACAAGATGATTTATAAAGTGACAGGGTCTTTCGCTGTGAGCCCTTCCATCATTTGTTAACTTGATCACTTGGTCTTTGAGCACTGAGAAGGCCTCTCACCTTCCCGTCTTTGCTGGGCTCTCTCTTGTGATAAACATCTCTGGATTCAGAGACTTGCATTCTTCCGTGGTGAGAAATAATTCCTAAAGTACTCTTCCCCAGGTCACTGCACAGGCTCTTGAAGCTGGGCGATGGTGGTAAGAACAAAACAAAGCAAAAAAAAAAAAAAAAAAAAAAAGAGCATCCTCCACTCTCAACAGCAGAGATGTTTGCTCTGTGTGTGCCCACTAGATATTGCCTGTTTTGTTGTTGCATTTTTAAAACTACATTATTTATTTATAAACTACATTATCTATCTCTATCTATCTATCTATCTATCTATCTATCTATCTATCTATCTCTATCATCTACCTATGTATTTGCTGTATGTATGGTCACAGCATAGATGTGGGAGTCAGGTATCTCCTTCCACCATGGGGTCCCAGGGACTAATGGTGGGCCAAAGAACCCTGCGTTTTGACTCTTATCGGTCTGATGGGGTTTGCAAGACCCTGGCTTTTGCCACCAAACCCGGCTCTCTTGCAGAGTGACGCCACCTCAACAGAGAGCGAAAGCGAAGACACCTTTGTCACCCTGCCTCCCAGGGACCACTTGGGGCTCACCCTCTTCTCCATGCTCTGCTGTTTCTGGCCCCTGGGCATTGCTGCCTTCTACTTCTCCCAGGGGGTAAGTGTAGAGGGGTCTGGGTGGTGCCTCTCTGGCCACCTCTCTCAGCTGGAGGACTTGACACTCACCTGCAGGATGGGAAGAGCCTGGGGGACTGGGCTGTTTGGTTGGACGTGGGGATGTTGCCTTATACCAGCCTTTTGTCTCCCTAGACCAGCAAGGCCATCTCCAAAGGAGACTTCCGCCTGGCCAGCACCACCTCCCGCAGGGCACTCTTCCTGGCCACGCTCGCCATCGCTGTGGGGGCAGGTCTCTATGTGGCTGTGGTGGTGGCTCTGGCTGCTTACATGTCCCAGAATGGCCATGGCTAGTGGTTAGTAAGGACCCTCATCCTGGCTCTCCTGGCCTACTAGAGGAAGGTGTAAGGCTTGGAACTGTGTACTCTATGGAGAGCCCTGACCCTGAAGAGAACCTGTGAAAACAGCTTGTTTAGGGAGGCCTCCCATTCTGCAGTCCACACAGCCCTCTTGCTCACTGATCGCAGACCCAGAGTAGGCCGGTTGTGGACGGGAAGCAGGAGAGGCAGGGTTGTCCAACAGGCCTCGCCCAGCCTACTCTGCCCACTCCCCACAGGGCCTCTGACCCATAGGCAGCTCAGATCTCCACTTGCCATCTTTCCCACAGAGAAAGAGCAGGAGGCTCAAGGGAGGAAAAGGAATGCCCCGAAGGGTGTGGTCAGTCTTTGTAACTCATAGGGCTCTCCCCTGTGTACATCTTGAGCAGCTACCCAGGCCCCCATCGTGATGCCCAGGATCCTCCAACCAGGAAAGAAATACATGGACCCCCAGCCATTCCCTGCTCCTTCTGTCTCTGGGTTTCACATATCTCCCTTGTTAGTGCTAGTCTGTAGTGTCTCCCAGGGTGGAGATGACACGGGAGAACTCTGTCCTAAGGGCAGGTTGCTGGGGTTTTTTCCATGCCAGACAAAATCAAGTGTGGTGCCAGAGAGGATGAAGGCCTGGAATCCTGCAAGACCACATAGCCCCCTCACTGTACCCCGGTTATTCTCTCTACCATCCCTTCTAGGCTCTGCTGGGAGGACTCTGAGCTGGTGACCCCCCAGCAAGGGAAAGGATATTGCTACTCCCCAGCTACTGAGTGCAAGGTCCTGTACTCAGGCTTATGGGGAAAGGGTGAGAAATGTAGACAGAGGAGGGACACACACAGATGTGGGCTGTGCAGCAGTCAGCAGTACTCAGGAGGAGGCGTCCCCTGAGCAAAGTCTAGAAGGACCACCAGAATCCACCTAAGATTTGTTTCTATGTAACTCTCCATGCTGGTGGACAAGGGCGTGTTAGAGCCTCCCATGGAGGTTACCAGGCTGTTCAGATTCTGCCTGGACTATCCAGTCTGGAATAATTTTTTGCAGTCATTTCTAAACCATCCATCAAAGGCAGGAAGGCCAAGCCTTTCTCTCCACCCATGATATTTTCCCATCTTTGAATGATGGGGCAGTGGTGGTAATGGCCCCTGAGCACCTTCGCTGATAACTGCCACTCAGGACTGCTTTCAAGCCCCTCCACCCCAAGACATGACAATTTCGGAGACATCAAGAGCAAAGGACCCAGTCCAATGTGAAGGCAGGCTGGCTGGGATTCAGCCTGCAGGACTATTGTGCACGATCTGAGGAACCTGGCAGTTTCTGTGCTCTCGTCCCACGCCCTCCCCAGCCCCCTCACTTCAGGTGTTGCCCACGCTCCACTCCCTGCACTGGCAGTTGAAACGTCTCCCGTACTGTCTCTATTTATCCTGACAATAAACTTTTCTGTAACACCTGGTGCCATCTGGGCCTCTGGCTGTCCTGTGCCTGTACCCCATGCTTCTCCAGTGCTGACCTTCACCATCCCATGTCTGTTGTTCTGGATCTCCACGTGGGCCTCAAGAAAAGAGGTCCTAGGTCAAAGATACCCTAAGATTGCTCGGCCAGGAGTACCTGGACTGTAGGTTGATGGATTGCATTTGATTGATGCAAGGCAAGGTAAGATAAGATGCAGGCCTGCAGAAAAAAACTCTCCTAGGTTTAAGAGCCTTGGAGGTAGGGAAGGAAAAGATGGGAACCAGCGTGACTGCATGCTACACAGCTGCCTGGAGCTACCAAAGGTAGAAACAGTACAGCATGTCAATGGTCCCATTCCCCTGCTGTCCATTTTTGGCTCCCCCACATCTCTGGTCCCCAAAGCTGCTGCTGGGAAATGCGGAGAGGAAGTTATCCGTGCCTCAGGTTCTAACCTCAGCACCAAATTCCCAATAGCCTCTCAGTCCTGGGCCCCTAGCAGAGGAGCTGGCCTGGTATCAAAGTCACTGTGTCTAGAAGGCCCTGAGGAAATACTTTCGCGTGCCCCACATCCTATGGATATCCACATATAAGACAGCTCTGTGTGTCTGTACACACAGCCTCGTATACTGCATGAACGAGAGAACTTAGAAGAGAAATTAGCATGTAGGGTGTGTTTGTGGAAGGCAGGCGGCAGGTCTGGGAATAGCGAGAGGCCGGGCTGCGATGTGGTCCAGAATGACAGTCTAGACCAGCCCAGGATAGAACCAGGGAGCTCTCCAGGGTTGACACAAGAGAGTGCAAAGAGCCAGCCTCTCATCTGTCAGTCACTGGTTGGGGGCCACCCAGAAATGTGACCTTGAATGAGCCAGTTTTCTTCAGCTGAGGCCAGCCCCTACGTGGGCCATCTGAAGGTCCCTGGGGTATTACGTCATCATACCCACCACACTAAGCAGATGTGCCACCATCCGCCCAAATCCCTCTGCTCCCTCTGCATCTATCACTTGGTGACAGATGGCCAGAGACAAGTCAAGCTGAGAACTGGAGGTGATGCTGCTTCACTCAGTGCCGATGGGAATGGGTGGATACGTAGCTTTGATGTCTTGCCCCTTGGATGGGAGATGAGGCATATTGTCTGCTAGCTCCTGGCGGCCCCCAGTAGGACCTCTTCTGCTTTTCATTGCAGCAATCCATTGGTAGCTTGGCCCTCAGTGGCTACCTTCCTCACTCTCCTTCCCATTGCTCTACTGCATCGCCTGAAATGGCTCTCAATAGATGTTTCTCAGTGTTAGCTTTGAGGGAACCCAAACCCAGACACACACACCACATTCACATACATATGTATGTGCACCATATGTGCACGGATTCGCACATACACGCGCCACCACGTAGGCCCAGTCGTGCAACATGTCTGCATGTCTCGCGTGAACCCTCAAGAGGCGAAGATGGAGGCCTGAAAACGCTCATCCATATCCGCCCACCCTGAGGCATCGTTCCCTCTCCAGGCTGGCACAAGGCCCCAAGCCTAACTAGGCTGTCTGCCCCACAGCCCAGACAACACTCACTTCCTTCCCAGTCTTCCAGCATGCTGTTCTAGGCCTTAAGAAGAAGGGAAAGGAACCACGTGACTTCCTGGGTCCTCCCTCCCTCCTTTCCTCCCGCCCTCCCTCCCTTCTTTCCTTTCTCTCTTCCCTTCTCCCTAAAGACGGAGTCTCAATATGTCTCTCAAGCTGCCTCATATAGGCACACGGCACCCTTACCCGGTTTTAGTATCTTCAACCCTAGTCTGTGGTCCCCACACATCCTTTTCACTCCCATCCCTACCCTTAGAGACAAATTTAGGCTCTACCAAAGATAACAGGAAGAGGGGCCGGGCCCTGGGGGCTTCCCACTCCCCCTGCTAGGAAGGGCCTGTTCTGTGGAACCTGCCCTTGTCCTCAAGTCCCTGGAGCACAGGCAACCACGTCCCCTGTTCTGGATGAGGTCTGCCTCTGGCATGCCTGGGGCGCTTTAGTCCTCCTGCTTCCTGGCTCTGCCTGTGCCTCCTGCCTGAGCCCCAGGGCTGTCGGTTCCTCCCCTTCAGGCTGGTTCTTCTGGTTGGCAGAGAGACTGGGGGTGGGGGGTGGGGAGAAGGGCTGGGGCAGTCCCCTGGGTAAAGGTGCCTGTGATGAGCTGCGGTACCAGCACATCTGTGCAAATATTACCAATTATTTTCCTCACTATAAACACCCAGCAGGAAGGCAGGGAAGCAACCAACCCAAACTGTTCAAAATAGAAACAGAAATAGCTGCACAGGGAAGTCTGGGCAGCTGGAAGAGCAGGGCCCCCCCATACCAAGAATTCAGGGTCTCCCTCACCAGTAAGAACACTACCTGTTCTTACTGAACCTCAACCTTCTAATTCCATCTCAAGGGCCAGGAAGGATGAAGACAAGAAAGTCCTTGCTTAGTGGATGAGATATCTGGCGGAGGCTGTGGGGGGTAACTTGTGCTGTGGGGGGGGGGAGACTAAACAAAGAGGCAATGAGGATCCTGGGGCTAAGGCCACCTGGCCCGTGGTTGGCGGCTGCCAAGCAACCTCCTGCCCTAAGTGAGCCACAGAGCCACGGGTTCCATGTGGGAAAGAGTGAGGGAAGTATCTTTTTATTGTACCCCAGCCCAGTTGAGAAAGACATTCCCTGTCCCCACTGCCCTAGACCAGGCAGGAGGGCAGGGGACTGGGCCAAGTAAGATCAGCACCTGTCCCCATTCTACAAAAAGACATTTTTCTGAAGACTCGGAACCAGTTCCCAGGACCCCAACAGCTTTCTCTAACCTGCCCTTTCTGTGAGCACGCTGGTGGACACCAGGTCTTCACGTAGTCACACGGACTGTCAAAACGGCGACATGCTTCCTTACCAGCTAATACTGGCTCTGTCCTTTCAAATGTTTCCCTGGCTATAGACCCGGGACCATAGTTATCTTTCTACCCTGGAGCTCAAGAATTAGCAGACAGCACAGTAGCCTCTGCTCCAAGTGTATGGGTCCATATCTGGGATGCCCTGATGGTTAGCTATCTCCCTGTCCCTGGCCACCAAGGTGCCATGGGTCTGTCTGTGTGCTCACAGTCCCTCCCTCCCTACAGCAGCTCCCCGGGGAGGGAGCTGTAGGAAAGCCACCACCTTCACAGGCCAAATATTCTTGCTGTTTTTAAAGTTCTCAGCCTGGGTCACAGACTGGCCAGGTCTGAACCCCAATCCAAGGTGAGGTGAAAGGCAGTGCTGCAATAAGACACCAACCAAGTCTTCGCGGGCGCGAGTCTAAGAAGGTTCCAGAAGGAATGAATCATAAGTGACCCTGCCGCAGATGATCGGGCTGTGAAAGAAACAACAGAACTCCAGCAAGGAGATGAGTTACCCAGTGTCTCAGGACAGGCTATGAACTAAGCCCTGGCCTCACTTTCCAGGCCCTGGTGCTGCTGACCTGAGCTCTGATATTAGCCTTCCTGGAGGCAAAGAAAAGCCAGGGCCACCTGCCTGAGCTACCGGTTTCTCCCGGTTCAAAGGCTTCCCCCAGACAACCCCTCCCTAGGGCTGACAGCCTGGCCCTTTCTATTTCTGGTGGGTGAAGGCCCAGGGTGGGTGAGAGGTGACAACCTTGCTTCAGCCTGCTCCCAGGGGTTCTCACATCCCCTCTTGCACAAAGGGAGAGACTACTCTGGGCAGAGGAGTCCCCACAGGGAGACTCAGATGTTCCGAACAAAAATAAAAGGTGTTCATGCGGCTCATTTGAATTTCCAACATCCCAGCCTCTGTCCCTGAAAACTCTCTCTCTCTCCCTCTTGCTCTCTATGAAGAGCAAGGCTGGCTTCAAAGCCAGTTCCAGCTCTGCAGGGAAATGGCAGAAATTCCCACAGAGCAGGGTCTCCCCAGGAGCATTCTAGAAGGAAACAGAGGGACCACAGACCTGTTTGCACCACAGTGAAATGGGGGCAGATGGTATTCTGAGTACACAAGGGACCTCCCAACAAACTCTATTCCAGAGGGAGCTGTTCCTATCCCCATACAGACCCCTCCCACCGCCAGCAGACATTTCCCCAAATGGCCTCCATGCTAGCGTCTCCCTTCCCATCCCTTCCCTCCCATAGCCAGAGACACTCAACTCAAACTCTAGCTGCCCAGATTCCTGCTGATCCCATTAGCAGCAAACTGAAGAGCAACCGCCTGGTTATCATCTTCCGGACCTTGCTCTGTCTCTCCCTGAGCCTAGAATGCCCTTATCTGCCTCCATACTTCCTAGACATGGTGCAAAAATCTCTTCGGCAGCACTTTCTGAAAACCCGCCCTTCCCCCACGCCAAGACACCACCACATCTGTTCAAACCGGCGCGGCTGCCGGCTACTCCGGCTACCCCGGCTACCCCGCAGCGTGGTTCTCCTGAAGGTGGGGCTTGTCTCTGAACTCAGCATCAGGTCTAGCTCCAGCGTGCCTTCCGTAGACACCGACTGCGGTCTCACTCACGGCCGTGTGAACCCTTCGGATCAGGCTCTTTCCACGCCACGTGTGATCTGGAAAGGGACATCTGGATGGGAAGGGTTTTTACAGTTCCCGGGAGGGTAAAGAGACCAGAGACAACAATGTGGACCCCTGGAATGCCCAGCCTGGAGAATCTGCACTCCTGACTTTCATCTGGATGCCACAAAGGCCACCCCCTGTTGCCGTGAAGTCTGCACCCTGCAGGACACAAACAGAGACAAAGGAGTTAGAGTGACGGCTGGCCTCTCTTTGGTCTCCTGGATGATCCGGGATAAGGAGGTCCTCTACTCACAGCTCCGCCCCTGGGTCCTTCTGGGCCCCATTCTCCAAAGGAGTCAACAAGTGTGGTTGCCACTAGCCGCTCCACATTCTTTTCTGAAACCAAGGCCAAAGCGGGAGCTTACTGCCTCCAACGACATCTTACGTCCTCATACTCGTTCTCACTTGACCTTCTCCCAAGCGCTACTGCTTTCCATCTACTCAGATGCCCGAAGAAGCATCCTAACATGTCCCGCCACGTGCTACAACATGGATGAACCCCAAGGACACTGAGCTAGGAAAATAGGACATCTCAAAAAGACATCTGTATGCTTACTTGTGTTACATTTCTGGAGTGCTCGGACTCGGAGGGAAAGAATGTGGACTGGTGGCTGCCAGAGCCGTGGGGAGACAGGCGGTAGCTCAGTTTGCAAGATAAAAAGTTGTGTGGATCAGTTGTATTGCAACATGAATATATTTAATGTTGCTGAACTTTTGCACTTAAAAAAATGGGTAATAAAGTGGTGGTGCACATCTTTAATCCCAGCGTTTGGGAGCGGGAAGGCAGGCAGCACCGCTGTGAACTCTGAATTCTGTGAACTCAGTGAGTTCGAGACCAGCCTAGTCTACATATTTCCAGGACAGTCAGGACTATATAGAGAGACCCCATCTCATAAGAGAGAGACAGAGATAGACAGAGAAAGAGAAAAGGATAAATCAGGGCTGGAGAGACGGTTCAACAGTTAAGAGCAATTAGCTGCTCTTGTAGAGAAACAGAGCTCAGTTCCCAGCACTCAAATCCAGGCATCTCACAAGTGTAACCCCAGCTCCGGGGGCTCTGCTGTAATTTTTTTTTTTTTTTTTGGTTTTTCAAGACAGGGTTTCTCTGTGTCATCCTGGCTGTCCTGGAACTTGGTCTGTAGATCAGACTGACCTCAGACTCAGACTGCTGGAATTGAAGGTATAAGACACCACCAACTGGCATAAAATATTTCTTTAAAGAAAGGTGTTTGTGGGCTGGAGAGATGACTCAGCAATTAAGAGCACTGACTGCTCTTCCCAAGGACTTTGTTCAGTTCTCAGCACCCACATGGCAGCTCACACCTGTCTATAACTCCAGTTCTACGGGATCTGACACCCTCACACAGACATATGTGCAGGCAAAACACCAATGCACATAAAATAAAAATAAAAAAGAAAGGTTTGTTTACATGGATAAGGTCAGAAAAGCACTGACCCTCCAAGCACAGGCCCATAACCCCTGAAGCAAGAAACTGGAAAGTTCAAAGTTAGCTTGGACAGCTTAGTGAGGGAATTTCTCAAAATAAAAAGCAAAGGGCCCTAGATACAGCTCAGTGGGTCAGAGTACTTAATACAAATAAGGCTGGCTCCATTCCCAGTATAGAAAAAAAAGATTGTAAAATTTGTGTGGTGTTTGTGTGTGTTTGTGTGTTTGTGTATTGTGTGTGTGTGTGTGTGTGTGTGTGTATACTTGCATGTGTACCAGAAATGAATGCTTGTCTTTCTCAATCATTTCCTAAGACAGGCTCTCGCTGAACCTGAACCAGGAGCTTACCAATTTGACTACAGTGTCTGGCCAACATGGCCCAACTTTCCCAAGCAGGGATTACAGGCAGGTATGCTAACACACCCAGCTTTTTATGTGGGTATTAGATTTTTTTTCTTCGAAGCTGAGGACCAAACCCAGGGCCTTGTGCTTGCTAGGCAAGCACTCTACCACTGAGCAAAATCCCCAACTCCTATTAGTGGATTTTTATGTGGATTTATGTGGATAATATGTGGATGGAACTCAGGTCCTCATGTCTGAACAACAAGCACTTTGCCAATTGAGCTGTCTCCCTAGCCCCTTATGTGGTTTTAACTTTTTTTTTTAAGCTTTTTGAGACAGGATTTCTCTGTGTAACAGCTTTGGCTGTTCTGAAACTCACTCTGTAGACCAGGCTGGCCTCGAACTTACAGAGATCTGCTGCCTCTGCCTCCCAAGTGCTAGAATTAAAGGTGTGTGCCACCACCACAGGGCGGTTTTAACTTTTTAAAGACAGGATCTTCCAGGCTAGACTGGAATTTACTGTGTAGTCAGGGACGGCTTTGAGCTTCTCCTCTTACCTCTAACTCAGAGGTGCTAGAATTATAGGCATGTGCCTCCATTCTCTGATTTTTTCTTTTCTTTCTTTTTTCTTTTCTTATTTATTATTTTTTTATTATTTTTCCAGAGAGCCAGCTGGCCTTGAACTCACAGAGACCCGTGTGCCTCTGCCTCAGGAGTGCTGGGATTAAAGGAGCGTGTCATCTTGCCTGGCCTCAAAGATCATTTTAATTAATGAGTGGCTGGGAAAGGAAACTCTCCTGCTTCTCTCCTTGGCCTCCATTTAGTTTAAACAAACTCTTCTTTTTTCTTTTTTTAAATGTGCATTGGTGTTTTGCCTGCATGTATATCTGTGTGAGGGTGTTGGATGCCCTGGAACTGGAGTTACAGACAGCTGTGTGCTTCCATGTGGGTGTTGGAAATTGAACCCAGGTTCACTGGAAGAGCAGCCAGTGCTCTTAACTGCTGAGTTATCTCTCAGGCCTGCAACAAACTTTTCCTAAGGCAACCACAGTATTCAGCTTTCCCTGAGTGAGGCTCTCCAAGGGTGCCCATTTCTCTTAGATTAAAAAACCACACTTCCTGGAAGTTCTCACCAGAGCAACCAGGAAGAGAAAGAAATGACAGGCATCCAAACTAGAAAGGAAGAAGTCAAACTATCAGTTTTTGCAGGAAAACTGAAGAACACCAGCAAGCTATTAGAACGGATAAGCAAACTCAGCAAAACTGCAGGATACAAGATCAACATGTGATCAAGACTAGCTGAAAACATCCAGAAGGCATGGGTATGCTTGTGCCTACTCTAATCCCCGTACTGGGAGGCTGAGACAGGAGGATTGCTGCTACTCTGGGAGACCCTACTCCGGCTGCACTGGCTGCTTTTTAACAGGCATCAAAGTCAGAAAGACGTCTAGCAGAGGACAGGGGTAAAGGAGGAGATCCCGGATGTGGGGGTGGCTGAGAGGGGGAGTTTTGCATAAGGTGAGAAGGAGGAGGAGGTGCCCTGAGGTGACTTCAGATTTGGCACCTGGGACATTGCTCATCACTCATCAATGACATTTGAGAGCTGCTTCAGGAGAGGGAAAGGGTGAAGATCTTAGCTGTTAGAGGGGGAGGCAGTAGGTGGGACTTCCAGGCAGGATAGGGTTGATTCCAGGCACTAACAGAGGCTCAAGGAGGAAGAGCCGCTAGGGTCAAAAGCCCTGGGTGGACAGGGGTGTGATAGTGGGGGCAGGAAATAGCTAGCAGGAAACTTGCCCACGCATGCATGCACGCACGCACGCACGCACGCCCCCTGCACCTAGAACCCAGGAGTTTGGGAGAAAGCAGCAAGAGGATATTTCGTTAATGATTTTTATTTCCACTTTTGAGACGGTCTCATTTGAGCCAGACTGACCTCAGACTCACTCTGTAGCCAAGGCTACGTCTGAACCCGATTCTCCTGCCTCCACTCTCCAGGTGCCAGCATTGCCAGGTTGTAAGGCCATGCCCAGCTCTGCCTACGTGATTTTCTACACAGCTTCCCAGCAGGCTCACAGCCTGAGAGTCACCCCAGCTTATAAACCCTGCAGCCACAGTCCACTGTGGCTTATGAACAGGGCCCAGACTCCTTACCTGCGCTGGCCACATTCCCTGCCCTTTTTCCAAAGCCAAATATCTCCTTTCCTATGTTCTGAGTGGTTTTGAACCCATGATGCCCTTCCTCTTTGCCATCTAGAATCTGACTCTTTCCCCTGGGAATCTTTTATACTATTAAACAAATTTAATTAATTTTAATTATGTCTTCCACCTGACATAAGTAATGTCAGAAGTAAATGCTATCATCTGCTATCACAGTTGGTGTGTCTGAGCCACTCAGCCAGTACCCAGACATGACAGAGCCAGAGGACCAGTGGACCCATAGCTGGTCCCTAGTCATTAAAAGAATCCAAGTGGCAGCTAGTTAGGGAAGAAGCCTGGGGAGCTTCTCTTTCCCGGTATCCCCCCAAATATCCACACAGAGCTTTTAGGGTGTGAGTGTCAGGGTGGATGCCAACTGTCAGCTGGAAGGAACTATGTCACTGGAAGACAAAACCCCTATGCATGGCAGTGAGGGGTTTTCTTAATTAGGTTAACTGAGATGGGAAACCCACCCTGGCTGTGGGCAGCATCATTCCGTGGGCTGAGGTCCGGACTAGATAAAAAGGCTAAATCAAGCCGAGCACCAGTCTTCATCAGTCTCAGCCAATCATCTGCTGACACAATGTGACTTCTTTCCTGTGATGGACTGGCCATACCTCCAACTGTGAGCCAAAATATGTCCTTTGTCCTTGAGTGGCTTCTGTCAGGGATCTTGTGGTGTAAAGAGAGAAGTAACAAAGACAGGGACCCTTATTGGATGTTGGGCCGTGTGCCCACCTAGTAGGAACATTAAACATGTGCTCATGCTCTTTAGTTTCGGGATAGAAGTCTCAGACCGGGGAGGATGAGGCATGGGACTGGGTAGGAGCCCTAGGAGTGCAGGTGCTGTGTGTGTGTGCTCGCATGCGCGCGCGCACACGCACGCGCTTACTTTTATTTTGTGCAGTCCTGGGGATTGAACCTAAGCCCTCACACATGCCAGGCAGTGCTCTGTCACTGAGCTCCATCTCCAGCCCCAACCAATGTATTTGAAATTGAGCTGAAATGTAACACGTAGTTGACACTGACCCTATAAAAGTAGACAAATTAGGAAGATTTTATTTTTGTTATTTTTAATCGTGTTTGTGGGTTTGTGGGTTTCTTGTTTGTTTTGTTGTTGCTTTGTTTGTTTGTTTGTTTGATTGATTAGTTGCTTGGTTTGTTTGGGTTTTGGTTTTTGGTTTTCAAGATAGGGTTTTTCCTGTGTATCCCTGGCTGTCCTGGAACTTGTGTTGTAGATCAGGCTGGCCTTGAACTCAGAGATCCTCCTACCTCTGCCTCCCAAGTGCTGGAACTAAAGGCATTTGCCACCACATTCTGCTCTTCTGCATTTCTTTAAAAAATAATTTATTTATTTTTATTTTATTTGCCTTGGTGTTTTGGCTGCATGTATGTCTGTGTGGAGGTGTCAGATCTTGGAATTACAGACAGTTATGAGCTGCCATGTGTGGGTGCTGAAAATTGAACCTGCATCCTCTGGAAGAGCAGCCAGTGCTCTTAACTGATGAGCCACCTCTCCAGCCCATCTTCTGCATTTTATTTATTTACTTATTTATTGTTGTCAGTTGATACGTAAAAGTGTTCAGGTCTTTTGTCTTGATATTGGTTTAGGAGACACAAAGTTTCATGTAGTCCAGGCTGGCTTCAAATTTACTGTGAAGCTGAGGCCAACCTCAGACCCTCCTCCCACAAGTTAGGGTTTCAAGCAGACACTGCCATTTCTTCCTGGTTTTTTGTTGTTGTTTGTATGAAGTATAATGGGCCTAGCTTTTCTGTTGTTGCTCATACTTTTAGTGTCAAATCTGAGAATGTATCACTACATCTGCGGTCATAGTTTTAAAATCTCAGTTTTTACAGTTAGGTTATTGATCCATTTTGAGTTAATGTACATAGGGAATATGGTAGGAGTCCCAGTTGAGTCTTTGCAAGTAACTGTCCAGGAAAAAAAAAAAAAAACCCACATCATTTATCAAAAAAAAAAAAAAACAAAGCAAACAAAACAAAAAAGAATCAAACTTTAATCTTCCTCTTGGGATGCTCTCATGACCCTTGTAAAAAAAAAAAAATCAAAAAACAAACAAACAAAAAAAAAAAACACCCTTACTGGTTGGGGAGATACTGGTTGTTTGCTTTTAGAATCTTTTTTTATTTCAATGCATTATCATTGTTATTTATGTGTAGGGGTGAATCACAGGCAGGTTGGTACCCTCCAAGGCCAGAATCAGGCATTGGATCCTTGGAACTTGAGTTTCAGATGGTTGTGAGGCACCCTGTGAATGGTAGGAATTGAACCCAGTACCTCTGGAAGATCAGTCAGTGCTCCTGACCACTATGCCATCTCTCCTGCCCCTATTTTTGGAATCTGGGTTCTCTTCCATTTACCTAGGATTTTTTTAAAGTTATTTTTAAGTTGTTCCCTAGTTTGTGTGTTTGTTTCCTTGAGGTCAGGTCTCCCTGTGGATCCGGGACTCACAGTCACCCTGCCTGGCCTCCAAGTGCTGGGACAACAGGTGAGTCCCACCCCACACAGACTCCTTCATAGCTTCAAAAGGGAAAACCTTTTTTTCCCAGTCTTACTTAGTCTAGGCTGACCTCTAACTATGTAGCCAAGGATAACTCAAGGAACTCCTGCCCCTCCCTCCCTCTCTGAGTGCTGGGATTCCAGGTGTGGGGCAGCACACCTGGTGATTTTCCGTCCCTCATCACTAGGCGCTCTTTGGTGGGTAAATCCTTAACCAGCTGCGGAAACTGACTTCCGGGTAGTTTATCTTTTGGATGTTGTTTTACTTGGATTGGTTTTTTAAATTCACTCTTCAGGTTGTTCCGTGCTGGTATGGAAACACAATTACACGGGTGTATTGATCTTTGTGTCAGTTTGGATTTTTATTTTCCGTTGTGATGAAATACCTGAGCAAAACAATTTAGGGAGGAAAGTTTAATTTGTTTGATTTTTGGTTGTTGGTTTTGGGGGGGGAGGTTGTTTGTTTGTTTGTTTTGTTTTGTTTTTTGAGACAGGGTTTCCCTGTGTATCCCTGACTGTCCCGGAACTCACTCTGTAGACCAGCTTGGCCTCGAACTCAGAGATCCTCCTGCTTCTGCCTCCCAAGTGCTGGGACTAACAGTGTCGCCACCATGGCCCACCACTGCCTGGTTCATTTGTTTGTTTTAATTGTTTTGTTTATTTATTTATTTATTTATTTTTACTTTGAGAGAGGATGTCATGTAACCCAGGCTGGTCTTTAATTCACTATGTATCCCAGGCTGGCAATGAATTTCTGACTCTCCTCCCTCCACCTCCCAAGTGCTTGGATTACAGGAGTGTGCCACCAGCATTGCTAAGAGATTGCCAATCCCACGCTGACGTCTGTCCCCAGGGCCTTGGCATCCTTGGCAAACACTGCACTGCTAACCACCATCCTTAGACCCAAAAATGTTTCTTTTTCTTTTAAGGGGTTTACTTATTTTTATTTTATGTGTGTGAGAGTTTGCCTATCTACATGCATGAATGTATGCCAGGTATGTGCCTGGTGTCCTTGGAGAGCAGACGAGGGTGTCAGATTCCCTAGCACGGGAGCTACAGTTGGTTGTCACCTACCCTCCATGGATTCTGGGAACCAGATCCAGGTCCCCTGAGAAAGCAGTAATGTTCTTTACCGCTGAACCATCTCTCATGGCACCCACAGGACAGCTCACAATCATCTGTAGCTCTGGTTCCAGGGGATCCAACACCCTCTTCTGGCCTCTATGGGCACTGTACCCATGTGGTGCATGGACATACATGCAGGCAAAACACACATACGTATAAAATAATACAATAAAAAATAACCTTTAAATAAATTTAAATAAATCCAGTGGTTACATGCACTCATATATACTCACACATATGCAAATAATTTTAAAAAACTATTTGGGGCTGGAGAGATGGCTGAGCAGTTAAGAACACTTGTTGGTCTGACAGAGAACCTGGCTTCCGTTCCCAGCACCTAAAGGGTGGTACACGACCATCTGTAAGTCCAGTTCCAGAGGGCCTGACAGCCTCTTTCTGGCCTCCGAAAGCACTGCACACACGTGGTGCACAGACACACATGCAGGCCAAACATAAAAATAAATACATTTTTAAAATTAAAGTAGTTTTTAACTAAAAGGGGCTAAATTGGGGGTGGGTGGTGCATAGCTCCGGTCAGTGATAAAGTTCTTGCCTAATGAACACCACCCAGGACTGAAGGCCTAGTTATTAAAGGAAAGATGGGGGTGGGGGGAAGGAGGAAGGAGAGAAGGACCTGTCTAGTGTGTATGTGGGGGAGATTAGTCGGGACTTCATCCCAGTCTATGCAACGATGAAACGAAAGGATGGAGTCTATATTTAGAAGGTAAGAATCATAGCCACGTTAATTAGACCCTGCAGATTGTGATTTTAATTGGTGTGCAGTTGGCCTGGACAGCGCCAGGTTTGAAGGCACCCTGGTGATTATGTTTGTCTACAGGTGAGGTGCAGGGCAGCCCATCACCTGTTCTACACCATCCTCAGGGGAAAGTGCCCAGTGTCTCTCAGGCAACCGGAGACGGAAACAGAGCTAGTGGGAGCCATGGTCCCCTGCCTTCCTCCCAGCTCTCAACCACAGCTCCCACAGGGAGAAGTCAGTGTGACCAGTCAGTGAACACTGAATAATTGTTCAAGTCTGTCTGAAGCATCCCGTGAGCATCACCCCAACCGTGTGTGTGTGTGTGTGTGTGTGTTTTCACAGTAATGGGATAACTATATATATATATATCTGCTCCATGCAGGCGGGAATGGCTTGGTTGGTAAAGTGCTGGCTGCACAAACACAGGACGAGAGTCTGGATCCCCAGGACCCATGTAAAGAGCCAGATATGTTGCATGTGTCACCAGTGCTGGAGGGGGGGATGACATCAGAGCAGATCGTCAGGATTCCCTGGTCAGCCAGCCAGACTCACGGAAACATTGACCTCTGGGCTCATGGGGAGACTGTGATTCATGGAGAGATGACTCATTGGTGAAGATGCTCTACTCTTCCAGACGACTTGAGTTCAGTCCCCAGCACAGATGTCTCAGGCACCGCCTGTAGCTCTAGTTCCAGGGGATCCAATGCCTGGCCTCTATGCCCCACCCCCAAATGCATAAATAAGAATAAAAATAAATCTTTAAAAAGCTATTGTTGCAGGAACCGGAAAGATGGCTCAGTGGTTAAGAACACTTGTTCTTGCAGAGGACCTGGCTTCAATTCCCAGCACCCACATGGTGACTCATACCCATCCATAACTCCAGCTCCAAGGGGTTTGACTCCTTCCTTGGACCTAGTACCCATGTGGTTTGCATACATATACACAGGGAAAACCCTCATACACATCAAAATAAATAAAATGACAAATAAATATTTTATTTATTTATTTTTAATGGTTTTCTTTTTCTTTTCTTTTTTTTGAGACAGGGTTTCCCTGTAGTTTCTAGAGCCTGTCCTGGAACTAGCTCTTGTAGACCAGGCTGGCCTCGAACTCAGAGATCCCCCTGCCTCTGCCTCCCGAGTGCTGGGATTAAAGGTGTGCGCCACCACTGCCCGGCTGTTTAAAGGTTTTCAAGGAAGGATTTCTCTTTGCGCCCTGGCTGTCCTGAAACTTGCTCTGTAGACCAGGCTGGCCTCAGACTCAGAGATCTACCTGCCTCTGCCTCCGGAGTGCTGCGATTAAAGGCGTGCACCACCACCGCCCGGCTCACAAATAAATATTCTTTTTTTTTTTCTTTTTTTTTTTTTTTTTGGTTTTTCGAGACAGGGTTTCTCTGCAGTTTTAGAGCCTGTCCTGGAGCTAGCTCTTGTAGACCAGGCTGGTCTCGAACTTCCAGAGATCCACCTGCCTCTGCCTCCCGAGTGCTGGGATTAAAGGCGTGCGCCACCACCGCCCGGCTACAAATAAATATTCTTAAAACATATTTCAACGAGGCCCAGTGCTGCCTCTAGTCCCAACACTCCAGATCGTCACTGTAAGTTGGAAACTAGCCTGGTCTACATAGCCAGTTCCAGCGTATCCACGGCAACATAGCGAAACCCCACCTCCAAAAAAATTGTGCTCTCTGAAATTCAAATGCAATGGGGTATAAATTATATGACAGCTTCTTCTATTTTCACACACTGACAACACTATTCCCAAAACCTGGGTGGGTTTGACCCAGGTGCATCTGCCCCAAAGGTGCTGGACCCACAGGGAGTGTCCTCTTCTTTCTCCTTGCCTTGGTCTGTCCTGTCTGGTGAAGACCAGGCCAGTGCCCAGGACAGGGTGCCTGTCACGCTGCTGACTGCCCTGCAGAACAACTCACACAGTACTCCAGCCCAGAGCTGGAAGGAAACACTTCTCCTACCCCAAACCTTCCTGGTTCTCAATTCATTACAGATGTTCAAGCACTTACTGGTCACCAAGCACTATGTAGACAGCAGGATACGTCACCATGCTCCTGGCCTCTGGACGCTTGCACCCCAAGTCACCAGGATGACTGCTTCAGGTGGAGATGCAGCAAAGGAAAGGTGTGGTGGCCATGGGGCAACTCGAGAGGGCCAGGCCTCAGTAGGTAACACGGCTTTGCCTGGAAGCATTGACAAGGGAAGCCTTTCATATCCGGCTGGTTTGTAAAGTTTGTCAGTTCTTATGGTATGAATGCATCGTCGCTAGAACTGGAGAAATGGCTCAGTGTCTTAAGAGCACTTGCAAGAGAAACTGGCTGAGCAACCATGGTGCACGCTTTTAATCCCAGCACTCAGGAGGCAGAGGCAGGTGGATCTCTGTGAGTTCAAAGCCAACCTGGTCTACCTGACCAGTTCCAGAACAGCCAGAGATGCATAATAGAGAGACCCTGTTTCAAACAAACAAACAAAGAGGGCCTGGATTGGACCCTCAGCACCCACATAGTGGCTCACAACCATCTGTAATTCCAGTTCCAGGGGGTTCAATGCCTTCTTCCAGCCTCTTTAGGCACCAGACACACAGATGGTGCAGATCCATGCAGGCAAGACAACCATGCACACAATAAATACATCATGGCCAACATGGTCACTTTAGAAAGCTGACATTTTGAATGGTGTGCAGCCTGTAAGCACTGGAGCCAAATCTCTATAAACAATCTCACCCTCATGGGTTTTCCACCAGACCTTATATTCTCAGTGCCTTCCTTCCTCGGTTCCCCCAGTCAGCACACTGCTTGTGGGTTTTATTTTTAGTGCTGGGGACCAATGAGAGCCCTGTGCTGGACAAGCACTCCACACCAGCCTTTGCACTGAGTTTTAGTTTTTGTTTTCTGTTATGGGTGTTTTCTCTTCTTGTGTGTCTGTGCGCTGTTATATGACGGCCGAGGCCAGGAGAAGGCTTCAGATCGTCTGGCATCTGGCACTGGAGTCACAGATGGTTGTGAGCTGCCATGCGGATGCTGGGAACCAAACCCAGGACTTCTGGAAGCAGACAGTGCTCTTAACCACGGAGCCTCTCCACCTCCCATCCCCTACTAAGTCTTTGGAAGCCTATCCCAACTCCCAGCAGAGGCAGGCTTGTTTCTACATACCAGTCAAGAGCCCTGATCTCATTACAGATGGTTGTGAGTCAATTATGTGGTTGCTTGGAATTGAACTCGGGACCTCTGGAAGAGCAACCAATGCTCTTAACTTCTGAGCCATCTCTTCAGCCTCTCTTCCATCTTTATGCAGCGACCTCCCGTCAGGACTCCTTTGTATTCACTCTTCTCTGGGACTAATTATTATTATTATTTATTACTAATAGGGGGCACACATGTGGTGGGCAGAGAACAACTCTGTAGGATCTATTCTCTTCTACCTTTTTGTGGGTTCTGGGGATTAAACTCAGGTTTGTAGGTCAAGTGTCTTTACCCACTGAGCTGTTTCAGATGGGTGTGGGTGAGGAGGTTTATTCCTTTCATCTCTACATTTGGGAAGGAGAGGCAGACGGGTTTCTCTGAATTTCAGGCCAGTCTGGTTTATATAGGAAGTTCCAGGTCATCCAAGTCTACACAGTGAAACCTTGTATGAAAAACAAAAACAAACAAACGAGCAAAAAACCACTGAGCCATTTCACTGACCCTGTTTTTAAGACAGGGTCTCTCTCGTATATCCTAGGCTGGCTTCAAATTGCCGTGTTGCTGAAGATGACCTTGACCTCCTGCCCCTCCTGCCCCTACTCCCTAGTCCTGGAGCAGTAGGAGTTCACCATCACATCCAGTTCATAGGGACCTGAAGAGCAAACCTAGGGCCTTGCACATGCTCAGCCAGCAGTCCAACACCCGAGCCACATCCAGTGTCCTACCCCTACTTGGTAACCACGGGTGGAACGAAAGAAGCACCTAATAGCCCACGGACACCAGCATCCTTTCTGTCCTCACAAAGCTGAGCTCTGAAGATCAGTGCAAACCCACGGCATCTGACATGGATACGGTCATACAACCTAGTCGTGTCCCCAATTCAAATGATCAAAACTCACAAGTCACAGAAGGCAGAGGCTCAGCTCTGACCCAGGCTGGCCTGGGGAGTTGTGAGGGGGAACCCAAAGTCATTCATTTCTGTCCAGGATCTCCCTCACTCCCAACTCCCACAACCTAGCTTTTCCTCCTCCCAGCCCCCATCCCAATACCGATGGTGGCTGATGTCTGGAACCATGGTGGAGGCACTGGGGAAGACCTCAGTGTGTGGCCTTTCTACCTTCAGCCACTCTAGTGGTCACCCCAGGCAGAGTGATGGCTTCCTGAGCATCTCCTGAGTCTCCTCCTAGTAGCCTTCGATGCCCCCAGCTCTCTGCTCAGCTGAGCCAGAGTTAAGCGGATTTCATGCTATTTTCAAAGTCGTCTTCTATGGAAAAATTTTTTTTACACCATTAAACCTACTCTCTGCTGCTCTTCATTTCCCTAAAACCTCCATTCCTCCCGGTCCATGAGGTAAATAACAATCGGAACACTTAGGAACCTGCTCGGACACCCTACAGGTAACCCTGACGTCAGTAGCTCGGGTGGCTTGCTGGGAGAAGTGGGGCAGACAGCACTCAGTGCTGCGGTGGGCTCCTCTCTCTGCATGCACTAAGCCTGGCTTCTGAGCTTCCTGATCCCTCATAAGGACTGCTGTGCCAGAGCTGTCCCTCCAATTAGCAGCCTTCCTATGTACTCAGCACACTGAAGTCAGGCTTGAGCAGGAGTCAAACTCAGTGTTTTGCACGTACTAAGCAAGCGCTCTACTGCTAACTGCACCCGTGTCCCACCTCCCCTCCCCGACCCCAGCCTCCTGAGCAGGTATAGGCTGGGATGATCAGGATGAACCCAGATGCCAGGCAAAACCCACACCTGCTTCCTGGTGAACTCACTCAGTTTGCACATTCTATATGGAAACCTATGGGCTGGGGAGATGGCTCAGTGGTTAAGAACACCGCCTCCTCTTCCAGAGGACCTGGGTTCAATTCCCAGTATTCACATGGCAGCTCACAAGTGTCTGTAACTCCACTTCTGGGGATATGGTTTCCTTACACAGACATGCATGCAGGTAAAACATGCAGGAAAGAAACCTATGTGATCTGCCTTGTGTGACCTGCCAACCACAGAGGCTTGCCTACCAACAGCTTTGGAGAGCTTGAAGCTAAGTGACCTCTCCAGAGGTCCCTGGGTGAGAATGGATTGTATATATCTGCCAGCTACCTAGATGGTAGGGCGGGCTGGCCAGTGGTATTAAGACCCAGGGGTGAGGGCAGGATGGACTAAAGAAAGGATTCTCTGGGTATCTGGCAAAGCCTGTGCTGCTCCCACAGTCATGGAATGGAGAAGTAAAAGAGAATATATACTAGGCTAGCCCCTGGCCAGCTCAACCGATAGCTGGATGCTACAGAGCAGATTACCCAGAGAAGAGGGACTTAGCGGGGACTGAGAGCATGAACCCGGAGTGGCAGCTGGTGAGGTGGCGGTACAACTGAGCCTTCCAGGAAGGGAAGTTAGCAGCCACTCAGGGCCTGAGAGCCGCCATTAATCCCAAGAAAGGCTTTCTTCGCCTTTGGTTTTTTTTTTTTTTTTTTTTTTTTTTTTTTTTTGAGATGGAGTATCCTTATCTATGTAGCCCAGGCTTGCCTCCTCTTCTGCTTTGCATAGGCTGAGATTACAGGCATATATCAGCACACTTGGCTTGTTCTCAAAGAGAACTATTTGAGCCACAAATCATGTGCCATGACAGACAAGATAATCTCCCCGTGAAAAGACTGATTTTCTCAGTGGGAAATGTGGAAATAAAAGGGAAAATTAATCCTGTTAATCTTTAGGCTGATTTTATTTATTTATTTATTTATCTTTAGGCTGAATTTTAAATTACATTTGTTTATTGGTGTGGTTGTAGGCGTGTGTCACATCATTCGTGTGGAGACCAGAAGACAACTTGTCAGGGTCAGTTCTCTCCATCACGTGGGTCCCAGGGACCAGACTCAGACCCTCGGATTCAACAGCAAGTGCCCTGAGCCATCTCACCTGACATAGGGTCAAAGTTTCTTCAGACAGAATCTCACTACATAGCCCTGCCGGCATGCAACCTAAAGAGATCCCCTTGAAGGCCTCAAACTCAGATCCGCCTGCCTCTGCCTTGGGAGTGATGGGGAAACTTTTATATTTAAAAATATTCTTTCTAGGTGACTGGAGAGATGATTCAGCAGTTAGGAGCACTGGCTGCTTTTCCAAAGGATGGGGCTCTGATTCCCAGCACCAACGTGGTGGTTCACAACTGTTTATAACTCTAGTCCAAAGGGACCTGAGAGCCTCTTCTGGCCTCTGTGGGGATCAGGTGGACATGTGGCACATAGACATACATGCAGACAAAAACCCCAAACACGTAAAACAGTAAATTTAAATAAACAAAATAACTTTCCCTTAGAGCCACAAAGAATGTTGCACTGGATTTTTTTTTTCTCCATAGGTATCCGGTCAGGGTGGAAAGTGGCACTAATAAACCACAAGTAATTTCAACAAATGCCATGAAGCCTGGTGTGGTGGTGCACGGCTTTAGTCCCAGCACTTGGGAGCAAAGGCAGTCAGGGATCTCCAAGTTCGAGGCCAGCTGGGTCTACATAGTTAAGTTCCAGGACATGCAGGGCTGCACAGTGAGACCTGAGCGAGAACGTGGCTTAGGTCCCTTTGCCTTTCTAGGCAGATTAGAAAGGGAACAGTTCTTCAGAGCCTTAGTAAACGGAGCCCTGCAGACACAGTCATTTAACAATGACGCCGACATCTTATTTGCATTTCCCCCCCAACAGAAGTTAAAATTTCTGCTGTAAATTTAGGAACCCATGCTGGACTTGGATAAAATGATCTTCCCGTCTCAGGACCCTAGTGTGTCTTACTGGAGAATAGCCCCGAACAAGCGCCTCAGGCATTTGCCCACCCTCCACGCCTCGAGAACTCAGACTCCGAGCAGCTCCTAACTCGTCTCTGAGTATGGGGAGCTGGATGATGCCTACTATACCATGTGGCTGTGATTCTGTCTTCAAATTGTAAAAAGACACATGAATGTCTAAGGTGAAATCAGTAGATCTGGGTGGGAACCTGGAATCCACATCCCTGACAAGTCCCTCCCCATTTCCTCCAGGTAGCAATCCCCAGGTATGTTTTGGTTTTCCATGTTTTTTAGGTCTCACTAGGATACTCTACTCCCAGCCTCAAAGGGCCTGCTCTGGTGCCTAGTGTAAGCAAGAAAATGTATCTCAGAAGGGACCTTGAGGCTATTCATGACCAAAATAGATTGCACTGGGCTGCCACCTGCTGGCTAGAGACTGCCACTGCAAATTAGATTAAATTCCCCCTGATCCAGTCCTTTCACCAAATCCTCAGCTGTAGCAGGGCTTCCGTGGACACCACAGAGCTCAGTCGAGAGCGTAAAATCGACAAATAACAACAGGACTCTTGGGTGAGTCCTGTGGGAAGAGAGAGAAGCATACAGGAGAAAGAAGAGTCATTCGGGTGAGGAATAGCACAGTGGTAGACAGGGGCTGAACTCTGGGGGCCCTTACAAGTTTTTTGGAATTTGAGTGGAGGCAGTCATTTGGAAAACAAAACAACATAAAGGCAGGCTGCTGCCGGCACAGATTAACAGGGTGGATGTGAAGATGGAGGAGGGGGGGAACTGGCCTATGAGAAATATTAAATATTTCTGATTAGGTTTGCAAAAACCAGATCTCACAGGATTAACAGTAAGAAAAGAGAAACCCCATGCCATTCTTTCTCTTTTCAAATATTAGTACCTACTGTGTGCCTAGAATTAATCTATAGAATTCAGTGCTGTTAGCAAAAGAAATAAAAGTTTTTCAAAGAACATGTACTCTAATGGGGGCATCCAAACAAGAAAGCAACAGTAGAAATAAGAACCTACCAGAGAATGCAAAAGGATGATGTTATACGTGATAGTGACTCAGAGATGCACTGCCTGCTGTGTAGATCACAGGGAAAAGCATCGGAATTGGAATTGACTGCGGTGGTGGACGCCTGTAATCCCAGCGTTCTGGATGCCGAGGTCATGGCCAGAAAGGGCCTGGGAATGTATAGCTTTAATCCAGCACTTGGGAGGCAAAAGCAGGCAGATCTCTGTTGAGTTCAAAGCCAGCCTGGTCTATGGAACCATGGTTACAGTGAGACTGTGTCTAGAACTAACTGACTTTAAAAGGGGGGAGATAGGGGTGAAGGGAAGAGGAGGAGAGGAAGGAGCAAGGAGGAAGAGGGAGGGGGAAGAGCATTTTAGACCAAAGGAGCAAGCGTGGGAAGTACCAGAGCAGAACAGAGAAGCCATGTTCACATCAGAGGCAGCCAGTGCGACAGGAACACAGCAGGGGAGCACAAGCATAGTGAAGAGGGAGAGAGGTGGGGGCCACTTTATAAGGCCTTTCTCAAGGAAGGAACTTTGTGAAGAAAAGGAAGCCACAGACACGGGACAGCGGGAAGATCTAATTTCATCAAAATCCCTCTGGAGATGGGGTCACATGGGAGGGGAAGAAGGGAAGTTGTGTTGAGCAGAAAGAAGGGAAGATTCGGAATAGAATTTGGAATTTAAGTAAGAAAGGGTCTGGGGATGTAACTCAGTGATGGATCCTCTGACCAGTAATGCACAGGGCCCTGGATTCCACTCCCAGCACCACAGTCAACGGGACTTCATGATGGGTTGGACGTGGGGCATAAGCAAAAGTCAGGCTCGCATAAGTGACAGCAGCTACAAGAAACTAAGAAGACCAAAGAGAATCTCTCCCGGATGCCCAACTGACAAAAGCCCTCATCAGCCTTGGGCCCAGCCTGCCTGGCACACCTAATATGTGGAGAGGGACGTGTTTTACTCAGTCGGGCCAAACTGTCACTTCTAGATCCAGTTCCTAAGAGTCCCACCAGCCCTGGTCCCAAGCATGCACTCTCAGAAGATAGAAATAGTGTTCCAACCCCCTTAAACTGAAGGGGAACCTGGGAACAGGCAGTCACATCTTGGCCAAACAAATCCCAGAGACCTCAGGCAGCGTGAGAGCAAGACATCACTTTATTTTTTGGTTTTCCAACTTTGCCGTTGGACAAAGAAAATTCAGTCTCCCATCAGCTTTGTAACCCTGTGGGGCTCCTGGCCCAAGATGTGATTCAGTGTTTGAGGAGGCTTGGCTCCAAGACAGGTCCCCAACAGTGAGCCAGGCTGGCAATAACTGGCAGAGACCTCCAGCAGAGGGAGCAGAGCAGGCCCTTCTCCTCTAGGGTTTCCAGTGCCTAGGGGCCTTTCCTAGGCCACCGTGGTTTATTCTATGAAGTCCAGCTGAAGATTATGAAGAGCCTGGCACCTTCTCCACTGGCGGCATGAGACAAAGAAAGCCACACGCCAGCCTCACATTCAAATCCCTTGTTCCTTTGGAAGACATCTTTGAGAAAAAGGGACATCACCTTAAAAAAAAAAAAAAAGTAAAGACATATTGTGCCTCATTGGAGATGATGGCCATGCTGTGATACTCTGTGGGATCAAGAAAAGCTACAGGGACAACCATAGCTTCCACAACCACTGGCAAGGGGGTCCTGCCCAACCCACCTTAATGGAAAAAAAATACTAAATGCAATAAAAATATATGACCAGCTAACAACCAAAGAGTCAATTGGTAGTCCTGTAGCTTTCATTAGAATAGGCGGTCGATTTCCTCCTCTCCACCCCAAGCCAGGAAATTATGGAAGACAGAGCGAAGGGCATCCTGGCCAAGCCAGGAGACGCCTCAAGTCTCCCCTTCTCAGGCTCTGTGTCACCTCTCTGTCAGCCGTCAACAAGCGTGAGGCCTTCAAAGAGCGCCCGTTTCCACATATAGTAAGTGGAGCGGGCAGTGAGGGGGAAGCGAGCTTGGAACTCCTTGTAGGAGGGGAAAGTCTTGGACTGGAAGCGCTTCTGCAGGAACAGCTTGGCTTGGGCCTTGAACCTTGTGGTGGTCAGCATGTCCATCACCAGCACCTGGCCATCCCTGCCACCTGCTGCTGCCGCTGCTGCTGCTGCCACAGTCTGGCCTGACAGGGACCCACTGTGGGGTTGGCCCTGGGTCATAGCTGTCTCCTGAATGACCCCCTCTCTAGAAGGCCCTCCCTGGGCATCTTCTGGGGAGGTTTCTGAAGAAGCGACCACTGGCTGTGTCTCCACTTTACGACCAATTGCAGATGTTACATTCTCAACAGCTTCTATCTGCCATTCATCTGGCTTCTGCCGATCCTTTGGCTTCTGCCTCCTTCGGCCCAAAGAGGAGGCCTGCATCCTGGGCCATCCCCGGGAAAGACTTTTCCATACCCAAAAAGTGGAGGGTAGCAGGCTAGGGTAGCGGAGCCGGAAGCGACAGAAAGGCAGGTGCCCACTAAGTACCTGCTTGCGGGCAGCCCTGCGTAGTCGCCTCTGCCATCGAGACAGGGGCATCCTTGTGGATAGGAGTCGCTGGGAAGTTGGAGGGCCTCCAGCTGCTGCTTTTCCGGTCCCCTCTTCTCCCACCTCACCCTTCGAAGAGAGCAGGGCCCCATCCTCAACATCTATTGGGGGTAGAGACTCAGTGGTTTCAAGAACTGGAGCCAGCTTGAAACTGGGGCTCCTCCTCAGGGCCTTCCGCCTCCAGTTATAGTAGGTGGACCTCGAGATGCCAGGGAACCTGCATTTGAAGCAGCGATAGGGTACCAGTTTGTTCAGAGAGATGCAATGTTCCAGGTACGACTTGGCACGCTGCATTAAGACCATGCTAGGGCTTGACATAGTCGCTGCCACTGGGGAGCACCCCAGCCCCTCGGCAGCCTTCTTCCCTGGCAGACTCTCCAGCTCTGGCACAGCCAGTGCCTCCTTGGGTGGAGCAGCCGGGACCAGAGCTGAATAGGCACCAGAGCCCAGCAACTCGTGTTTCCAGGCATAGTAGGTAGAACGGGAGATCTCAGGGAATCTCTGCAGGAACTGCTGCAATGGCACAAGGCCCCCACGGTAGAAGCTGTCCTGCAGGAAGTGCTTGGCAGAGAAGCGGGTGGCCACCTTCTGCCGGTGCTCCTGGGTCTGCCGCCGCCAGCGGTAGAAGGTGCTCTTCGTGATGCTGGAGCGGTCACAGAGGTGGGAGTAGCTAAGGCCAGGTTCATGATTGAGCAGGTCCAGGGTTTTGGCTGGTGGTAGCAGAGGACCTAGGATCGGAGGAGTGGGGTCCAGGGTAGCAGCACCGTCAGCCTCCACCTCTTCTAGCCCAACCACGGGGGCAAAATACTGATGACGGAAGAGGTGGTTAGTGAGGGGCTGGCCAGCCCACATGATGTGCAACATGGAGGTCACCTGGGTGCAGGGGCGAGGCCTGATAACGCGGTTAAAATAGGGTCGGATCTTGACATTGCGCATGGGGTAGATGGAGTAGATATTGCGCTGAAGGATGGACGCAAGGGCATACAGGTGCCACACGTTGGAGAAGCTGGTGGGGAAGCACGTAGCCTTGACATCGGCATCAAAGATGGCTTCCAGTGTGGCAGAGGACAGGTTGGTCATCTCAGGGGACTCCTCGGAGCACAGGGAGTAGCGAACAGCCTGCAGCATCACCTTGGAGTCGATCATGCCCTGGAGATAATAATGCCGGTGCAGTAGCATCTCCACCACGGTGCGGGCCCGCAGCTCCAGGCTGAGGCCCGTGTGCCCCCACAACAACATGCTGGCTGCTTCGAACAAGAGGCTCCCCTCCCCCTTGCACACCAGGGGCAGCATGTTCTGTGGAGCATCCTCTGGATACAGGCTCAGGGCCACAGAGTCCACCTCCAGCACCTGGGGCCCAAGGCCACCCTTCTGACAGACGGGGAGGGTGAAGGAAGATAAGACCTGCTTGGCCTCCAGGGCTGCACTGATGAGACCTTCCAGGCCCTCGGACTCCACTGCCTCCTGCAGATCCCGCAACACCTGCTGCACCAGCTGATCCCTAGACGGCATCCTGATAGGGCAAAGGAGAAGGGGGGCAGAGGTCAGAACAAGATGACTGTGATACCCAACAATATAGCAGGTACCCTGTGTGCTCCTGTACCTTTTCCCTAGAGCAATGGTTCTTAACCTGTGGGTTGTGACCCTTTTGGTAGTCAAACAATTGTTTCACGGGGGTCACCTATGACCATGGGAAAATACAGATATTTCCATTACGACTCAAAACAATAGCAAAATTAGTGATGAAGAATCAATGAAAATAATTTCGCGGTTGGAGGTCACCACGACATTAAAGGTCGCAGCACTGGGAAGGCCGAGAACCTCTGTCTTAAACGTAGTGTCCCCCAGTCCCCCAGAAGAGATAGCAGCTGATTCTGCCTTGGCTTTGTCTAGTCACTCACTGGTTCTGAGGAAAAGCACAGTCTCTGGAACATGGCTTTGATTCCTGGTTCTGATGTGAGTTTGGCAAAGCACTTAAGCTTCTGGCTTCTGCCTTCCCCCCCTGTAACATGGGAGTTCCTACCTTAGAAAAACCTATGAGCTCAACTAATACAATGAAAGTAAAATAACACATGCAATCCCAGGACTGGGAAAGGCAGGAGGATCATGAATTCAAGGCCAGCCTGGGCTACCTAGCCAGATCCTATGTAAAAACAGACAGGCACAGACATTTATCCCCTGGAACAGCAGCAGACACACAGCAAAGCAGTAGAGGATGTTAGTTCCCATGCATCATTATTTAATACATGCATAGTATACAGCAGATGCATAAACTTCACCTCGACCGGGCATGGTTGTGAATGCCCTTAATCCTAGCACCCATCTGGGAGGGTAGAGGCAGCCAAATCTCTGCAAGTTCCAGGCCAGTCTGGGCTACAGAGTGAAATCCTGTCTCAAAATAAATAAACATATAAACTATCTTTGTAGTGGTTCAAGACTTAGGATCACATGAGAGGTAAACCTAAACAATGATTCCCAAACTATAGTCCCAGGTCCCTCATAAATTATTTTGAGAATAATACTTAGACATACCATAATTATTTTACACAATGACATAATTTGCCTTCTTTTTTGAGGCAGGGTTTCTCTGTGTAACAGCCTTGGCTATCCTGGAACTCACTCTGCAGACCAGGCTGGCCTCAAACTCACAGAAATCTGCTTCCTCTGCCTCCCGTGTGCTGGGATTAAAGGCGCATGGCACCACCACCCAGCAGAGTTTGTCTTCTTATCAGATTTGAATAAAACCATGTTATTGTATGATTCATAGCAACAGCTTCCTCCTATATTCCCAGCACGCTGGAGACTAACGCAGAATGAGTACCACAAGGTTGAAGCCAGCGCAGACTACAAAATGAATTCCAAGCCAGCTTGGGCTACAGTGTGGAAATCAATCTTTTCTATAAAGACAACAGCATCTAATTATACCAGAAGTCCCAGTCTTCCCCTTGACATCCCAAGAATGCCCTTGGAGGTAGGGCCTTTGGTCACACTGAGCAGGAAGAATGTCTCCTCTAGACTATTATCGTTCAGAGGTCTATGATGAATTAGCTGCTTTCAGTGTGGGACATTCTTATGTAGACAAGGCTTGCCTCAGACTCAGTTGGCCTCCTGCTCTGCCTCTCAGTGCTGGGATTGGAAATGTGCATTACACCCTATAGAGCAATTTTTTAAAAGCATAGTTGGGAGTTTATTAAGGTTTCATGCAATGAGTTGTGACACACGGCTTTAATCTCAGCTCTTGGGAGGTAGAGGCAGGAGGATCTCTGTGAGTTCGAGGCCAATCTGGTCTGCAGAGTGAGTTCCAGGACAGCCATTACTACAGAGAAACCCTATTATCTTGGGGGAAAAAAAGAACGGAAGGAAGGAAGGAAGGAAGGAAGGAAGGAAGGAAGGAAGGAAGGAAGGAAGGAAGGAAAGGAAGAGTTTTGGCTGGGTGGTGGTGTCACACACCTTTAATTCCATCACTTGGGAGGCAGAGGCAGGTGGAGCTCTGTAAACCAACCTGGTCTACAAAGTGAGTTCCAGGACAACTAGAACTGTTACACAGAGAAATCCTGGTTTGAAAAACTAAAAAAGAGTTTTACTATAGATTTAAGGACAAATCAGAGAAAGGCTTGGATAAATGGCCTGCCCAAGAGGGCTGGCCAGAATACTACTTTTAGCAAAAGGCTTACAGACATTTTTTTAAATTACTCACCAACCAAGCTTTATTTTGGGCCATGAAAATTTTATTTATTTATTTATTTTGTGGTTTTTCTAGACAGGGTTTTCCTATAGCTTTGGAGCCTGTCCTGGAACTAGCTCTCATGGACCAGGCTGGCCTCAAACTCACAGAGATCTGCCTGTCTCTGCCTCCCGAGTGCTGGGATTAAAGGCATGCGCCACCCAGTTTTGAAAAATATTATATGAAATAAAGGTCAGGACTTCATTGAAAAGAGTGCTGTATTACAATTAACAATACTCATTTCCAAGATTTAAATGTGAAGATCCCTTGTAAGGTGCCTGGAAGATCTCAGCCACTATTACTTTGCTTTAAACAATACCTTAGCATGTCTTCCATCACCCAGCAGCAATGAATTCAGGTTACCTAGAAACATACATTCAAGAGTAGCTTAGAATATATCCAATTTCCTGGCACCACAGACTCAGATGTTACTTGTGCAAGTCAGAATCTGAGACCAATTAAATGGTGACAGCTTTGGCAATAACAAGAACATGCTCTTCCATGGCTAGGAAGTGACTGCCACAGCCAGCAAGGACCAAAGATACACGGAGCTGCCGAATGTTACAGTAAGGCATGGCAGGACCAGTCTGTAACCCCCAACTCAGTGAAGCTGAAGCAGGTCAGGTTTAGAGTTCAAGGTCACCTCTAATTCTAGCACTCAGGAGACAAAGGCAGGTAGACCTCTGTGAGTTTGCGGCCAGCTTGGTCTACAGAGACAAAGTGAATTCCAGGACAGCCAGAACTGTTAACTGGAGAAACCCTATCTCAAAAACAATAAAATAAACATAAATAAAGGAATTAAAGTCTGATTTTCCTAATTTCTCCCCCAACCAAACAGTGTATGAAGACAGACTGATGAGGATCTACCAAACTGGTATTGCAGAGGTCCGAAAAAAAATTAAGTGATTCTTCCTTTTTCTTTTGACTATGGAAATCTGTTTTAAATTAGTGCTAGGGATCAAACCCAGGGCCTTGAATGCACCAGTGGTTGAATTCCACCACTGAGCCTTGTCCACAGCCTTGGAAAAGTTACTTTTCATATCAGTGGTTATCTGTTACTATTTCATTTTTACTTTGTTTTTAATTCCATATTAAGAGTTGAACCCAGGGCCTCAAACATGCAAGACCGGAGTCCTCAATTCCTTGGTTTTAAGTTTGAATATAGTATACATTGAGATAGTACCTATATAAACAAAGTCTCCAAGTTCCTCATTTAAAGAGCTAAGGGAGATCTCGAAACTTAAAAAAAGTTGGGAACTGCTGTCCTGGAATATATGGTCTTTCACAAGGGCAACAAGGAGGACCCCATGGTGTGGAGGATTGTTGAATGGGGACTGCTTGTATTCTAAACCTAAGAGCAGCACAACAGAGTAGGAACGACTGGGACAGCTCAGTGCACTTGCCTAGCATGAGGGAGACCTTATGCTCAATCCCCAGTACTGAGAGAAAGAAAACAGATTGGCGGAGGGGGGCGAACATGGATGACAGCTTAGTTGGTACCGTGTTGGCTCACTGGGCCTGAGCTCAGAGTATAAGACTCCATGTTAAAAAGTCAGGGGAAGTGGCACATACCCTTACAGTCAGAAAAATCCCTGAGGCTTGCTGGCCAGCCAAGCTAGCTGAATTGGGGGCTCCAGGTTCAAGAGAACCAATCCCCGAAAGGAAGATGAAGAGCAATTTAGGAAAGACACCCCACATCATTAAACATACAACACACAGAGCGACAGACAGACACACACACACACACACACACACACACACACACAGCCAAGCCTGATGATACAAGATTACAAGATCTGGGTTTAATTCCTGCAACCCACATGGTAGAAAAAGACTCTGGGAACTGTCTTCTGACCTCCACATGTGTGTTACAGCATATAGGCCCAGTACATACAAAAATCAATAAATTAATGTAATAATAATTTTAAAAAAGTAATCCAGGGCTTCATTTCTATGGAGCAATACCTTACTCAGCCTAGGGGGGGGGTGGGTGATGGCCCTGCCTCAAGGTAGGAATGGGATAGACTTAACTGACTTCCCAGAGGAGGCCTTACCCTCTCTGAGGAGTGGATGGGGGTGGGATGGGGGAAGGTGAGAGGAGCAGGAGGAGAGGAGGGAGAGGGAACTGGGATTGGCACATAATAAATGGATGGATGGATGGATGGATGGATGGATGGATAATTCTGGGATCAACAGTTAAGAACATTTGTTGTTCTCACCAATGACCCAGGTTCAATTCTTAGCACCCACATGGCAGTCCATAACCTCTATAACTCCATAACAGGTCCAGGGAATCAACACCCTCTTCTGACTTCCACAGGCACCAGGCATGCGTGTGGTGGTACAGACATATGTTCAAGCAAAACACTCATACATATAAAATTAATTAAAAATAAATAATAAAGACAGGTGGATCTGAGTTTGAGACCATTCTGGCCTACGAAGTGAAATTCCTGGACAGCAAGAGCTACACAGAGAAACCCCATCTTGGAAAACCAAAACCAAACCAAACCAAAACAAAAAAAACCAAGTCCTTGATTTTTGCTCTTCTGTTTTGAGACAGGATTTCTCTGTGTAGCCAGAGCTGTCCTGGAACTCACTCTGTAGACCAGGCTGGCTACGAACTCCCAGAGATCCATCTACCTGAGTGCTGGGATTAAGTGTGCTGCCACCACACTGCACAGGTCCCTCATTTTAAAAAGGGTGTGCAAGGGACTTCAGGGGCTAGAATTCAGCCGAGAGAGCGTACCCATCATGCAAGAAGCCCTGGATTCCATGCCTATCACCATATAGCATAAACGTGTGTGCTGGTGCGGGCCTCCAATTCCAACAGCAACCCCTGCGCTCACCTATACTTCCAGCTCAAGGGAGGTGGAGGAGGCAGGAGGATCAATTCCCAAGGTTTTCCTTGGCTACGTGTCCAGCTTGGCATTTGTCTAGAATATGTCAGACACTCTCAAAAAGAAAGAAAAGGGTTGGTAGTATTGTTAGCCCCAATTCACAGGCGGAGAAACTGAGGCAACTGGCAGCAGCCTAATTAATCTAAAATACCACAAGTGAATGAGTTAGCCAGATGCTGTACTCTCCCGTTTAACCAGCCAGTCTCCCTTCTAATACAGGTCAATCACCCTAACTTCAGGAAATCGCCAAGCAGAGGCATTCCGTCATGGACAGCTTTTAAATTAGAAAAGAGATGTTTTCCTCTCTGGCTTCGCAGATCTGGTTCTCAGAGTCTAACACAATTGCTTTAATTAGTCCCCACCTACAGAGCACTTGTTTCAGCTCATCAACTGTAAGCGCAAGAGGTGCACCGGAAGGTAAATTGTGATAGGGTAAAGGTGGGGAGAAGGGAATTTTGAAGCACCGAAGGCACTGCCAGAATTTTACTTGATGGCAAGAAAGAACCTTCCACGTGGTGGCGATGAAAATCACCCTTAGTTAACACTACAGGGGGAAAGTCTTCAAAATGTGCATATTAAGAAAAATTTCATAAGGATTATACCCCCACTGAGTAGTAAAGGCACTCACCTTTAATCCCAGCACTCGGGAGGCAGAGGCAAACAGATCTCTGAGTTCGAGGCCAGCCTGGTCTACAAAGTGAGTTCCAAGACAGCCAGGTATACACAGAGAAAACCTGTCTGGGGAGAGGACACACGTGTATATTAGGAATAATCTGGCATAAACTCACCAGATGTCTACCTATACAGTGTTATTTAATCTAGATTTAGATTCTTTCTTGCTCTTTTCCTGGGGTGGGGGAGGCAGAATAGGTTTTAATTGCTGCTGTTTAAATGAGAGGGTCTCATGATGCAGCCCAGGCTGGTCTTGAACGAGATAGTCTGTCTCAGCCTCCTAAATGCGGGATTATAGAAGCATACCTTCAAATTCCTTGTCCCCCAAAACCTTGGCAGGAATTGGCCTTTTGAATCATTTTTATCTTATGCATTTTACATTTTTGGAAACTCTTACTACAGGGCTGTGGAGATGGCTCAACAGATAGTGAGCCAGCTCCACACAGCCAGCTCCACACAGCCAGCTCCACACAGCCAGCTCCACACAGCCAGCTCCACACAGCCAGCTCCACACAGCCAGCTCCACACAGGTCTGGCAACTCCGGTTTTATTCCTGGAACCCACATCAGGGTGGGAGTGTTGTTTTTTAGCTGCTACCGTGACACACATGCCCATAAATACATATCAGACACACAACGCACATACATACGTAAGAATAAATTCAAAAACTTTAAATCCTACCAAAAGCTACACAGAGAAACCCTGTCTTGAAACACAAAAATTTAAATCTATGCCGGTGGCACACGCCTTTAATCCCAGCACTCAGTACAGAGGGCAGAGTCTCAGAAGACCAAAAGAACCCCCCCCCACGCTGAAAAAAATATTACTTTTCTTTGGACTTGGGAGATAAATTATATACCAATCCTTAGTAGAAAAACACATAATGCGTGCGATAAAGAGAAACTGAACTCCCAAAACGAGTTCGAAAGACAAAGCTTTTTTCACTGTCAGAAAAATCATCCCAAGAAACAGGATAATGTTCCCTGTTTTTCTTACATGATGTCACTTCTTAAGTGGTGTTATCCAGCTGCATGCAAATGAGCGCTTTGAGATACTTTGCAAACAAAATTAGGAAAATAGCTGCCACTTACTGACTCTGCACTAAATGCATTTAACTTAGGTAATTCAACCCAAGTCTTGAAAAGAACAATTTAAAGCTTGTCGGTGACTCTTCCTGCTCCTACTCCGTGGAAGTGGATCGTGAGGTTCCCCTGGGTGATCACAAGTCCCTGTGGGCTTTTCTGGGGGTGAACATTTGATTCCAGGTTTTCAGAGGTAATCTTATTGCTCTGCGAGTCTCCTCCACGCAGCTAAAACTCCACGTCACACCTACCCGGACCTCGAGCATCAATATTCCTAGCTCACACCTGGAGAAGGGGAGGCTCAGCGGGGGTTGAATTAAGAAAGAACATACAGCTATCAAAAGCTGACTCCAGTGCTCCCCTAACTACTGCAATTCTATCACACAAAAGTCTCTTAAAGCATTCCTAAAAATGATCCAGAGAACTTGGCATTTGGAGATGCACCTAGTCACTTTGTAGACAAGGAAACGAAGGTAGAGAGCAAAGCTGACTTGCCTGAATTCTTCCAGTGGTGTCCAACACAGCGTCCAGAGAGGCACACTTCCTCTGCACAGACCTACCCCTCCCCACCCTACCGGCTCCTATCCAACAGCATCTTCCCAGGCCTGTTCACACCTGACACCACCCTATCTCTTTCCTCCGTTCCCCCTCTCCCAGAGAGGAAGATGTAAGCAGGCAATAACCCGCTCTGGCTTCCTCAAAGGCGTGCCAAGAGCTGGGTCTAGTGGCACAAGCCTGGAATTCCAGCACTCGCAAGGCTCGAGTTCAAGTCCAGTCTGGTCTACGTAGGGAGACCCTGCTTCTAAAATGAAAAATTTTACAAGCAGCTTCATACGAAACAGGACTGGACCACCAGAAGACAGAGTGGGAAGGGAGGGAGATGCAGGAGGAAGCCCTTAAGTAGCTAACTGGTGATGGGGTTCAGGTGCGCCCTCTGGCAACGGCGCCCTTCCTGGCGGGTAGGCAAAGCCAACAACATAACTGCTGCCAGGGGCACTGAAGGAATGAATCCAGCCCACGGCTGGCCTCCCTGGATCCCCACATAGCTCCTGGAGAGGGTCTGCGAAAGTACTAAGCCAGAGAGGCCACCCCTGCCTCCGTGATACAGGCTTCGAGTTGGAAGGAAGTAGGAAGGTTTCTCCGCCACATTTTAATGCCTGGAGAGGACCTGGAGCCACAGACGGGATACGTGGACCGGAGCTGCACACTCGATTCCTCACCTTTACCAGGGCCGGCTTCCCTGTCTCCTCCGCTCCCTATCTGCAAGCAGATGGGAGCTGCAGAACCAGGTTCCGGCTTCGATTCCCCTGTATTTTAGGAGGGGGTAAATCGGGGCTCTGTGAAGGACCAGGAAGGGAAAACTAACTCCTTCCCGACCAACTGTATCCTGAGCTCCAAGGAGCCCACCTGGAAATCCAGAGCTCTCTAGTCTGTCCCTCTCAAAAGCACACCCTGCAGTCTGTAATCTACTAAACCCACAGCATGTGGGCCCACAGACTATAAGGCCCTGGAGTTTGAGCCCAGCCAGCCCAGCTTCAATGTCCAGGGCATAGTGACCTTGCTGCCCAGTGTGACCAAGGGACTCAGCCATCTTGGTTCTTTTCCTGTGTCTTGAAGACCAAACTAGACAATAGCAGGTTTCCTGGGACTCGCTGGTAGGTCCTTTAGATGCTGACTTCCCAAAGAAAGTCAGCCACCACCAAGGGTAACTAACGGGTGCACCTGAGGCCAACTGAGTGCGGAGCCTCAGGGGCTACCAAGTTCAGTTGCTTTCCTGGACCCTGTGTCTGGAAGTGAAGAAGAGGGGGGGAAGTCTGCACAGTGAAGTGGCACTGGCCACCAGGCACCCTTTGGGGTAGTAGAGTAGAGAGCTGGCCCACCTGGGGCTACAGAAACCAGGGACCTAACCTGAGAAGCTCAGCAGTCCGGGGAGGGGCTGAGGCCGTACCATTGTGCCTGCCGGGTGGGGAGGGAAGATAGGCTAGTCGGTGGGGGGTGGGGAAGGGGCTGGAGGCGTGGGGGTAGGGAGAATTTAAACAATGCCTAGCGTCCCTGTCCACGACTCTTCCCCAGCATCTTCACCGGCGGATCTTAGATCGGAACCCTTTAGTATCCTGAAGGCAACTCCTAGGTGCCTAGGACACCAAGTTGAATGAGGAACCGGCCCCTTCTTAGTTTTTTTTTTTTTTTTTTTTTTTGGGGGGGGGATCCTATTTTACTGACCTCGAGGGTGGTCCAGAGCCCTGGGGAGCATCCACTCTTCTCTCCATCTTCCGGCCTGGGTCATTTAGGCCACCCTACCGGGGAGGCCTTCCTGGAGAGCGTCGCTCTCTGAGCTGTACTCTCTCACCTCAGTCCCATATCTGTAGTAGACCATTGAGCGTGGACGGCCTACAGCCAACTGGCTGGTGGGGAAGTGGTTTAAGCCACTCCCCCCAGGAAATCGCCCACCTCCAGGGCTCTGGTCCTAAGATGAAAGAAGTGCAAATTCGGGGGTCACTTCCAATGGTAAAGTGATAGTAGCTATTGTCTTATCCACTGTCCCCCGCTGGGAGTGTTAAAATGCCCTGACCTAGCTCTGAAACAGACCCCTCTCGGCCCAGGGAAAACTTAAAAGAAAATAAGAAAGATTTCCAAAGAGTTTGCGGTGGGGGGGGGGGAAGCAGAGGGGAGGAAAAGGTGACTTAGACCGAGGGAAGGGAAACGTTTGCAGTTAAGGTTGGGTTGGGGAGGTGTGACACCTTGGTGTCACCCCAAAAGAGCCATGGATGATTGAGTAGAGAAAGACTTCGGTGTTTTCCGAACCCCTGAAACACGTTTCTGCCAGAGCCAGCTTGCCTAAGTAGGCCCTATGATCTATGATCTAGAACAGGCTGGCAGGGAAACAGCTCCCTGCCCCCATCTTGTTGTAGGCCTGGTTCTCACAGCTTCTCCACTCTGCTCATCCCTCATGCTTGGGGCTCAACACCTCTTCTTCCCAATGCTTGCCTGGGCTTGACTGCATCTGGCAAGGGCTGGGGGAGGGGGTGGCGGTGGTGGGGGAGCTATCCCTGCACACCTAAACTCCGGCCCACAGGAAGGAGGAACTGTACTGTACCAGGGGCTTTAATCCCTCCCTGCGGTGCACCTAGGGCCCTAGGGGATTTTTAAATAATCCCAAAGGATCCAGTCCCAAGCGCCTGTCTAGTTTTGGGCAGTGGGGGAGGTGAAAGGCTCCAAAGGCTGCCTTTGGAAGTGGCTCCCCTCCAGGAGTTTTCCTGCCTGGTTTTAACCCTTTGGAGTGCTGTGAGTAGCTGACTTCTTTCCCAAACTCCCATGCCTACCTCTCTCCCTTCAGTATGTTCTTGTCCGTCAGGGTCCATTATTCCCAAGTCATTGTTATCACTTTTCCCGATCCCAATTATGGGCTCTCTTATCACTGAAAAATCCCTCTCTAGACTTCCATTCCGCTGAAGGGCTGTCTGGTGGTTGTTACCAGCGCTACCCACTGTGATGGTAATGGCCTGAGGCAGTGGATTAGCCTCGTCTCTCCGTCTTGGATTTGAATGCCAGCCTTGGGCAAATTGTTAACCCTTAGAACGCTGATGTCTTGGTTACTGGGGCATAGTATTTGATGTCTTGATCAACTGAAAGTATTTCGGATTCTGCTTGGCACCGACGGAGTGTATTTGAACTCTGAAGCCCTCCGGTGATATGAAATTGCTTTTTATGTTCTTAATTTAAGTTTGCAGTATTTTTAAAGTTTGAGATAATAGTGGGAGTCTCTTTGAAGGAGATAGAAAACTTTTTTTCACATATCTTCCTGTGCTGTTTGACATTTTATAAGGGGCTGTATTAGTTGTTGCTATTTTTTTTTTCCTGAAGCAATGAGGATAATTGAAAAATCTTTAAAAGGCTAATGGAATCTTTTAAAGTGTTTTTTTTTTCTTAAGATGTGGTAGAAAAAAGAGCTTGGGGGCTGTTCCATTACAAAAATGTTACTTCTAAAAGAAAGAAAAAAAACTACATGTAATTTCATTATCTAAAGGCAGCAATTGTGAACATCTTGGTATATTTTGTTCTTAATCTAGTTTTTTTTCCCTTATGATTATGCAATTTAAACATTCTTTTTTTAAAAAAAAAAAAAGATTCAGGCGGCACAGGGTAAGAAAATGGAATAAGAACCCATCAGGATGACTTAGCCAGAAAAGGGCATCAGGCCTGTAGATATGAGTTCAGTCCCTGAGAGCCACATGGTAAAAGGAGAGAAAGATAACAGATTACAACAACAAATTGTCTTCTAACCTCCACACATGTGCTACACACAACACACACACACAAATAAGTGTAATAAATAAAATCAATTTTTAAAAAATAGAAGAAGTTGAGCAGATTCTTTTCTGACACTCAGATGACCACTGTATTCCCATCTGAGGAAGATTTCTCTGGTTGGATATTTTTATTTTTTGTTAAGGATTTAATTTTTTTTTCAATATTGGTAATCCAAAGTAGAGATTCCCTTGTGGTAGGCAAGAGCTCTGGGCAAAGCTGTAGCCCCAGCCTCTCTTCACTTTTTGAGACAGGGATCTCACTACATTGCCCAAACTGATCTTGAGCTCACTCCGTAACCCAGGCAAGACCTTAAACTTTTCATTCTTTCTGCTTCAGCCTCCCAAGTAGCTGGGATCACACACACACACACACACACACACACACACACACACACACACCATCAAGTGCGGCTAAGATTTTACTGTTAGGAGCAAATGTGCTATATACATGTATAATATATAAATAATATATCATGATACATATAAATATACATAGTAGAGGCAGGGAGGTAGCACCACACTTACAAGCTGTAGCCCTACAAATCCTCCCAACCCGATCCCAGAACCTATAACACTGGGGGGGCCAGCGATCCTGGAATAGGCCTTGCGAGAACAGAAACCATAGAGGCCCTGCCTAGTCTATTGTGGGCAGACTGTAACAAAGTGGAAGGCAGAACTAATGGCAGAAAGTTGCCCTCTGACCTCCACATGTGTGCCTTGGTGGGCGCTCACATTCTCACACACACACACACACACACACACACACACACACACACACTAAATAAATAAATAACTAAATAAATAAATAACATATAGAAGCTGAGAAATAGTTCAGTGATCCAGAATGTTCCCTGCTAGCCCAGCGGCAGTGGTGGTACACACCTTTAATCCCAGCACTCAGGAGGCAGAGGCAGGTGGATCTCTGAGTTTGAGGTCAGCCTGATCTACAGAGCCAGTTCTGGGACAGCCAAGGTTACACAGTGAACCTTGTCTCAAAACAACAACAAAAATGAATGCTTTCTATTCTTTCAGAGGACCTGGGTTCACTTCCCAGTACCTGAATTATCAGATGGTTCACAACCACCCGTAGTCCAACTCAGGGATCTGACACTCTCTTCTGGCCCCCTCGAGTACCTATGTGGCGGGTACTCACACAGACACACATAAATACACATAAATTTTCAATACATATAATATTCAGAATACTGATACGGGTTGGCTCAAAACTTTATGAAAAGATTTAGAATTGAAAGGTTAACCCAGTCCTTTAAAACTATCTTTAGAAAGATAGTTTCTTTCTAAAGAAATACCACCTGTCCCGACTAGTTTTTAGTCAATTTGACACAAGCTAGAGCCCTTTAGGAAGAGGGAACCTCAGTTGAGAAAATGCAGCAAATGTGGGCAAGCCTGTGCTGCATTTTCTTAACTGATGACTGATGTGGGCAGGTCCAGTTCACTGTAGGTGGTGCCACCCTGCACCGGTGGCCCTGGGTGCTGTAAGGAAGCAGGCTGAGCAAGCAATGAGTAGCGAGCCAGTATGCAGCACACTCCATGGCCTCTGCATCAGTTCTTGCTTCCAGGTTCTGGCACGATTTCCTGCCTGCTTCTCTCTGTGATGGACTGTTACCTAGAAGTGTAAGACAAAGTATAAAATAAACCCTTTTCTTCGCCAAATTGCTTTTGGTCTTTTTTATTTTTTTTTGATCTTGGTTTTTATCACAACAATAGAAACCCTAATTAAGACACCTCCCAATACTGTTACTGTATCCTTCCAGATATGGATTTAAAAAGCAAGGCAGTGGCTGGGGAGGTGGGGAGGTGTAGCTCAATTAGTAGAGCGCTTGCCTAGTAAGCACCAGGCCTGGGAGGTGCAGGTATGAGCTGGAGACAAAAAGTTCCTTAGATACTGTCTCAGAAAACAAAAACCATGTCAGAAAGAGGAGGGCAGCTAGAGGGAGGCAGAGAGAGTGGGGGATGGAGGGGGAGCAGGTGGGAGGGTAGATAGAGGGGGGGACAGAGGGGGAGCAGGTGAGAGGGTAGATAGAGTGGGGGGATGGAGGGGGAGCAGGTGAGAGGGTAGATAGAGAGGGCTTTCTCCTTTAAAGCACAATGTACCTTGTTTTTGTAAACTTATCTGTAGCTTTGGAGCCTGTCCTGGAACTAGCTCAGTAGACCAGGCTGGCCTTGAACTCACAGAGATCTGCCCATCTCTACCCACCACCCCACCCTGAGTGCTGGTAGTGCTGGGATTAAAGGTACTCACCACCACTGCCCGCACCACCATTGCCCAGCTGTGACTGCTTTTTAAAGGAGGGATAGCAAGGCGCGGTTGCACATGTCTTAAATCCCAGAATTCCAGGGGCAAGAGACGGGTCGAACTCTGACTCTGAAGCTCCTTTGGTCTACATAACAAGTTCCAGGACAGCCAGAACTATCTAGGGAGAGATCCCATCTCAAGACAAGAACAACAAAAGCATACCGGCTCAGCAGGTAAAGGGACTTCCTGTGCAAGCCTAGGAACCTGAAAGGCAGCCTCTTAACCAACAAGGAGAGAACCAACTCCACAAAGTTGTATTCTGAGCTCTCTGTGCTTGTCAAAGCATGCTCACAAACATAAGCACGCCACACACACACATGTATTATATATTCTTTTGGCTCGCGAGGTGGCAGGAGCAAGAGTCTGCTAGCTCATGTCAAGACAAAGTGAGGAGAGAAGAGAGAAGACAGACTGTTACTCAGAACGCTGTGTCTAAAATGACATCATTCTGAGTCACAGATATTCCTCAGTTGGTAGAATGCTTGTCTAGCATGCACTAGTCCATGGGTTCTAATCCCCAACACTACATCAACCAGGTATGGTGGCCATGGCTGTAATCCCAGCATGGGAAGGAAACAGCAGGAATACCAGAAGTACAAGGTGAGAGACCCTAGGTCTGAAAACAAAGAAACAAACAAAAATTCCAAAAGCAGACAAACAAATGAACAAAACAGCTTATTTCTGTGAGAAATGTTAAGTATTAATTAATTATTAATATTAAGTTTACTAACAAGGGAGGTGGTACCTAAACCCCTCAAACTCCAGAGGTTGGGTTTCCACTCCGGTGGGAGGATTGCCACGGGGCCCAGGGCACAGCAAGTTCCAGACCAATTTTAGCAATGGAGTGAGACCCTACCGCAAAAAAACAGACAGACAGACAGACAGGGAGACAGGGAGACAGAGACACAGAGAGATTAATTTTCTTAGCTATTTTAGATTTACTTCTGTTTTGAGATCGATAGAACTGGGGAAGTCCCTTCCCTTCTGATGACCCCAAATCTACCTGCAAGAGCTTGGATTATAGGTGTGCACCGCACAGGTGTATGAGCTGCTAAGGATCAAAGTGAGATTGTACTCATGTTAGGCAAGAACCCTACGAATGAAGCCACATCCCCAAACTTAGAATTTTTTTCTCACAACTGCTTATTAACATTGACATTTTCATAATGGATCTACTTTTTTTTTTCTTTAAAACAAAATTTTATGTAGCCATGGCTGTCCTTGAACTCACTATGAGGTTGATAACAGTCTTGAACTCCCAATGAGGTCTCTCTCCAACTTCCAAGTTTGGGATACAGGTTTAAGTTACCATGCCCAGCTTCCTGCGTTCCTGCTCCTAGTCTTCAAACTCTGGTGTGTTTTTGCTCCATTTTGTTTTTGTTTTTGTGTTTGAGACAAAGTCTCCTAGCTCTGGCTGGTCTGAAACTCAAGATCCTCTGCCTCTACCCCCAGAGTTCAGTGATTATAGACCTGTACCTCTGTGTCTGACTAGGCAGTCACATTTCATAAGCTAACGGCACCTGTTATCACACATGCACACACAGTATGAACTGGGCATGAATCAGTCTGGCTCTTGAAGTATTATTGATCATGGTTAAGATTGTTTTTCAAGCCAGGCGGTGGTGGCACAACCTTTAATTCCAGCACTTGGGAAGCAGAGACAGCAGATTTCTGAGTTCGAGGCCAGACTGGTCTACAGAGTGAGTTCCAGGACAACCAGGGTCACACAAAGAAACTCTATGTCTAAAACAAACAAACAAACAAAACAACAACAAATTGTGTTCATATTTTGCTATTAAACTATGTAAAGTAAATTACAGGGCAATAGCTCTATTTGGGTTTCATTTGTGTGTTTGTTTTGGTTTGGTTTGGTTTGATATTTCAGTTTTTCAGACAAGTTTCTCAGTGTAACAGCCCAGGCTATTCTGGAACTCCCTTTGTAGACCAGGCTAACCTTGAACTCACAGAGATCCACCTATCTCTGCCTCCCAAGTTCTGGAATTAAAGGTGTATAACACCATCTCCCAATGGCTTTTGCTGTTGTTGTTGTTGTTGTTGTTTTGAGACAGACTAACTCTATAGCCCAGGCTGTCCCAGAACTTCATTGTTTAACTCAGGCTGGCCTCACACTCACGGCCTCAGCCTCCTGAGTTGTGGGATGGTAGGCGTACATTACAACCATGCCCAACAAAAATGTTTTGCATTTTTTGTCAACCCAATAGGCAGAAAATTTGTCCCTTTGTCCCTCAGATCAAGGACATCTTGGGCTACATGGGACAGACTCTTCCTCAAAAAATTTAAATAAAATAAAACTATATACACACATACACACACAAACACGCACACAAAGAGCTCAACAGTAGACTATGTTCAACTCCCTAAACAACCCTCTCCCTCCCCAAAAAAGAGGCCAGGTGTGGTGGTACACACCTGTAAATCTGAGCACTTGGAAAGCTAAGGCAGGATTTTCATGAGTTCTAGACCATGTGTTACATAACAACACCCTTTCTCAAACACATACAAAAACAGACAGTGAGGTATCACAAAAGAAAAGCAGGACCTGAGGCTCTGGTCATAAAGTTATTAAACACCAAAAACTCCCAGATCCCTAGCAGTAATTAAACCGGTGTCTATAAGCAGATATCTTTAGTAAATATGTGCCTGGCTTTGAACAAAATCCAGACTGAGGTGGTAGAGAAATCAGCTGTAATCTATCACTTATAAAGGGACACGCAGAAGAAAGCTTTCTTTAAATACCTAGCAAAGCTAGGGAATGAGGTGTCTGTAGCTACAGCTTCCCGGGGACAGCTGGGAGGGGAGGTCACAGTTCACCTGTTCTCACTACAGCTCCCAAAACCACAGTTGTGCTGAGTGAAGGACTTATTGTGCACCAACAAGCGCTACAAAGCCCCAGTGTAGAGTAGAGTGAAGGTGCGTGGTTGATCGGCAGTTATGATTCACCAGACAAGCTTTAATATATATAATTCAGTTTTAATAAAGGAAAGGAAAGGGAACTTACAAATCCAAGGTTCCAGCGAGGAGGGCAGGAAAACAAAGAGAGCGCGGGCCGCAGGCCCGCAAGATTTTATAAGTCAATATTAGCCTAAGGGGGACACGCCTAAGAGGGACACGCCTTTAGACCAAGGGGGACACGCCTTTAAACCAAGGGGGACACGCCTTACAAAACAAGGTTTTGGGCTAGGCTTCCCCTTCATCTCCCCCTTTTGTCTAAATAAGACAGAACCAAACCAAATACAACTATATTCAATAGGAACAAATAATAAATATAAAATTACAAACAATATTAAGAAGAAACATATAACAAAAGTTTTACTAAGTATTCTATTTCAAGGAGTCTAAATAATGTAGAGGGTAACTACAATTATCTAATCTTCAACCCCATCAAAGATCTGAGAAGGGAAGTAATATTACTTAAGCAACCAGGAAGTACAAACAAGAAACTTCCAAAATGTGCAACAAATGACAGAGACAACTAACTACCTGGGCAGTCACCCAAAGTTTCGTTTTGCAATGTTGAGGCAACCAACTTTGGCTAAGGCCTAACACAACTGACATAACATTTTTCAAAGGCAAGGAACTTTTTGTAGAACTGTCCAACCCTGTCTTGGCAAGATAAGACAATCCTGTTTTTATCCATTTACGGATACTCTGAAACTCTGTCAGTGGTCGAGGTATGGGCTTTTTCTTTGCCTAAAGGCCACTTCTGCCAAGAAGAAGACAAGCTCCCAGTGGAGTGTCTTTGGTGCTCAACATTCTCTCGGGAGTAGAGTGGTGTTGCCAGGAGTGATTGTGTCTCATAAGTACCAAACTCTAGGTTAGATTAAAGGCCATGTTCTACAGCTCTTCAAAGAGGTCGAAGATTATACTATCTATACTAAATATAATTTCTATGTATCTAAAAAACCTGAAAAACAACTGTGCAATAAATGAGGACAATATCCCCAAACGTAAACAATGTCATTATACAAATAATATCAGAGGTAGAAATGTACATTGCAATATGATAGATATCTCAATATAACAATTGTTTTAAACAGAGGTAGAAGCATACTCTCATACAATAGAGGTAGAAGCATACTCGCATACAATGTTCAATATACAAGAATCAACACCAATGCAATTTTCTAATAACAATAATTCACAAATACCAATCATCCCATCAAACCAGGTAATCCCCCCCCCTTTTTTTTTAAACACCCCTGAGTCCATATAATACCTCCCCCATCCCCTCAACCCTATACCATCTACCAAATGATGTCCCTAAACCAGAGGGCAAACTCTGTTGGGAGAGGGGGCGTCGTCCTCTAAGATTGCTTCTAGCTGACATGGGGGCGACGTTCTTCTCAGGGGGTTCCATGAAAGCAAATGATGGTAAAATTCCCAGAATAACATTTTGTCGAGGAAATTGTAACTAGCCTCTGAGTGTTTTGAGGAGGTCCGGCCAGAGTGTTGTCAAAATTGTACACCATTTGAAACTGTCTTGTGTAGTTGGTACCAAAAAAAAAACCAAAAAAAAGGTCTAATTTTAGCGCTATTAAAAAACATGACGTCATAGTAACCAGGTGAAATTGATGTTGTGGGGCCCCATCTTCATCCTGGAAACTTCAAAGATTACTGAAGGAAAATTTGTTGTTTGTTACAGGAAAGGTAAACATTATCTACAAAGACATATACAGACATATATATTCGATGGAAGGTATAATAAAGACAGACAGATATGAGGAAAGGCAAAGAAAGTTTATCAAGTATCATCATCATCATCATCATCATCATTATTATTATTATTATTATTATTATTATTATTATTATTATTATTATTATTCTGTCCCATTTCATGGCTCCTGACCTGAGACAGAAACTCTGACATATCTCTTATAAACAGGCTTGGAATTGAAGAAGGACTGAGCCATAGTCCAACTCCAAAACCAGCTCTATATACATATAAATAAAGGCACAGTATATATGTAAAAAAATGTTTTATACTTACTAAACATATTCGGGTTCTGTGTTGATCCATATTAGGTTGTAACTAGTGTCCATGCATCAGTATTTAAATATCCAGGGTCCCTTAAGTTCTTTGAAGATGAGTGGTTTCCTGTGGAGATAAGAAAAGAACCCTGCCCCCAACCTATATGCTTTTCTTACCATCAGTATGATCATCATCCTTGTGAATGAATTATTTTTCTTTTCCAAGGGGCTTCTTCTCTTCAAACCGAACCTTTATTAATTTTGACGGTATCCACAATTTTTCCTCTCCTGTGGAGACAAGAGCAAAACCCCTTCCCCAACGCAGCACATCTCCTGGCTTCCACTGCGAGGTCAGCACATCCTTGAAATAAACTGGTTGATTTAATTCAGCAGACTTTTCCATTATCCAATGTCTTTCTGCAGCCGTTGTCCCCTTCTCATTAGCGTTGAGAAAATTCAAGGTTAATAAAGCACTATGTAACCTATTTCTAGGGGTATTTTCCACCCCTTTCTGTTTGTTTAACATGTCCTTTATAGTTCTATTTGATCTTTCTATGACTGCTTGACCTGTAGGATTGTATGGTATACCTGTAACATGCTTAATATTGTAATAAGCAAAAAACTGTTTCATTTTCCTAGAAACATAAGCTGGACCATTATCCGTCTTTATTTGTGTAGGTATACCCATGATGGCCATAACTTCTAATAAATGAGTGATTACTGAATCAGCTTTTTCTGAGCTTAAAGCAGTTGCCCATTGAAAACCTGAATAAGTGTCAATGGTGTGGTGTACATATTTTAATTTGCCAAATTCTGCAAAGTGAAACACATCCATCTGCCAGATTTCATTCCTTTGAGTGCCCTTTGGATTAGCCCCTGCAGGCAGTGGTGTTTGGTTATAAAAAGAGCAAGTAGGGCATTTCTTTACAATTTCCTTAGCTTGTTGCCATGTAATAGAAAACTCTTTCTTCAAGCCTTTGCTATTGACATGATGTTTTTTATGAAATTCAGAGGCCTGCAGCACACTACCAATCAACAATTGATCAATTTCTGCATTACCTTTTGCTAGAGGACCTGGCAGACCCGTATGGGATCTGATGTGTGTTATATACATAGGGCAAAGCCTGTTCCTGATCATGTCTTGTACCTGGATAAACAATGAGGTTAGTTCTGTATCATCAGGTATAAATTCAGCAGTTTCAATATGTAAGATTACTCTTTCTGCATATTGTGAATCAGTAACTATATTAAGCGGTTCTTTAAAATCCCTTACCACCATAAGAATGGCATATAATTCTGCCTTCTGGACAGAATCATAAGGGCTTTGTTCCACCTTACTCAAATCTTCTGATTTGTAACCTGCTTTCCCTGATTTATTAGCATCAGTATAAAATGTACGTGCTCCAGTTATCGGAGCATCACGGATGATTCGAGGGAGAATCCAAGAAGTTCTCTTTATAAAGTTAAGCCTCTTGCTTTTCGGATAGTTGTTATTGATTTCTCCCAAAAAATTAGCGCAAGCTCTTTGCCATGGTTCGTTATCTTCCCACAACTTTTTTAGTTCATCAGCAGTGAAAGGCACTATAATTTCTGCTGGGTCTATGCCTGCTAGTTGACGAAGTCTCAATTTGCCTTTTATAATTAATTCAGAGACTTTTTCCACATAAGTTTTTATTTTCTTACTTGGTTTATGTGGTAAAAAGATCCATTCTAAGATAATATCATCTCTCTGCATTAAAATTCCTGTAGGAGAAATTTTGGAAGGCAATATGACGAGAATACAACTGAGCTCTGGATTCACCCTGTCCACATGTGTCTCTTGTAATTTCTCTTCAATCATTCTCAGCTCCTTTTCTGCTTCAGCTGTTAATTCTCTGGGACTGTTTAAGTCTTTTTCACCATCCAAGGTTTTATTTAAATGAATTATCATATCAGGTGTTATGCCAACAGCTGGTCGTAAGCTGGAAATGTCTCCTAACAACCTTTGAAAGTCATTGAGAGTCCGTAACCGATCTCTCCTAATTTGTGCTTTTTGTGTCTTAATTTTTTGTAAACCTATTTTATAACCTAGATAATTAACAGAATCTCCTCTCTGAATTTTTTCAGGAGCAATCTGCAATCCCCATTTAGGTAAAAGTATTTTTTTTTTTTTAAATATTTATTTATTTATTATGTATACAATATTCTGTCTGTGTGTATGCTTGAAGGCCAGAAGAGGGCACCCATTATAGATGGTTGTGAGCCACCATGTGGTTGCTGGGAATTGAACTCAGGACCTTTGGAAGAGCAGGCAGTGCTCTTAACCTCTGAGCCATCTCTCCAGCCCCCTAGGTAAAAGTATTTTTACTTCTTCAAACAGTCTTTCTAAAGTAGCCATGTTTGAATCAGATAACAGAATATCATCCATGTAATGATAAATTATCGACTTGGGAAATTGCTTGCGTATTATTTGCAATGGTTGATTTACAAAATATTGGCACAGGGTGGGAGAGTTCAACATGCCCTGTGGGAGGACGGTCCACTGGTATCTCCTTGTAGGTTGAGAGTTATTATAAGTAGGCACTGTGAAGGCAAACTTTTCTCTGTCCTTTTCTTGTAAAGGTATAGTGAAGAAACAATCCTTTAAATCAATTACTATGAGAGGCCATCCTTTTGGTAATAAAGATGGCAGAGGAATTCCAGATTGCAGAGAGCCCATAGGTTGAATAACCTTATTGATAGCCCTGAGATCTGTCACCATTCTCCACTTACCAGATTTTTTCTTAACAACAAATACAGGAGAATTCCAAGGGCTGGTAGATTCTTCTATATGTCGAGCATCTAATTGCTCTTGTACCAGCTGTTCTAAAGCCTGCAACTTTTCCTCAGCTAAAGGCCATTGCTTTGTCCATATTGGTTTCTCAGTCAACCATTTTAGAGGCAGTGCTGTTCGTATCTCTGAAGGGCCATCAATTGCTTTGCATTCTTGTACAGCCCGAACAGCCGGTTTCCGCCTTCTGTAATATCTTTAATATTTCCCTCGGTGATATAGGCTCTAGAAGCAGCAGGAATGTTAATTTGGGTATTCCATTGCTGCAACAGGTCACGGCCCCATAAATTCACTGCAATATTGGCTACATATGGCCTTAATTTTCCTATTTGTCCTTCTGGCCCTATGCATTCAACCCATCTCGTGCTCTGCCTTACTTGAGATAGGGTTCCAATTCCCAGGAACTGAACATTTACATCCTGAAGAGGCCAATACGGATGCCAAGATTCTGGAGTAATGATACTTACATCCGCACCTGTGTCCAGTAGGCCAGTAATAAAAACGCCATTTACACATACTCTTAACTTTGGTCTTTGTTCATTTATAAAAGTCTGCCAAAATACACGTAACTCATCTTTCAGGCCATTTTTGCTTTTAACAGCAGGCATGGGGCTTTCTAATTTTCTTGATGAGGCATGTTCTCGGCAGTAACCGGAAATGACTGGACCACATTCGCCATGGGGGCCTGCGAGAGGCCCCCCATTGAGTTTCCCAGTGGCAACAGGTTGCCTTGTCTATCTCTTGTTGACCTGCACTCATTTGTCCAGTGTCTGCCTTTTCCACATCTCCTACATATACCTGAAGGCTGAGTCCTCCTACGTCTGTTATTTCTAGAAGAGGCATTATTATTATTATTATTATTATTATTATTATTGTTGTTGTTGTTGTTATTATTATTATTATTATTTCTGAAAATCCGTTGTCTGCAATTCCTTTTAATATGTCCCATCTTGCCACAATTAAAACATTTGGTAACTTGATGCCTCCTTTTTGCATTAGAAATTGCTTCTTCGACCCATGCTTCAGTGCCATAGTCAAATGATTCAACATTCATTGTATGTAAGACCCATTCGTCCAAGGGCGCTGATCTCATCTTTAAAGGCCCCAGGATCCTTTTACACTCCACATTGGCATTCTCATAAGCCAAAGATTCAATTATTATACGTCTTGCTTCTGGGTCAGATATCCCTATCTGTACAGCTTTAGTTAGCCTTTGTAAAAAATCACTAAAGGGTTCTCTCTGACCCTGTTTAACTCTGATATATGATTCCAGTCTCTGTCCTGGGTCTTGAACCCTGTCCCAAGCCTTTAAAGCTGCTGTAGTACATATGGATAAGGTGTGTTCATCATAATTCGCTTGTTCCAGAGGATCGGAGAAAAGTCCTTCACCTAGAATTTGATCTAGGGAGATCTCAATTCCCTTTGCTCTTTCCTGCTGTTCTAAAAGTTTAGCCTCTTGTCTGAACATGCATTTCCAATTTAATTGTGACCCACTCTCTAGAACAGCTGATACTAATTGTACCCAATCATGAGGCGTTGCCTTATTGCTTATAGACCAAGTTTTGAGCATCTCTCTAACAAAGGACGAATGTAGCCCAAAGTTCATAATGGCTTGTTTAATTTCTTTGAGATCATTCATACGGACGGGTTCCCATGTATATTCCTTGATGACTTTAGGGTTTTTGGAACCAGTCACCTTTTCTGACGTTACTATTGGAAAGGCAGGTAGAACTTTATGGAAATTATCCCGGAGAGTTTTACTCATTGACGGAGTTAAATTTCGCCTTTGTACCGTTTGCTCCTGTTCTATAATTTCCTCAATCTTTTCTAATCTGCTTACTATTGCCTTTTGTAAGGCCTGGATCTCCTGTCCAGAATTATGCTCCAAGGCCTTCATGGAGGATTCCAAAACATGAAGTTTGTCCAGTAGAGTTAGTGTCTCATCCTTGGATAGAATTTTCATGGCCTGAATTGTGCCTTCTTGTATTGACAATCTGTCAGCCAATCTGTCATATCCTTTAGACAAAGTCCGATTTTCACATTCAGCAGTTTTAATTCTCTCTGATAATGTTTCAGACAGGGACTGAAGTTTACGATCCAAATCAGCTGTTCTCTCCTCCGCAGCAATGAGTCTCTCCTTAATATCAGACTGTAGTTTTTCTAAATTTTGCTCATTTGACCGAGTCATATCAGACAAAGCCTTATTCCCTTCCTTGAGACCTTCAAACTCTTTCTTGGTGTCCGTCTGAATTGTTTTTGCAAATACCTCGACCGACTTAAAGTTGTTACTCAAAACAGTTGTGCCCTTTCTTAAGCATTCAACCTCTGACCTAAGAATCCTGGTTTCATTCTGTAAGGACTTTATCATTTTTCTATTTTCAAACCATGTAAGGGAGAAACCAAATACGAGAAAAATTGCAAGCCCTATAAACATCCAAGTTATGGGAATATCATATGTATCCTGTAATATTTCTACCATAGTACAATTAAATAGACTGCAGAAGCTTTCAACGGTGATATGGTCAGACATTTTTTTTTTTTTTTTTAATCAAAAGAAATTTTACCTGAAATGACCGTTCCCTGCCAGTAGGTCGCTAGGGCAATAACCGCTCGGCCAAACCGAGTCACACACACGTCCTTTGCTCCGTACAAGCGGGGCTGGGACAGGCTAGTCTGGGAAACTGCTCTGAAGCAATCAAGAGCCCAAGGCCGAATCCTTGCCACGCAGTGTGGGAACTGGAGCTGAAGGCTCCCAAATGCCCGAGTTGGACGCCAAATGAAGGTGCGTGGTTGATCGGCAGTTATGATTCACCAGACAAGCTTTAATATATATAATTCAGTTTTAATAAAGGAAAGGAAAGGGAACTTACAAATCCAAGGTTCCAGCGAGGAGGGCAGGAAAACAAAGAGAGCGCGGGCCGCAGGCCCGCAAGATTTTATAAGTCAATATTAGCCTAAGGGGGACACGCCTAAGAGGGACACGCCTTTAGACCAAGGGGGACACGCCTTTAAACCAAGGGGGACACGCCTTACAAAACAAGGTTTTGGGCTAGGCTTCCCCTTCAGTAGAGGGACAGCATCAGTCCTTACTTTGCCCTGGGGGACACTGAGCAAGCTCTCCCACCCACTAGGTCGCTGTGAGTGGGAACCAGGCCGCGAGTGAAGTCTGTAGCCCAAGGCTGGCACCAAGATGTCCAGGGTGTCTGATAAGCTAATCCTCTTCCCGCTCACTACCTTTTTTTGGTTATGTATGTATATGTATATGTACCTGTGTATGGATACATGCACGTGAGTGTGGGGGCCTGAGGAGGCAGGAAAGGATGCTGGATCCCCTGGAGCTGGAGTTAGAGGTGGTTGTGAGCTACCTGATTGGTGTGTGAGTGTTGGGAAGTGAACCCGGGTCCTCTGCAAGAACAAGAAATATTCTTAACCACTGAGCCCTCTCTTTGGCCCGCAGTTTTTTGATTTTTGTTTGTTTGTTTGTTTGTTTAAGACACGTTCTCACTATGTATCCCTCACTAGCCTAGAACTGGCTTTACAGACCAGACTAGCTCTGAATTTGTATTGATCCCCCTGCCTTTGTTTGTCTCCTGAGTGTGGGATTACGGGTGATTGCTGCTAAATCTGGCCCCATACAGATTTAAAGATTTCATCCCTTTGTTACTGGACATGGTGATAAGGAACTGTCTGAAAAATAAAAGAAAGGGGAAAAAAAGAAAATAAGAAAAGGAAAATAAAAAATTTCTCCATTTTTCCTTTGCAGTACTTCAGCCACTCAGTGATTTACTAAAAACTCTGTATTATGTAATGTAACCCATCTTTCTCTTCACCACTGGTTTATTAAGATAACCATCCACTCATTTCTGTCTAGATATTAACAGGGCAGGCATTTGAGAAGCCTAATGTTGCAAAGGTGAGTAAGTCTGAGACCACCACACCAACACTCTTTTTTTAAATTTATTTATTTATTTATTTATTTATTTATTTATTTATTTATTTATTTATTATGTATACAGTATTTTGTCTGTGTGTATGCCTGCAGGCCAGAAGAGGGCACCAGACCCCATTACAGATGGTTGTGAGCCACCATGTGGTTGCTGGGAGTTGAACTCAGGACCTTTGGAAGAACAGGCAATGCTCTTAACTGCTGAGCCATCTCTCCAGCCCACACCAACACTCTTTTTTTTTTTTCACACCAACACTCTTAAAGCAGAGAAAAGTATTTCTAGTGGGCTGCTGCAGCAGGAACTTAACCCAAATCATGAAACTCTGGGCCTTACAGCTCTTTGTCTTTTATGTGCGAAAACACACACCCTAGTTGTCATGCTTCAGTTAGCAAGAAACATAACTACAGAAACCAAACAGCAAGGCCAGTACATTTAGAGACTTTCTTGGGACTGTGGATTAGGTCTCTGATGGATTAGGTCTTTGCTTCTATTTTGGCAGATGTTGGGGCTTATGTGCTGGAGTTTAAGGTCAGGAAAGAGCCCCTAACACGTCATCAGTTGTGCTAAGGTCTGAGGCCTATTATACCTGACATGTGTGTGGTCCCAGGCTAGACATCTCTACAATGATGTATGTGCAATCATATGTAGACATGTAATCATATGTAGACATGTAATCATATGTAGACATGTAATCATACGTAGACATGACTCCAGGCCTTAGCCCACAGGCCATGTAGCCAAGAACAGCTATGAATGCAACCCAACACAAAACTGTAAACTTGCTTAAGGCATGATAAAATATCTTGCACGTGTGTGTGCCTTCAGAGTCTAGAAAAGGGGATTAGACCCCCCTAGAACTGGAATTACAGATGTTTGTGAGCCATTTGATATGGTTACTGAGAACCAAATTCAAGTTCTCTAGGAGAATATTTTTTATGATACTTTAAATTTTATTTTTCAATTTTTAAAATTATGTGTACGTGTATGAGTGGTGTACATGAGCATAGGTGCCCACAGAGGCCGGAAAAGTGTATCAGAACCTCTGGAGCTGGAGTTAGAGGAAGATAGAGCTGACTGGCATGTGTGCTCAGAATCAGACTTGGGTCCTCTGCAAGAGCAGTGTGCACCAAAACTGCTGAGCAGCCTCTCCAGCCCCTTGGTGATTAAGTTTGCTTGTTTTTGTTTTTTCGAGACAGGGTTTCTCTGTAACTTTGGAGCCTGTCCTAGAACTCTCTCTGTAGACCAGGCTGGCCTCGAACTCACAAAGATCCACCTGTCTCAGCCTCCTAAGTGCCACCACCAGCTGGCAAGTTTTTTATAATTCAATTGAGAGGTTCTTTTCCTTTCTTCCTTTCTTCCTTCCTTCCTTCCTTCCTTTCTTTCTTTCTTTCTTTCTTTTTTAATTGAGAGGTTCTTAATTGTAAGAAAGAGTCAATGATTACATCATGTTGCAATACCAGATGGCTCCACAGATGACACTGTCATCCTTGGTGCCATTCTGGCAGCTGCTTATTTTTGCTTCTATGGCACTGGGAAACTCCTGGTTTCCTTTTCTTTTCTTTCTTTCTTTCTTTTTTTTTTTTTTGAGATTTATTTATTTATTTATTTATGTGTACAGTATTCTCAGTTTTCTGTACGTGTGTATGCCTTCAGGCCAGAAGAGGGCACCAGATCTCATTACAGATGGTTGTGAGCCACCTTGTGGTTGCTGGGAATTGAACTCAGGACCTTTGGAAGAGCAGGCAGTGCTCTTAACCGCTGAGCCATCTCTCCAGCCCCCGGTTTCCTTTTCTTTATTCCTGATTCTGCTTCCTCCTTTCTTTCCCATTTCCCCATCTCTTTTACCGCTCTTTTCTTCCACCCAGGATTTGAGGCTTCACTACCCTATCAGAGACCTTCAGAATCACCAAGAGGCTTGGAGGGAGCTCAGCTGTTAAGAGGGCTTACTGCTCTTCCAGTGGACCAGTGGTCAGTTCCCAGCACCCACATGTTGGCTCACAGCCATCTGTAATTCTAGTTCCAGGGACCTAGTGCCCTCTTCTGGCTCCCTCCGGAAGCAGGCATGCAATACACAGACATACATGCAAACAAAACACTCATGCACATAAAATAAAAATAGATATCAAACTCAGAAATAAAAGACTACTAAGAGGTGGATGATCAATTAGTCCATACTTGAGAGAGTCAGCCTAATTTGATGAGGTCTTGGCTTCCTCATTTCCCTATTATGAGACCTCAGGCAAGTCTGTTACTCTGTCATCTACTAAACTAGGACAATTATATCCTGTTTACAGAGCCAATGAAACTATCCACTGCAACCAATATTATTGTTTGGCTCTAAAGAAGCTCTGAATATCAGGAAATCTCAACCCAAGGCAGATAGGCAGTCTACTGAATAGTGTGGAAGATGCACAGAGAGTAATGTCCTCTCAGGGCAAACAGGTTTTAAGCAGGATGTGGGGAAGAGATAGGGATTAGGGGGGAGCAGGCGGAAGGATTAACTAACAGTATATGGAGGAGCCCATAAGGAAATCGGATACTTTATAAACTAGTCAAAAATAAAATTTAAAAAAATCATAATTTGAATGAAAAAAAATAGCCTGTGTGAGTGGATAAAGCTGCTCTCAGAAGCCATTGGTAATTAAATGAAAACCCCAGTGTCAGGGGGTAGGCTACTGCTCCATGAATTGCTGGCCAGGAGAAATCCCTCGGGCCCCCAAAACAATATAGACAATTGCTACTACCGCTGGTGTCACATAAGAATTGGATGGCAAGACTATTATCAAAAAGATACCACATAATGCCCCGGTCAGAAGAAACAGAGAGATTAAACCGAATTGAGCTGACAGCTTCCTCCCTGCTGGCTAGCCCTGACAGTGCCGCGCAAGCTGTAGAGAAGGTCATCAGAACTCTTGCTCACCTGCAGCCTTTTCCTGCTACAGTGCTGACCAGCCGGACCAGGAGGGCTCACCGGTACAACGATGGCAAGTCTATATTGGAGCAACCAAATGCTTTCCAGCAGCAGTTGATCTCAGCTCCATGCAGGAAAATTCATGTCTGACTCTGTAAAATCAGAAGCCCATGGCTGAGAAGGGCACAACTTTAGTGGGGCAGTGCCCACTGTTGTTTCTCTAGATGGGCATGCTATGTGTAGTAGGGAACCTAGGAGAGTCCGTGTATCCAGGGTAAACATTAGGATGAAGTAGCTGTTGTCCAGAAGTACTTAGACCTTGAAGAAATCATTGGAGAAAACAGTGCTCGCTCCCTGTCGTTTATAGAGCATTGCCGTTTTTTTGCGTGACTTTAGTCGTAAGACTGTCCTGGCAAACCTGTACTGTCTTGCATTATTGAGTACTGCAAACAGTACACAATAAAGACTAAAATTGTAGGGGTGTGTTGTTTTCCTTCACGAAACATATAGATTGGATTAGGGGCTTTGATATGAGGAACTTGTTTTATTCAAAAAGCAACTCTTGTGTAACAATCAATAAATGTGCTTCTGCACACTGTCGGGGTTCCTCCCTGCTGCCTCAGAGCCTGATTGTGTTCTGGAGCTACCATCTTCCTTTGATCGTCTTGTGACTCAGAACACTAACATAAGCCCGTCAATTTGCCCTCCAAATGATTGTGTTTATGCTCACAGAACAGTCCTGCTGCTGACTTGTCAGAGAAGCTTGTTTTTTGTAGTGATCTGAGGTGGCTGCTGAGCTCGGCTGATGGAAGTATGTAGAATAAAATAACTGTTGGATGCCCAACTATAAATGGGCATCTATGCCATTCCTTCCAAGGCTTTGGAAACATTATGGAAGAAGGAGTTGAAAGGGACCAGAGGAATCAGAGTGAAGGGTGGAACCCTGTGTTCTGGGCATGACAGAACTTTTTTCTTCTTCCTTCCTTCCTTCCTTCCTTCCTTCCTTCCTTCCCTCCCTCCCTCCCTCCCTCCCTCCCTCCCTTCCTTCCTTCCTTTCTTCCTTCCTCCATCCCTCCTTCCCTCCCTCCCTCCCTCCCTTCCCCCCCTCTTTCTTTGTTCTTTCTTACTTTCTTCTGAGACAGGGTCTCTCTATGTAGACCAGGCTGGCCTGGAATTCAGAGTTCCACCTACAATGCATGTACCACCAGGCCAGGCCACTGTTTTGTTCTTGAACTCACAGCAACTATGGTTACCTTCGCCAAGATTGGGCCTGTCAACACCCAAATATACGGGAAAAAGGGAGTCCATGGGGTTGTTATGGGATATTTGTACACTGTGTGAAGGTATACTGCTGTGATTGGTTTAATAAAGAACTGATGGCCAATAGCTAAGCAGGAGGTACAGGTGGGACTTCCAGGCAGAGAGAGGATTTATGCCCAGTAAAGGATGATGGGTAAAGGAAGGATATTTTTCTTCAGTAGTATAGCCACTGGTAAGGGGCCCATGCTCCTATAAACAAACTCTTATCTACACTCCTGAAAATAACCCTAAAGAAACTCAGTGGGACATACACACACACATACACACATGTGCACACATATACACACACACACGCGCACACATATAAGCACGAAGTGGCTAGTTGGGCAGAAGAAGGTAATTAGCAGGAGTGGGAGAGGGCAAGAGATGGTAACTAAGAGAGGGAATGAGCATTGATAAGTAAAAATATCCCCGATATTTTTATATTGGCAGATAACTCTGCCAGTATACTAAGTCAATCAAACTCATTAAATGCTAGGTTTTAATCTGAGCAAAGCATTCCAGGGTGCTCCCAGGGGAAGAGGAGGGGAACCATGAGGGGAAGTCTCGGGCTGGAGCTACTGCTTGGTGGGCTTTCTTTGGGAGGGGTCTGGAGAGCTGCTGCTTGATCCGCTGAAGTCAGGGTTTAGAGTATGGCCCCAAGCTGAAGATGCCCAATAAATATGATGGAAATACATTGTATACATTGATGAGAGCATCATAATGAAATCCAGTATTGCATATAATTAATATATGCTAATTCAAACCATTTTAAAGAGTTAATGTAATTTCTAGTAGCCAGCACAGGAAAGTACACAGTATAACTACATAAGAACTACTGTTATTTTCTATTCCCAGGAAAAGAACAAATGGCTCTGCATCCGCCCTGACCTCTAGTCTTTCCTAGGCACAGTGCGGAGAATGTCGGAGTTCGCGTCTCTGGAGCTATTCACCATTCCAGTCTGGCATCATGAATGCCTCTAAAACCATTTGATTTTGCAAAAAATTTTAATATAGAGTTTTTTTGTTTTGTTACATTTTTTGAGATAGTGTTTCTCTGTGCAACATCTTTGGCTGTCCTGGAACTTGCTTCATAGACCAGGCTGGCCTCTAACTCTCAGAGATCTGTCTGTCTCTGCCTCCTGAATGCTGGGATTAAAGACGTGTGCCAACACCACCCAGCTGAATACAGATCTTTAAAGTATCTTTTTAAAAATTGTTTCCTTTTATTTTATGGGTGTATTGCCTGCATGTATCTGTTCACCATGTGTGTGCAGTGCCTGTGGGAGGTAAAGGAAGGTGTCTGATCCTTAGGGGACTGGAGTTACACATGATGGTTAGCTGCCAGGAGACTGCTGGGAGCTAAACCCAGGTCCTCTGCTAACGCCCTGTGTGCTCTAAACTGCTGAGCCCTCCTTCCTGCCCTCAATCTTTGGTCTTTAAGGCATCTTACCACATCCTAAAGAGCTAATGATAAATGTGTTAATAGTAATAACAGTATGTTAGCTACATAAGAAAATGCCCTACATCGCAGTCATACATGTATGTAGAGTTGAATCATCTCCACTGATTTCTTTAAGTTTTATTATTTTATGTATGTGAGTCTTTTGCCTGCATGTGTGTATATGCCCCACACGCTTGTCTGGAGCCTTTGGAAGTTGGAGGACGTTGTCAGATACCCTGGGATTGGAGGTGCATGAGCCCCCATGTGGATGCTGGGACTGAGTTAAGTGCTCAGTGCTCTTCTTCTCTGAGTCAGCTCTCCAACCCAGCCCACCTGAATCTAAGCGGTTAGTGCCAAAAAGATAAAAAATGACAAAGGTGGGTTCAAGAGATGGCTCAGAGGTTAAGAGCACTGGCTGTTCTTCCAGAGGTCCTGAGTTCAATTCCCAGCAACCACATGGTGGCTTACAACCATCTGTAATGAGATCTGGGGCTCTCTTCTGGCCTGCAGGGACACATGCAGGCAGAACACTGTATCCATAATAAACAAATACATCTTTTATTAATATATAATTTCTAAGAATTAAAATATAAGTACAGCATTTTCCTCCGTTTGTTTGACTCTGCCGCCCCTTCCAGTTGTTCCTCCCTAAGCCCCTTCTCAAATTCATGGCCTGTTCTGTAATCAATACAACCTGCTGAATCTGCTTAGTATTCGTATGGTTTCAGAGCTGACCACTTGCCTTGGGTAACCTTTTAAGGGTCTCACCCTGGGGATAACCCACTAACTTTCTCTTTCTCAAAAGTCCTCAGCTATAGGCAGTTCTTTGTCTAAGGGTGGAGCACTGTGACACTCCCTCTCCTGTAATAGTACGGCTCTTGGCATCCCTGTTCAGGTCCTGCTTAGGCGGCCATAGGTGTAGCTCCCCTGTCGTCTCTAGGAGACACAGCCTACAGCAGGCTTGCCAGTCCTCTGGCTCTTACCACCTTTCCATCCCCTCTTCCAGCCTCCCTGGGTCTTAGGTTCAGGAATAAATACAATTAAAAATAGTTTTTCACCTCACGGTTGTGCTGCATGCCTTTAACCCCAGCACTCAGGAAGCAGAGCGTTTGCGGCCAGCCTGGTCTACAGAGTGGACTCTAGGGCTGGGCTACACATAAAAACCCTATCTCAAAACCAAAAACAAGCAACAAACAAATAAGAAAAAAAAACCCACAAAAAAATCAAAATAGCATAGTATTAGCTTTAGAACTGAAAAACCATGGGGTGTTTGTTTGTTTTGCTATTTGAGATGATCTCTTTGTGGCCCTGTTTTTCCTAGAACTTGCCATGTAGACCAGGTTGGCCTCAGAGATATCCACCTACCGCTGCCTCCAGAGTGCTGGGATTAAAGGCCAAGTAACCACATTCGGTTTGAACACAAACTTAAATCTCTGTTCTAAACTACGTGTGGTGGGCTTCTCTGTCACCCTGGGGAAAGGGGAGGCTGAAGGACCAGGGATTCAAAGCCAGCCTCGGGCTACATGTATAAACAGGAACAAATTAAACTCTTGGAGCTTTAATTGCCTCATCTGGGAAAACGTTGCTGTACTAATAATCACCTCCCAGGATTCTGATAAAGATTAGATATGGAAGGACAGGTGGGACTGGGCAGAGGGCAAACGGGCTTGCCAGGAAGTGGGAGGAGGTGGAAAGAGAGGTGGAGGAAGACTCTCAAGTTGTCCTCTGTCCTTGAGGAGGAGTGGGCTGTGTTGTACTCTTCCTCCCAACACATACAAATTAAGAAAAAAAGTAAAGAAAATAACTTTTAGATTAAATAACAAAATAAAAAAAGCATTTATACAGTGACTGTCACAGAGAAAAGGCTGAGACTGCAAAATAGTTATTCTTTTTGTTTGTTTGTTTTTTGAGACAAGGTTTCTCTGTATAGCTTTGGAGCCTGTCCTGGAACTAGCTCTCTAGACCAGGCTGGCCTCGAACTCACAGAGATCCACCTGCCATCTGCCTCCTGAGTGCTGGGATTAAAGGCATGCATCACAACCACCCAGGCCGAACTAGTTATTCTTAAATCAAACAAGCTTGCCGTGACTGGTGGGGCATGCCTCCCATTCCAGCACTCAGAATAAGGCAGAGGCAGCAGGCAAAACATCACTGGGGGTTCCAGGTCAGTCAGGGTTAATAGCAAGACTTGTCTCAAAAAACTCACAAATAAATATGATAAACCCACAGAGATGTGTGTCTGTCACCAGGAACCTTTTCCTGGGTTATGCTTCCGACCTCCAGAGAGGGTGGTTATGAGAATGGCAAGGTGACGCCACTGTCTACTGTCACAGTCTAGTCCATAGCAGCGCACACTCTTCCAAGATCGAGGAGGCATGGGGTGGGTGGCCTGAGGGGTATGCCGGGCGCACCTGAGCAGACTGTATTTCTCCCATCTCTCTTTCTGTTGTTGTTGTGTGTGTGTGTGTGTGTGTGTGTTTAAATTACACGGTCAGCAAAGCATTCCTATATGCTTATGAGCAAGCATGGCTCTGTTGGAGCAGTTAGCCACTTTGGCCACCCGAGTGTGTCACCCTTGCAGGTTTGGAAAGCAGTGTTTTTGCAAACTTTTCTCAGGTTCGCGTTCATAAGAAGTTGCATTTCTCCCAAGCAGTTGGCTTATTGTGGACTGTTGGGTTTAAATTTTTATTTTTTATCTGTGTGTGTGTGTGTGTGTGTGTGTGTGTGTTTTAGCAGAACCAACAGCTTTTATTAAAGGACAGTAAAAAGAACCCCTAGCAGGGGGTACAAGGGATGACTAACTCTCCTTTTCTCAATTCCAAGGGTTGGTGATGTGCAAACAAGAGAATTGCTGCCTAAGCCTTTGGTACAGAGCTGCCCCTCCTATCCCTACAAGACTACTTTTATACATTGGCCCACAACTTCAGAGTTGGAAGTGCTCTGGGAGGACCTTAAAAGACAGAGTTAACTAGCTCTCGTTTTCTCTTAAGGTGGAGATAGTCCAATGGGCCAGGATTTGCAGGAGAGGGAGGCAGAATTGAGGCAGCACATCCAAGCCACGCAAGGAACTCCCAGGGCGTCTCCCAGAACTGTAGGGTAACTGTCCTTTTCCTGCCCTGGGACTGGGTGATGAGCATGTTTCAGAAGTTAGGAAGGGCCAGCCTAGGCCAGCCTTGAGGACCAGGCAGAGGCGGGATGATGTTGACCACAGATCTGGGAACATAAGAGAACAGGCAACCAGCACTGGCCGGAGGGATTTGGACAAGACATCTGTCCTCAGTCTTGCACTCCAGATGTGGAAGACCTGGATTTCCATCTTGGTGGTGCTGCTGACCTACAGACATCGAAGAGACCAGAATTAGGCCACTTCCTCGACAGGGCCATACTTTTTCCAGCTTGGGCTGATATGAGAAGATGAAGGAACAAATTCAAAAGCTCTTACCCTGACAAAACAGCCAGAGCTCAATGAATAGGTTATATTTATCGGCGGTTAGAGGAATCAGTGGGAAAGGTAGGGGTCAATGTTACCCCTCTTGTCCTGTGTTGCCCCACACAAAAGCTCAGCACCTGCAGTCTAAGCTATGAATGCACACAGGAAGAGTGTCCTAGGGTCTCCAGGCCCTGGGTGGAGACAAGGCGGTAAGAAGTGTAAACGGTGTGGTGGGGGCTCGGCTCCAGCTGTCTGGCACTCCCTGGAGCTGGCAGAGGCCGAGCAAGAAGCTCTAGACTCTGGGCGCCTTTTGTCTCAGGGCTTGGCTATGTAAAAGGTGGGGGAAGGGGCAAGAATTCTTGGAACTTGTCCATTCCCTGGAGCCCCCGCTGCCAGCAGGTGCGACAGTGGGGGAGGGCCCTGCAGACAGAGGCCTGCGAGGTCTAGAAATGAGGACGGAGTCCCAGCATTCCCTGGACCGGACAAACAGACTCCACAGCTTCTCGCCTCCCAGCCTGTGAACTTCCAGGCCAGCCAGACTCCATCCTGCTTTTTAGAATTTGATCACAAACTGAAGCCCCTACCCTTCAAGCCCCCTTCTCTCCAGTCTCCAAATCTGGGCCCCATAACTAAGGCTGCTGGACTTTCTGAAATTCGGGAGATGTTTTTATTTTTCCATGATTTACTTGCTTGGGACTCAAAACTTCAGGCACCAGAGACGGACTGGACACATCAACAAAGGTCCGCAACAAACCAGTGTTGGGAGCCAATGAACTTAGACCTGGGTTCAAATCTACATCCCCTTTCCAGTCGGGTGAAGGAAGCATTTCTTCCTTCCTTTTCCGCCTTTACCCCCTGTTTTCCAATTATAATTATTTATTTCAGAAATAGAAGTAGAAATAGCTATGAAAGACAAGGACAGCACTTCCAAGAGGGAAGTGGGTTCAGGAGCCCGGACAGGTCCAACACTCCAAAGCCATTCAGAATTCCGCTGGTAAACCCGGCGTCATCTTTCCTGCTTCTCGGAGACTTTGCACAGAATAACTGCTGGGTTAATGTCTTGGCTTTTGTTTCCTGGAAGAAGGTTTCACTCTGTAGCTCAGATTGTCCTGGAACTCACTGTGGAGCCCAAGCTAGCATCAAACTCAATATAGATAGCCATTCTACTTCAGCCTCTAGAGTGTTAAGGTTATAGGCATGAGTCAATGTTTGGAAAGCTCTTGGTGCAACTCAGTGGTTGCTGACTGGCACTTCCTTTAAAAATCATGGGGACAGAGCTGAGCGGTGGCTCAGCCTGTTAAGTGCGGCGCTTGCAAGTCCCTCTTGTGGCGTGGGGAAAAAAATAATCATCGGGACATAAGGCACGAACTCCAGCAATCCTGGGCTTTAAAATGTATGCATATATTTAAAATATTAAAAAAAAACATATATTACATATTACTATCTATATTTGTGTATTACATATAACTATATATACAGTGTGTGTACATTATATACACCTACTTGTAAGTGTGCACACCCCTCATTCTCATTTGGAGGCTGGATGTCCATCTGGGGTGTCTTCTTCGATTGCTCTCTACCATTTTTATTTGTGTTTTAATTGTCTTTTATTTTTTATTTTTTTTATTTTTTTTAATATTTATTTATTTAATATGTATACAATATTCTGTCTCTGTGTATGCCTGCAGGCCAGAAGAGGGCACCAGACCCTATTACAGATGGTTGTGAGCCATGTGGTTGCTGGGAGTTGAACTCAGGACCTTTGGAAGAGCAGGCAATGCTCTTAACCTCTGAGCCATCTCTCCAGCCCCTAATTGTCTTTTATTTATATGGCTTTTAGTTTTGTTTTATTTTGTTTGAGACAGAGTCTCACTATGAGCCCTGGCTGGCCTGAAACTCTCTATACAGACCAGCCACGGTAGCTAGATTAAAGGCATGTGCAACCAAGCCCATCTCTCTACCATTTCAAAAAAAAAAAAGTGTATGTGTGAGCAAGCGCGAGAGAGCATGCATATGACATGCACAGGATGCCCATCAGCAATCAGCATGCGTGTGGAAGGAAGTGTGAAAGGTTGGCTTTGTGGATTCAGTTCTCCTTCTGCATCTTTATGGGTCCTGGAAATTGAGATCTGATTTTCAAGCTTTGAGGAGTGTCTTTACCAGCTGAAACACCCCATTAGCCCCTGTGCCACGTTTTCTGAGACAGAAATACGGCGATTTTCTCTCACTGAATCTGGAGCTTGCTGTTTGGGCTAGATTGGCTGGCCATCTATCCTCCAGGTTACATCGGTCCTGTCCTCCCTTGCCCTCCCCTCCCCAGAGCTTTCCCCCTTATGGGCTAACAGGATAGTGGGGCAGCCTACATACATAGCTTGTGCATGGCTACAGACTGACGATTTAGAGCATCCTGGGTATTTCACATCCATGAATAGAAACGGGGTTGTGTACAGGCATTTTGCCTTGTATTTTCTCTTCTCTGTAGTGGGATGAAGGGGATCCTTTGCAATGGCGTGTTCTTTTAGGGAGGTTGTCCCTCCCAGAAAGGTGGCCTTTTTTATTTTTATTTATTTTTTGAAAAGATTTATTTATTTATTTATTATGTATACAACATTCTGCCTCCGTGTATGCCCGCATGCCAGAAGAGGGTGCCAGATCTCATTACAGATGGTTGTGAGCCACCATGTGGTTGCTGGGAATTGAACCCGGGACCTCTGGAAGAGCAGCCAGTGCTCTTAACCACTGAGCCATCTCTCCAGCCCCTTTATTTTTATTTTTTAAAAATTTATTTATTATGTTTACAGTGTTTTGCCTACATATATCCCCTGCATGCCAGATCTCAAAAGGACACCAGATTTCATCACCGATGGCTATGAGCCACCATGTGGTTGCTGGGAATTGAACTCGGGACCTCTGGAAGAGCAGCCAGTGCTCTTAACCTCTGAGCCATCTCTCCAGCCCCTTTCATTTTTAATTAATTTATTATTGTTATTTTTTTCAAGGCAGGGTTTCTCTGTGTAGCTTTAGAGCTTGTCCTGGAACTAGCTCTTGTAGACCAGACTGGCCTGGAATGCACAGAGATCCACCTGCCTCTGTCTCCCCAGTGTGCCACCACTGCCCGGCCCTCATTTTTATTTTTAATTTTATGTGTCTGAGTGTTTTGCCTGCTTGCGTGTCTGTGCACCCCATGCATCCACTGTCCACAGAGCTCAGAAGAGGGTGTCAGAACCCCAGGAACGGTGGTGAGCCGCCCATTGTGGGTGCCAGAATCCAAACTGTGATTCTCTGCAAGAGCAGTAAACACCCTTAACCACTGAGACACATCTTCTGCTCTGGTTTGGTTTATTGAGCTAGGATCTCAAGTAGCTCAGGCTGTCCTTGAACTCCCGTGTAGCAGAGGATCCCCCTGCCTCCACCTTCTGAGTACTTTAATTTTAGGTGTTCCTCTCCACACAGTTCATTTTACTTACTTGGTTTTGCTTTGTTTGCCATGCTGAGCATCAAGCTTGGGGCCTTGTGAATGCCTGGCAAGGCCCCTACTGCTGCGTTCGTCCCCAGCTCTTCATTTCCAGGCTGACCTTGAACTCCTGATTCTCCTGCAGCTTTGCAGTGCTAATAAGGCAGGACATAAAGATGGGGAGCTGTGTTGAGATGAGGGAAGGAGCCCCTCATCCCAGAGTTTGATGGATGCCTCTCACCAGCTGAGAAACAGGAATCGCCACACAGTTAATAGCATTTGTCTTTCTGCTTCCCCGGCTGTAACTTGCCATTTTCTAGGGCTCACCAGAAACCCCATTTAAAGACCTGTCCTGAACCCCGCGGGCAACCCTCTGGTTCCTATCGGATTGTAACCCCATCTAAGGCATGTCTAGAACCACCCTAGAATCTCAGTCGCTGAAAAGCAGAGCAGAGTAGAAGAGGGTCCCTTAAGACCCCATTGAACAACCTCATTTCCAAAGCTTCAGAAATCCTTTAATTACATCGGTCACAGGGCCTCTCACAGTCTGGGCAAGGACTGTACTACTAAACCACATTCCAGTTCTCTGCCATCTTTTTTCCCTCCAGAGTACTGTCATATAAATAGAACAACTCAGGTTTGAACTCCTGACCCTTCTGCCTCTCCTTCCCCCAAATTGAGGCCATTAGTTTAATTTATTCTCTTTTGCAGAGCTGGAGAGCAAGCCCAGGGCCTCACATTGGAAGCAAGCGCTTTTCTAGCAAGCTATATCCCCAGCCCTATTTTGCGGGGGGGAGGGGGGATTAGAGGCATGTATCACCTCTGGTGATGGGATCATTATACATTCTGGAACTCTGGAATTTGCAATACAATTTAATTTTTTAAGAACGCTGTCAGCCTACCTACCCATCTTTTTCCTTTCTTGGCCCACCGCAGTGGTGTCTCCTTTCCCCACCATCTTCTCACTGATGCACCGCAGGCAACGGTCCTATCTAGACTGATTTTCTTGGCATTTTGGGGCTCCACGGTCCCTCTGGAAACCGGCAGTGCCCAGGGCTTTCTTTTTGCCTTGCTTTGTTCTCAAAATGTGGAAAGCCTGCATCTTGCCTTGTATCCCAGGTCTGGTCCCAAATGCGCACGCTCCCCCTAGTGGTTTCTTCAAGAAGCACACTGTTATTTTTATTTCCTGGTTTGCCCCCTTGAGGAAATGCCATCTGATTGATAAATTAGTGTCGCTAATCTTCTCTTTGGGACCCAGGGCCGACTCCAGCTCCCAGACAGCTGCCAGACAGGCCAGACTCCTCTTAACTCACAGTTCGCTGATGCATTTCTGAGAAGCTGATGGAAATCTAATGTTTTAGGTTATACTTAACTGCTCTAGGAGAAAGAGAAATGAAAATGAAAGTTATGAATTCTAATAGCTCATTATGGGGCATTCTCCGTGTGCCATTTGCTGTGTTAAACACCTCTACATGAAGATCTTACTTAACTCTCACCACAGTGAGGAATGTCCCAACTTCTCCACTTTGTAGATAAGAAGTTCAAAGGAGCTGTGCAGCCTGGCCAAGATCACCCAGCTGGAAGGTTCCCAGAGCTAGACAGATGCAGGACGCCCACTGCACTTTGAACTGAACATAAGCAACTCATAATGTTTAGGGTAGCGTTTCTCAAGCATTGTGCACATTTTCTTGGGAACCTGACCCAATTGATCAGTGATGGAATACGAGGGGATTCCGAGTCTCCAGTACCCTGATTTCCCAGTAGTAGAGCCATGGAGTTCTTGCATGACATTGTTGGTTTTTTAATTTTTAATTTTAAAATTACATTATGTATGTATGTATGTGTGCGTGTATCCGCGTGATGTGTGTGGATGTGAACATGCCATTATGCAGATGTGAAGGTCAGAGGGCAACTTGCAGAGTTGTAAATGGGTGTCATAAATCAATCCCAGGCTGCCAGGCTTGACAGCTTCACTTGCAGAGCCATCTCCCCTGCCACACAAGTGTTTGGATTCTATGTGGTCCTACCTGCCAGGAACTCACCGTGTAGCCCAGGCTGGCCTCTAAACTGTCGTGATTTTCCTGCCGCGGCTTCCCAAGTGCTGGAAATATGCAGTTCTTTGCAAAACAGGAAACCTATTTGCACTAATATACTGAAAACTGTGTGGGGAAATTAACCTAAGGCTTTTCACTTTACTTGCGTGTTTGCTGTCCCCTCTTCTTTACATGACTGGAGATCCGTCCCACGGTTCCACAGCACACGCTCTACAGCACACGCTCCACAGCACACGCTCCACGGCAACGCTCCACAGCAAATGCTCCACGGCACACGCTTCATGGCACACGCTCCACGGCACATGCTCCACAGAACACGCTCCACGGCACATACTCCATGGCGCATACTCCACGGCACATGCTCCACCAGAACATGGTTCACAGCACATGCTCCACGGAACACCCTTCACGGCACACGCTCCACCGCACACGCTCCACGGCATATACTCTGTCAGCACACACATACTCAGGAATTTGTACTTTTCCATTGACAATACTAGAAATAGACTCTAGGACCTCACACATGCTAGACCAGCTCTCTACCACTGAGCTTCAACCCCAGCACCCCACCCTCCTGTTTTCTTTCTTTTTTTTTTTAAACACAGGGTCTTATATAATGCCCAGACTGACCTCAAACTCAGTAAGAGGCTAAAGCTTGCCTTGAATTCTTTCTGCCTTTACTTCTCAAATGCTAGGTATTACAAATGTGTATACCACATCCAGTAGAATTTCTGCCTGCTCAGCCTCCCAAAGACTGAAATTACAGGCACTCACCATCATGCCTGGCTATTGCACTCTCAGTATTAATTATTCCCAGCTTGTTATATTGTCACACACAGTTGTCCCTTGGTGTCTGTCAGGGATTGCTTCCAGGGTCCTCAGAATACCAACTATGCATGTAATATTTGTGTAAACTCAAGTCCCTTCTACTGTGTGTTGGTTTTGTTTGTTTGTATTGAGACAGAATCTCACTATTATGCAGTCCTGGTTGACTGGAACTCACTACGTAGACCATTCTGGCCTCTAAACTCACAGAAATCCTCTTGCCTCTGCCTCCCAAAAGGCATGCACCATCACACCTGGCTTTCAGCTGAATCTTGAAAGACCAGTTCTTATGTTTTCCTATCAATGGGGGAAATAAATGGTAAAAGACATCAATATCGGCCAGGAGTTAAAAATTTGGAGTAAGAAATAGTCCAGGTGAAAACGGAAGTAACAGTGTGATGGGCTCCAAAGCCAGAAGTCTTGGTTATATCCCCAGCCCTCCATCACCTAGGAGCCAATGACTGAGGTTATAGAACCAGTTCCTCCATGTCAAATGGGGGTAACCAAATAACCAGTTTTACAGATTAAAGTAAATGATTCCAATAAAATGCCCAACACCTTGTAGGTGGTGATGGCACATGCCATTAATCCCAGTACTCAGGAGGTGGATCTGTTAGTTTGAGGTCAGCCTGGCTTATAAAGTGAGTTCCAGGACAGCCAGGGCTACATAAAGAGACTCTGTCTCAAAGAGGAAAAAGAAAAGAAATAAGAAAGAAAGAAAGAAAGAAAGAAAGAAAGAAAGAAAGAAAAAGCCCAACATAGCTCCCATGGCTTAGTAAGTGATCAAAGGAGAGTGACAACCACTCATTTCCCTCCCAGAATCTCTTCCCTGTGGTTTGCGCATGTGTAATATCCGACTCTGTATTCTCCGCTTAGCTACTGGCACTTTATCTGTCCCTTTTTTATGGCACAATTCTTAACTGTCTGTACCCTCGTTCAGCCTCTATGGACACTGATAAGCTCCTCAAGGCAATGTCAGTGGACAGTTCAGGCTTCACCAGGAACCTTTCCAACAGGATTTAACAGCTGGTCGACCTTGCGCCCCCCCCCCCCCCTTTCCTCTCTGAGGTACTGGAATTGGATCTAAGGCCTTATGCTTCTTCGGAGCAGATTTACCTGAGGTCATGGACTTCTTGAAGTAACATAGATTTTTAATCCCAGCACTTGGGAGGCAAAGGCAGGGGGATCTCTGTGAGTTAGAGCCCAGCCTGGTCTACAGATTGAGTCCCAAAACAGCCAGGGCTACACAGAGAAACCCTATCTTCAAAAACAAAGCAAAATGTCACAGGGACTAAAAACAATCTCAGCGTGTAGACCATGGAGCATGGACCGTGGACCATGCACCCGCCCTTTGACAGCTGGTTGTTTTTCCTAGCATGATCTTATCTGTATATCATTTCATTTATTTATTGTTTGTATGGGCTTAAGGACAAATGCATTATAAAAGTAGAGAAAAAATTATTAAAGATTCATCATTATGTGTACCTAAGTGTAGATATGTGTACCATGTGTATGGACTGCCTGCAGAGGCTGGAAGAGGGCATCAGGTTCCCTAGAACTGGAGTTACATGAAGTTGGGAGCCCCCTGACATAAGTGCTGGGAACCAAACCTGGGTCCTCAGCAAGAGTAGCAAGTGCTCACAACCACTGAGCCATCGCTCCAGCCCCTGAGAGTTCTTCTTTTTTTTTTTTTAAAGGTGAGCCTATCTACAACGGTTGGAATGTTAGGAATTTCCTTTGGATGGTCTGCTCCAGGGCACTGCCAGCCTATGGCTTTACCTGGAACCCGGTACTGCCTGTTATGGCAGCTGTGCGGCCTGGGCCCCATGTGTGGCCAGGCTACCCTGCGCCTGCCAGCACACACCCGTCACTTTCCCCCAGGACACCCCTAAACAAATGTCAGCCAACCAGGAGCCCTGAACCTTAGAAACCCCCTACTTTTGCTACTATAAAAACCCAACCCCAACTGACTGGGTCTCTCTGATTGATCACTCCGATACGTAGGATACACGGAGTCCAAGTTTGCAAACTTGTGTAAGAATAAAGCTCTTTGCTTTTACACACAGGACTTGGTCTCCTGGTGGGTTCTGGGGGTACTCCATGATCTGGCCTAACAACCATAAGGATTGAGGAATAGTAAGGAGACACATCTAGATTCAAATGTGGGGCTCTGGGAGATATTTTATTGTTTTCTTGAATCTCTCTTTGGGCACTTTAGTCAGTCAGTTGATAACGAATTCCATCCATTCATCTTTTAGCAGTACATCAGCTAGGCAGTGGTGGCACCCCCCCCACCCCAACACTCAGGAGGCAGAGGCAGGTGAATCTCTTAGTTAGATGCCAGCCTAGATAGTTCGAATTCTAGGACAGTCAGGGCTGTACAGAGAAACCCTGTTTTTGAAAAAAAAAAAAAAAAAAAAAAAAAAAAGACCGAAAGAACAACAACAACTAAACCCAAACCATTCAACCAACCAAACAAACCAAACCCCACTATTACTTAGTATTATTGAAAACAGCAATGATTAAGTCAGAATCTCCTTCCCAATGTTTTCCTTGAGGCAGGTCTCCTGCAGTCCAGGCTGGTCATGAACTCTGCACTTTCTGTGTAACTGAGGCATATCTTGAATTCCTGATCTTCCTGCTTATACCGCCTCGTTCTAGAATTACAGGCTTGCACAGCCATATTTGGCTGGAAAACTGACTTATATGTTTATTTTTGTAGTGCTGGGGACTGAACTGGGGGCCTTATGTATTCCAGACAAGCCATTTACCACTGTGCTACATCTTCCTGACTTAAAAGTTCACTTTCGGGGGCTGGAGAGATGGCTCAGTGGTTAAGAACACTGCTTGCTCTTCCAAAGGTCCTGAGTTCAATTCCCAGAAACCACATGGTGGCTCACAACCATCTGTAATGAGATCTGGTGCCCTCTTCTGGCCACTGAAAATACTGTATACATAATAAATTGAAAAAAATTTTTAAAAAAAAGTTCACTTTCGGACCAGGCGGTGGTGGTGCATGCCTTTAATGGGAAAGGGGGAAGGAGGAGTGGGGGGGGGGGGGACGAGGGCCGAGGGAGGTGGATCTCTTTGAGTTCGAGGCCGGTCTGGTCTACAGAGGAGTTCCAGAACAGCTAGGGCTACACAGAGAAACCCTGTCTCGACCCTTGTTCCACCTCTCCCACCAAAAAAGAAAAAAAAAATTCACTTTCGGGAACGTCCTAGAGAAACGGCTCAGCGGTTGTAAGCACTGGCTGCTCTTTCAGAGGCTCAGGGTCTGTAACTTGAGTACAGACACACTCCGATGCCCTCTTCTGGCCTCTGCAAGCACCAGACACGCACGTGGTACTCAGACATATATGCAGGCAAAACATCCATATATATAAAATAATATATATTTTAAAAAAAGTGTAAATCGTTCTGGGACTAATGAGCTCACCCGGCGTGTGTAGTGTGTATATGCATATACATATTCACATATGTATTTCTTTTAAGATCACGCTGCCTTCTCTGGGAGATGTTTACATTCCGAACTACCAGTTGTCAAAAGAAACCTCCCCGACCCAGAGGGGACGCTCTAGCCGCCGGGCCAGCGCCATAAATTCTGGCTATTCTCTTGCTCTTTCCGAAAGCCTGCGCTTCCGGGAGCGGCCGCGGCGCCCGAGCCGTCCTCTCTATCTCCCGCGTCTCTGTGGTCGCTGGCGCCCCTCCCCTTTCCTCCGGGGCGGGGCCCCGAGCTCGGCGGACTCTGCCCGGGGTGGGCAGGGGGCTGGCACTGCTGGCTCATCGGTCGCATCCCGGTGATGGCGGTCCCAGGGCCCGCAGCCCGAGCTGGCGCCAGGTGAGCAGGGCTGGTGAGGACAGCCGGTTGACGAGGACGCCCTTCTGGGCAGTGGGGAAGGGGTTGCTGTCCCCGTCGGGTCCTTTCTTGCAACTCTCCTTTCAGTTCTCCGCGCTCTTTGGAACCCCAGCTTCACAGAGTGGTGCTGACTCGGCTTCATTCTTGGAACTGAGGACACCCCTCTATTGGTAGATTTCTTCCTTGGTTCGCATTCTCAATCCCAGTCCGCTCCTCGGAGCCCTCCCACCCCCACCCTGTGTATTAATTTTTTCAGACACCTTCACTTAAATTGTCATGTTATCTTAAAAAAAAGTAGATAGATTTTGAGTTCATGTAAACAATATATTGTGATTTTTTTTTTGTGGTGTGTTTTTGGTTTTTTTTTTTTTTTTTTTTTTTTTTTTTTTTTAATACAGGGTTTCTCTGTGTAGCACTAGCTGTCCTGGAACTGCATGTTTAGACCAGGCTGGCCCCTAACTCACATAGATCCTCCTGCCTCTGACTCCCAAATGCTGCGATTAAAGGCGTGCTCCACTACTGTCCAGTTTATATGTTGTGATTTTTAAAACAAAAGAAAAAAGAAAAAAAATCAAAAACTTAAAACCGAGCTTTGGGTTTTGAGGTCATCCTCAAAACCTATATGAGTTTTCACTCCTAAATGTGGCCTGGTATCACCCTTATTACTTAGACTATTCCTCTCATTTCCCTAGCAATGCGCACCTAGATTCCAATACCAAGCACCGTGCACTATACTGTGATGGGTATTCCTGCAGTTATCTCTTGGTAGATGTTGCTGATTTTGATCTGGGCTGTCCACCCTGGAGATAAGATGCCGAGCTGTAGTTAGTTCTACAAGGTTGCTCTTTGGAGTGGTCACAACCAGTTTATCCTTCCTGACAGCAGTATTTAAAGGTTCTGGTTCTCTTTATTTCCATCCCCACTATTTGGTATTGTTTAGGTCCCCCTGCCAATATGTATCAATTTGATGTGTGTAAGATAGTGTTCTATTGTGCTAACTTTATTTTTATTTTGTGTGTGAGTGTGTGTGTGTGTGAGTGTGTGTGTGTGTGTGCCATGACACATGTATGGAGTCAGGAAACAACTTTAAGGAGTTGGTTCTTTCCGCACTGGGACCTGAGGATGGAATTCATGTCTTAAATACAAACACTTTACCAGCTGAGACATCTTGTCAACCACACTGTGCTGACTTAATACACGTACTAGGCGTGTAGAGTGCCCCTTTCACAGACTGTTTATCTTCTTTCCCCACTTTCCTAGGAAGTAGCTGACTAGCAGAAATTCCTTGCATGCTCCAGATTGTCCTTCCTTACTAATTTTGTTCTGTAAACGCCTTTTCTCATTTAATCAAAATCTGTGGTACTGTGTTGAATAAAAATACTTCAGTGTAAATTAAGCCCATCAGTTTTACCCTGTATAGTTTGTCGGTTTGGGGTCTTTTCTAAGAAATGTCTTCCCACTGTATCATTATTAAGGTATCTCCACTAAAATACTTTTTTTCCCCACATTTGCTTCTGTTAGGTTAGTAGTGTCACTTTTTGCTTTGATGTCCTCTAGCCCTACCATCTTCAGCATCCATAAGCCATTCTCTGTGCAAAGCCCAGACCTGTAAAAAATGAGGCTAAGCTGGGTACCTCCCATAAGGCTCTGTCCTCTGAGCCTTCTCTCCATGTCTGACATCTGCAGGCCCAGGATAGATCTGCAGCTTGTCCAGCGGTTCCTGAGGATACAGAAGGTTTTCTTTCCTTCTTGGTCATCACAGAATGTCCTAATGTTCATGACGCTCTTGTGTGTGACCCTCCTGGGTGAGTGAGTGGGCTGTGGGGGATGGGATTCCTGGGTTTAGGAGTCCTTTCCTTGTCTCTGGCAGGAGGAAGTGTCTTTCCTTCCCCCTTTGATTTCTGGTTCCTCTCCCTCCCCACAGAGCAATTGGTGATCTACCAAGTTGGCTTGATCCCCAGTCAGTATTATGGGGTCCTGGGAAGCAAAGACCTGGATGGATTTAAGGCCCTGACCTTCCTGGCCGTGATGCTCATTGTTCTCAACTCCACCGTAAGGACTCCCCTTGGCCCTGTGGTCCCTTTCTCCTGTCTGGGGGAATGCTTGGTGGCACCTAATGTTCAGGAAGCAGGAACCAAGCTCGGGGTGTGTTTCTGCCACTTTCTGGGAATTAACAGTTTCCCTGAAGGACAGAACCTGAGGCAGGGCCTTGATCTTGTTACTGACCTATTTGGGATAGACTTTCAGGTTTAACACTCAAGAGAAATAGTCAGTGTCCCTTCCCATCCCAGAACGCTCGCTTCAGGGAACTCAGCACACTTTAAAACCCGCATCTGCAGCCAGAGAGCTGCTACTTCTCTGGCAGCTGAGGCTGTGGCTCAGCCCGAGTGGTGTCACACCTCCAGCCTTCTCGCCTGCTTCTTTCTTGTCCTTCCACTACGTGAGTTAGCGACACCCTACTTGTTTATCAAGATACCTTTATTGGCACTTCTTTCATGTCTTCCTGAACTTTCTTTTGTTTCCTCCATCAAGTTCAACCCCAGTCTCCGTGTGTGCTTGCTCTCTCTGTTGACAGCTGCTGCCACACTCCTTACTGGCTTGTGAACTCCTTGTCATTTCCCTAGGGCTCAGCGTGAGGCTCTTCAAGAATGGCAGGTGATGGAGCAAGGCTCTCCCAAGACCCAGCCTCCATCAGGCTGGACTAGCAGCAGTTTCTGGGGCTGCCCTTTCTTGTCCTTGGGTGACCACTTGGGTGTGCTTTCAGTCAGTAAGACCTCAGATATGTGGAGGCCTCTTCCATGCTTGGGGGCAGAGGAGCAGTTCATACATGGAGCAGACGTGTGACTCCCTGTCTCCAGCTGCAGCTCTGCTCTCAATTGAGACACACACTGCAGAAAGGGGCTTATGGGGCTTGCCTTTAGTAAGCTTGTTGGGATTTGTTGAAGGAGCAGGCATGGGAGCGAATGGGGAAGGGAAATCTCGTGATTTGAAATCCTGAAGTGAGCCGAGTGACTTCTGCCTCATCAGCAGAAGCTCCTGCCAGCTCTGAGCTTTGAACTTAGAATCGCAGGAAGCCATCTTTTCTTCCCCTCCCTTCCCCTCTCCCACCCTGTGCACAGCTGAAGAGCTTTGACCAGTTCACCTGCAACCTGCTGTATGTGAATTGGAGGAAGGACCTCACCGAGCACCTGCACAACCTGTACTTCCGGGCCCGAGTGTACTACACCCTCAACGTGCTGCGGGATGACATCGATAATCCGTAGGCATCCCTCTCCATCCGTGCTACCCCCTGATGGCTCTGTGCGGCCAGCTTAGTCCTGCAGACTCCTGGCCACGCTCGTCTTCAGGAGGCCAGTGTGGCTGCCCAGAGCTGTGTAGGGAGGATGTTCTGCAGAGAGATGGTGGGGCTGAGAATAGGGAGCTAAAACGAAGCAATTAGGAGCAGTTCTTTTTAGCCCGTTTCAAATATTTGAGTTGAAATGAAGTAATTGTAGGAAGCATCCTTGCCAGGCAACAAGCTCTTGGATTAGCAGCGGGGCAGGAGAGCAGAAGGAAGAGAAAATTGCTATTGCTGCCTAGGTTTTAGATCCCTAGTCTGTCACTGCCCTGCCTCTAGTGCTTATGCTCAGTAAGTCTTCGTCTTCCTGTAATGACGATCACGATAGTCCTGTCTCAAAGGATGTGGTGAGGTGAATTGACATTGTCCCTGGTGGGGCCAGCATCATACCTGACATCAAGTGCGGCAGCATAAGCTGAAATTTTAGAGATGAGGCATTGCAGGCAGCCTGTCCTGCCCAAGTGCTCGTGGGAATAGGGGTCACTGTGGCCCTGGTGGTGAGATGGAACCTGTGGGATTTCCCCCTCACTCACCAGCCACAGCTGGTGCTGCCCGCCCGGGGTGACCTTTCCTTAGTTCAAGCTGAGCTTCCCAGGGAAGGTCCTGAGAAGATGGGCTTTTCATGGTGACTCAGCCCTGGTGAAGCTGTCACAACCAGCCCTGACCTGGAGTCGTCCCTGGTCTGTAGGGATAAGGGAGGATTGAGATTAAGGAGAGCATGTTCTCTACCATGCAGAAAGACAGCTCTATCCTCAGATTTCCATGGGTCTTCTGATGGTTTTGTTTTGTTTTTCTCTGTAAATCGAGACAGCAGTCTAGAATCCTGGTGAGAGTCTAAGGACTGTGTGTCTGAGTCAGTCAGGGTTGGAAGTGGAGGTCCCCGGCTCGCTGGGCTCAACTCCTCTTCTGTGTTGTTGGCTGTAGGGACCAGCGCATCAGCCAGGACGTGGAGCGGTTCTGCAGGCAGCTCAGCAGTATGACCAGCCGGCTGATCATCTCCCCCTTCACCCTGGCCTACTACACGTACCAGTGCTTCCAAAGGTGCAGCCTCTCTCTCCAGGGGCCCTCCTCAGCCTGAGTCTCCCACACCCAGGGCAGGGCAGGGTCCAAGGGAGGCTCATCTTTCCCACCCCGCACCTCAGGGAGGCTTCCCAGCTCACGTGCTCATGACCCCGCCCCCTCTTTGGTCTTGGGGCATTTCACCTCTGGCTCAGTAGCTTTAGCCAGGTGTCAGATGACACAGGGGTGCAGAGCTCCAACAGGGGTTACCTGAGAGGGACGAGGCAGGAAGGATGTTCACCAAGCTATGTGTGTGGCATCCCACAACCCCTCTCACCCTCCGTTTCTGTCTTTCAGCACAGGCTGGCTTGGGCCTGTGTGCATTTTTGGATATTTCATCCTGGGAACCATGGTGAACAAGACTTTGATGGGGCCCATTGTGACGAAGCTGGTGCAGCAGGAGAAGCTGGAGGGGGATTTTAGGTGTGTCTTCTCGGGTAAGAGTGAGGGACCAGGTAGCTGCTGTGCCAGCTACTAGCCATGTGTAATCTCCTGGAGGAAATGGGTGTCATATGCATCTTGAGATTTCCATTCTGTCATCTCTGAAGTGAATGATGTACTTGTCTGTTGAGAGAACTGTGAGAATTAGGAACATCATGCATGTGGCGCGGTGAGAAAGGTGTGGCTTGCCCAGCATCAGCACCCTCTGGGGGCCTTTTCACAAGCTCGTGGTCCAGCTGCCCAGTCTGTTGGGCCAGCAGCTGTTCCACATCCTCCCCCTGCCCTGCGCTTCCTGCCTTGGTTAAGCTAGGCATAGGGAAGGAGGTCCCGTAGGCAAAAAATACACCCATCCCATTCCTGCAAGCTGAAGTCAGCACTGTTTGTACAGTTCCTGTTGCCCCACCCAAGCCCTGGGGGTTTCACCCTTGTGACAGCCCAGGGAAAGGCAGCCACAGTCCACAGAGAGCTGCTGGACCCTATGTTGTGTGGGTGTGGACTTCCTCTCCATCCATGGCTCCCAGCGTCAGCACCTTTGCCTTCTCTCTACCTAGGTTCAAGCACATGCAGATCCGAGTGAATGCCGAGCCCGCTGCTTTCTACAGGTGAGCCTAGCAGAGGAAGTTCACCTTCTCCCCACGTTAGTATTAGGAAGGGAAAGATAAAGACTACAACCCTCCTGGTGCAATAGAGCTTGTCACGCTTAACTGTGACCTCTCCCCAGCCTTCTCGCTGTCCTTGGGTACAGGGACTGCTTGTGAAACTGGTGGCTTCATTAGTCTCAGTGGCCTAATATGGGTTCTAAGATGACCAAGGGAAAACATGAGTGGGTGGCTTCATCCTGATTGAGGCCTTACCTTTGTCTCTTTTGCTGTCTGTGAGTGGCTTTCTCTGTCTCTGCAGCATGGGGGTGGGAGTAGGCTCCTCACAGAAGGTCACATCTACACTTCCTGGAGCCAAGGGCCTGGTGTCTTGCTGGGTGTTGTGGAGTTGTATATCTGTACCGTGTGTGTGTGGTACCCACTGAGGTCAGAGGAGGCAGTCAGATCTCCTGGAACCGGAGTAACAAGCAGCTGTGAGCTGCCATGTACTTGCTGGGAGTTGAACCCAGGTCCTCTATAAGAGCAATAAGGGCTGAGCCTTTTTTTCAGTGCCCCCATAGAACTCTTTTTTTAAATTTATTTATTTATTATGTATACAATATTCTGTCTGTGTGTATGCCTGAAGGCCAGAAGAGGGCACCAGACCTCATTGCAGATGATTGTGAGCCACCATGTGGTTGCTGGGAATTGAACTCAGGACCTTTGGAAGAGCAGGCAATGCTCTTAACCGCTGAGCCATCTCTCCAGCCCCCCCCCCCCAACTCTTAAATCACGATCTAACGTACTATGCAGCTGTCACTGGTTCAATTGTAAAGTAAGAAAGGGTGTTAGAAACTTATATAACTGTTATTTTAGCAGAAACCAGCCAGAGTTTTGGATCTGAACCAGGTCTGGCCAACTTCAGAGTTCATGACCACAAACTGAGTCATGGGGCTCAAGCTGTGGATGTTCACGGAAGAGTGTCTAAGGCTAGGAGCAAGCATGGGCTTGATCGCTAAAGGAGGCTGTGGTGGGGGTGAAGGTGCCCCAGCCTTGCTGCGCTCCTGCAGGTCCTGAGACATCTCATTCTTTTCCATCAGAGCTGGGCTCGTAGAACACATGAGAACGGACCGCAGGCTGCAGAGACTCCTTCAAACCCAGAGAGAGCTGATGTCCAGGGAGCTCTGGCTGTACAGTAGGCAGAGGGGCCCTGGGAGGTGGGACCACAGGATGGGGGTGGTCTGATCACTACCCTACGGGTTAGGGATCCTTTTACTGAAAGGATTAACCAGGGGGAGCCATTGCCTTTGCTGTGGGTATCCTAGGGGAATGACATCCGGAGGAAGTGTGACCTTGCTTGACTTCCTGCTCCACATCTTGAGGGTTCCCCTGCAGAACACATGGGTGTCTCCTGGGTCTCACGAAATCTGTTTCCTACAGTTGGTATCAACACCTTTGACTATCTGGGCAGCATTCTGAGCTACGTTGTCATCGCAATCCCCATTTTCAGTGGGATCTATGGAGACCTGAGCCCCACAGAGCTCAGCACCCTGGTCAGCAAGGTGAGGTCGCTTCTGATAAACCCTTTCCCTGTGGCCCAGTACCCGGGGCCTGCACTCACTGCTCTCTGTCCTGACCAGAATGCCTTTGTGTGCATCTACCTCATCAACTGCTTCACCCAGCTCATTGACCTGTCCACCACATTCTCAGACGTCGCTGGTTATACGCACAGGTGAGCGGAGTGTGGAAGGACAGAATCCCACTGTGTGCAGGTGGGCGGGAGACAGGAAGGCGTTTCCCCGTCACCTGGCGTCGAGATCCTGCCTTAGTTCTTCCTTCTTGCCCAGGATTGGAGAGCTTCAGGAGGCCCTGCTGGACATGTCCCGAAAATCCCAAGACTGTGAGAGCCTGAGCGAGAGGGACTGGGATTTGAGCAAGTGAGTACCGAGCTGTAGTGTGGGTGGAAAAACACGATTATCACCAGCTCGAGTGAACTCGGAGCCCCCTCCCAGCCGGGCAGCGGAGATAAGGAGCGGGTGGAAGAACACAGTGATCACCAGCTGGTGTGAACGTGGAGCCCCTTCCCAGCCGGGCAGCAGAGATAAGGAGTAGGTGGAAGCAATCTTCATGTTGTAGCAAGTGCATTATAAGTGTGCACTGTTGGCTGACACCTTCGTCCTGGCACCCGTTGTATAGATTTACATCATTCTCCAGCAGATGTGCACACCTTCTGTCTGGCACCGTAACAAAACAAAAAGCCAGGCACGGTGGCTTACACTTTTAATCCCCGTAGCTAGGAGGCTAAGGCAGAAGGATTGTTTAAGACCACCCTGAACTGCATGGTGAGACCCTGGCTAAATAAAATAAATATTAATATTATTTTATTAATGTGTCAATAAAAAATATAGAAAATAAATGAATAAAAAAGAAAAGAGGGGTTGGGGAGATGGCTCAGTGGGTAAAGTGCTTGAGGATTCAGGTTCAAGTCTCTAGTGATTGCACAGAAGCCAGGTGTGGCGGTGTGTGTCTTTAATGCTAGTGCAGGATGGTGACAACAGGCAGATCTCAAGGCTTCAGAATCTGGTCAGCACTGGCAAACAGTGGGCTCCAGGTTTAGACCTAAGAAGGAACACACAGGACATGACTTCTGGTATCCCACGTGAATGCACACATATGCACACACTTGCATGCACCACACAGGACAAAAATAATCTTTGTGTTTTTTTTTTTTTTAAAAAAGAAGAACAAAAATCTGAATGATGTCCTCCTTATCTCTTCTTTCCGCTGAGCCCGCCACTTACCTTTCTCAGGGTGCCCCTTGTTTCTGTGCCTCCCTCGGACCCAGAGATATCTTTATTCGCACATCCCTGGGGTCCCGCAGTGTTTCATCTCAAGGGCAAATTACTTAACTGTTCTGAGGATCATTTCCTTTATCTCCAAAGAGGATAGTAATGAAATCTTCCTCCTCAGAAGTAAAAATCAGTTGTCATCCTTGTAAAGTGCTTGGGCAGTTGCCACCTTTCAAAAACGGAAATCTGGCTGGGAGTGACACGGGCGTGACCCATGCCTTTAATCCTAGGCCACCGAAGCAGAGGATCTCTGAGTTGGAGGCCAGCCCGATCCACATAGCAGGTTCCAGGATGGCTTGCGCTATGCAAACAACAGAAAGACGAACAAATCCCCACTAATACTAGAATGAAGTCGTGTAGTCCTGGACAAGTCACTTAACCATCTGAGCTGGGGAGGTTTTTTGTTTTTGTTTTTTTTTTATCAACCAAGCAGGGCAACTTTCACCGTTCATGGCTGCCAAGACTGATTAAGATAAGTCACGTAGGGCTGGTCACACTGGGTCACTGGTCAGTGCTCCAGCTCCAGCTTCATGCTGATTCGTAGACTGCCATGACATTCTGCCACAGGCCACCTTAGATGACAGGACCTTTCTCACAGTTCTGCAGACTCGGAATTCAAGGTTTAGGTTAGACTGGGTGAGTTTGGTTTCTCCCGAGTCACCTTGGCTCCCAGATGGTTACTTCCGCGTTTGTCGTCACTTGGCCTCTCTGCAAGCCCTGTCCCTGGGGTCCACTCTGACAGCCTGTTTTAACATCATCCCATCTCGTGCTTTACACCCTGAGGTATGAGGATTGAAACGTCAGTGTCTGAGTTTGATGGGTCAAAGGTGATGCTTCTAAGCCGAGCAGTTACCTGGTACTTCCCTCACGGCCTGTCTTTCCACCTCCCTTCTTTGCCCTAGGGCCCCAGGGTGGCCAGTCACAGAGCCATCAGACACAGCTTTTCTGCTTGACCGGGTTTCCATCCTCGCCCCCTCCTCCGACAAGCCCCTGATCAAGGACCTGAGCCTGAAGATCTGTGAGGGTCAGAGTCTGCTCATCACAGGCAACACGGGCACCGGCAAGACCTCCCTGCTGCGGGTGCTGGGCGGCCTGTGGGAGAGCATGAAGGGTGAGCCAGCCCTCCCTGACCCCGATGCAGCCTTGGCCCCGGTGGGCAGCATGGTGGGAAGTGGGTGAGATGAGAGGAAAGGCAGGCACCTACTCTGCGAGGTCTCCCAATGGCGGCTCCTGTGGGCTCTGCAGGCTCAGTGCAGATGCTGGCTGACTTTGGGCCCCACGGGGTGCTGTTCCTGCCACAGAAGCCGTTCTTCACTGATGGGACACTTCGGGAGCAGGTCAGCAGGGTCAGGGGTCCATCCCTCCAACCTCATTCCATCCACTTACATCCAGGACTTCTAACAGTGTGACAGCCCTCAGGCCCTAGGAGGTTAGGGCCAGTAACGTGCCCGTGCCTGGGAGCTCCCAGCCTCTGAGAACATACTATGCGGTATTTATTGAACCCAGAGGCGCTTCCTAGGGTGTCTAGCTAGTTACCCATTTGTTGGGCATTAGAGTTTGCGCTCAGAAGGTTCCAAGACTCTTGCCTCACAGACACCCTTCTGAAGGCTACAGTTGCTCCACTGGTTACATCTGTGTTTCTCCTACAGGGCCCTCAGGCTGGTGTTACCCCTCTGCTTAGGTGGGGAGGAGTCTGGCTTCTGTGGGTGGTTCCTAGGGATGCTAAGGGGTGGGACTGGATGCAGCTGGCTCTTATCACCTGTCCTAGCCAGAGCTGTTCTTGTTTCCAGGTGATATATCCCCTGAAGGAGATCTACCCTGACTCAGGTGAGCTGTCTCGCCTCAACTCCTGCCTTCTCACCCCAGTTGTCCCTGCTCTGCCTGGGTAGCCCCCCCCCCCCGAAGACTGTCTAGCCAGGCTGTTCGTTATCCTGTATCTGCTCAGTACTTTGGGGTCCTCCTCTTGCCCTGTCTTCCTTTCCTGAAGAGAGACACCCACTGGAGAAAGTAAGCAAGTATTCCTTCACGGGCCGTTCTGCTCTGAGGTTTGTCCTGGGGCGTCTGCCCCTGCTGGAATGAGTGCCCTCCATCCTGCCTGCCTGAGGCCCCAGTGTGCTGAAGAAGCCTCTGTTTTGCAGGTTCTGCTGATGATGAGAGGATCATGAGGTTCTTGGAGTTGGCAGGCCTGGTGAGTGGGACGGGCTCTGGGGACTCGGGCTCACCTGAGCGCACTGGCCACAGGTAGCTGCTGGCCAGCAGAGCTGTTGCCATTTCTGGACCCGAGACTGGGGCAAATGGGGAGTTACACATTGGCAGTAGGAACGGCAGACAGGGTACAGGCAGTAAGGCGCTGTGCTGTTGCTCTCTGTAGAGATATTATTTTCATTTTGGGGTGTGTTTGTGTATGTTGGGTTTCAGAGATTGGGCTCAGGTTGCCAAGCAGGCTGGTATGGCAAGCACTCAACCACTGAGCTATCTCACCTCTGTGGAAAATTTTAAAACAATAACAGAGCTGATGAGTGTTGTCTGCTTCTTCTGTCACCGTCCTCCTGCTAGCCTGGAGTACAGGTGACAACGCCCACCTTGGTAAAAACACTGCTGTGTCAGCATTTGAGGTGGGGATCTAGGACTGCAGAAAACAGGTGTGGACCCTAACTTTATGTCCTCTGTTACAGTCCAGCTTGGTGGCAAGGACTGGAGGTCTGGACCAGCAGGTGGATTGGAACTGGTAAGGATGAGCTATTTCAGGCAGCTCCTCCATGAAGACAGTGGGTCCCAGCAGCCCTGCAAAGCGATAGAATGACTCCTGTCACCAACAGCCAGATGCTGGGCTGGTCCACCCGTTCAGGATCTGTATCTAGGGTGCGGTTTGGGCCTCACCTGCCTTGTGGCTAAGCCGGAGGGCCTCTGTCCTTCAACCAGTCTCTGCAGTGAGCTTGCTTCTTTCAAGACCTGTTGGCAAAAGTCAAGTCGCCACCTCCTTCAAGGGCTCCCTTCTGGTTACTTTTCCTAGGTATGATGTCCTGTCACCAGGGGAGATGCAAAGACTGTCCTTCGCTCGCCTCTTCTACCTGCAGCCAAAGTACGCAGGTAAGGTGCACGCCGTGGGTGCAGGCGCCAGGTGCTGTGTGTACTCGCAGATGCTCACAGCGTGTGGTCCCATCCACCTGTGCGTGATGAGGCATCCCTGTGTCCCCTGTCTGTGATGAGCTTGGCCCTTTGGTATGGTCCTGAGAATGTAAATACCCATTCTTAAACTTCCTGCCGTTGCAGCCTCAGGTAGAGGGGTTGTGATTATAGCTCTTTGGGTTCTGCCCAAGCTGTGGCTGGCAGGGACATATATGTGTGGCGGGTATGGATGTCCTGGATTATACAGTCCTGGGGCACAGTGTTATTTATCTGTAGGCAGCTGAGAGACCTGGGCAGTGCCCACAGGTGTGTTCTCTATCCTGGTGTGGCTCTCTTGGACAGTTCTCTCCTTGGGGCAGGGATCCTCTAAGCCAGGGCAGCTGTCTGTCCTCCACACCCCAGGGTGAATACAGGTCGGAGGAGTGACAGAGTGGGCAAGGGTAGGTCTGTGATCCTTTGCCACCACGTGTGCCGTCAGTGCTTGATGAAGCCACCAGTGCCCTGACAGAGGAGGTGGAGAGTGAGCTCTATCGCATTGGCCAGCAACTGGGGATGACATTTATCAGCGTGGGACATCGGCCCAGCCTTGAGAAGGTACCCACGTCACAGGGATGGCCTGAGGAAGAAGAAGAACACAGAGGTTGGGCCTGGCCAGGCCAGAGGCCCCTCAAACGAGGCGCTGGTTGGCAGAGGGATTGGATGACTGCCCTGGCAGCCATCTGACCTCCATGGGGCAATGATCTCTTGTAGTTTCACTCCTGGGTTCTGAAACTCTATGGAGGAGGACGGTGGGAACTGACCAGAGTCAAAATGGAGTGAAGCCAAACATGGATGCACCAGGACAGCCAAGCCCTGGGTAGGCCTGCGGTGTCCAGGGCAGACGGCAAAGACCGGTGAGGCCAGGGGCCTCAGACTCACCTCAGGTTCTGTGTGGAACCCTAGCAGCCTCTGGCCCTGCCAGGCGTGGCCCCGCAAGGAACACTGAGGTCTCCCCAGTGCTGTTCCTGTGATTTTTTTTATGAATGACTTCAGATAATGGTTGCTGAAGAAAAACTGAATGCCCTAAAAAGTGAAAGATCTGAATGAGACGGCTGTGGGACTCAAGTACGCTGACTAAATTCAGCGATAGATTTTTTAAACTCTAATTAACCACTTAAATTTTATAAATTGATAAACTTTTTTTTAAAAAAAAGAATAAACAATAAAAACGTGGTTTTTCTCTACCATAGAGTGGTCTCTTTGATTGAGTCTCCAGACTTGTCCTTCACGGTGTGGAGGGATACTCTCCTACCTGCCGGGCGCTTCCCCTCAGCCTGTGTCCCTCGCCTTCCACCAGAGCCTGGAGAGGGCACATGTGGCCAGTGCCTGGACCACTGACCCTGGGGACCCTCTCTCTTTGTTATCTTTTGTTTGTTTGTTTCATTACTGGGAATTGAACCTGCAGCCTATGACTCCCAGGCAAGTGCTTTACCGTGGAGCTACATCCCCAGCTGTCTGTATTATCTAACTCAGAAGAAAATCATCTCTTTTTCCTTACCAGCTAAAATAAGGTTGATGGGTTTTGTCTTGTTTTTGTTTCTCCTCCCCACAACAACAACAACAAAAAAAATCTGTATTACAGCAAGGCAGATCATGAGTTTGAGACTTGTCTGGGCTAAATAATAAGACCCCTATAAGTTAAATAGGCAAACCTCAAAAGTATAAAATAAAGTCATTGAACCCAAAGTCCTTTTTTTTTGTTGTTGTTGCCAGATTTTTGTATTCTATTGTAAGTATGTGTGTTTATATACATATGTATTGCCCCAGTGCTGGGGGATAGGACATTTTAAAAAACTTTAAAAAATTTATTAAATTTTTTTCATTCAGTATGTTTTGATCTCCTTCCAGATCCTCTCCGTGGTTTTGTTTTTGTTTTTTTGAGGCAGGGTTTCTCTGTGCAACAGCCCTGGCTGTCTTGGAACTCACTCTGTAGACCAGGCTGGCTTCAACCTCAGATCCTCCATCCTCTGCTTCCCAAGGTGCTGGGATTAAAGGCGTGTGCCTCTACAGCCCAGCTTTTGTTTTTGTTTTGAGACGGTCTTGCTATGTAGCCTTGGCTAGGCTGGAATTCACTATTTAGACCAGAATAGTCCAATGTTTAGACCAGTTGTGGACTTGAGTTCAGAAATACGTCTGTCTCCTGAGTGCTGGGATTAAAGGATTATGCCACCATGCCCAAATTGGATGGGACCTTTAAACAAAATTTTAAAAGATCTGCTTTTATTTGTATGTGTGTGTACACGCGCATGCGTGTGCACTCGTGTGACCATGCTGTCATGGTCAGCTTTCAGGAGTCCATTTTCTCCTTACCTCACACGAGTCCCTAGAATTGGGCTCAGATGGTCAGCTTGGCCGGCAGACACCTTTACCCACTGATCCATCCCCCTGGCCCGGAGGTGGACCTTAGAGGGGATTAGGTCCAGAGCGATGCCCTCCTGAACACACTGGGGCTGTCACAGTACAGCGGGGCTAACTGTAAAGGCGGGTGGCTCTGCCCCCACCCCCGCCTCTGTCTCTTTTCTCTCGTTTTCCACCCACTGCCTTGTTCCTTGTTGCCTTACGTCCTGTGCCCCAGGGAGAAGCCCCTCTCAGATGCACCTCTTCAGTCATAGCTTGCCCAGCTTGCCAGTTCCTGCATAAACTTCTGTTTTATAATTTATATTTTATTATAATATAGTATATAGAAATAAGCTTCTATTTCCTGTGGTATTCTCTTGGCGCGGTGGTTCTCAATCACTGCTGCGACCCTTTCATGCAGTCCCTCGTGTGGTGGGGACCCCAACCATAAAATTATTTTTGTTGCTACTTAATAACTAATTTTGCTGCAGTTATGAATCATAATGCAAATATCTGTGTTTTCTAATGGTCTTACGCGACCCTTATGAAAGGGCCTTTGACTCCCGTGAAAGGGTTGGGACCCACAGGCTGTGAACCACTGCCTCAGAGCGACAGAAACTCTCACTGATGGCCTATCCCATGAGGATAAGCAGTGCCACTGTCCCATCAGCTGCCTGCGCTGGAAGAGGCCCCGCCTACTTCAACCCCAGTTTTCAAGGGTTTCACTATGCAGTTCTGACTGACCTGGAACTCCATCTGCCTGCCTTTTCCTGCTGTTGTGAAGATTAAAGATGTGCACTCCCACAACCGGCCCAGGACAAGTCTTTTTTTTTTTAATTTTTGAAAAGATAAATTCATTTTATTTTTATGTGATTGAGTGTTGTCCCTGTATCTAAGTCTGTACTACATGTGTGTCTGGTAACTGTGGAGGTCAGAAGAGGGGGTTGGATCCCCTTGAACTGAAGTTAGGGATAGTTGTGAGCCACTGTGTGCACGCGCGCGTGTGCACGTGCGTTTGTGTGTTTGCCTGCGTGCATGCGTGTGCACTTGGAACGAGCACTCTTCATCTCTGAGGGTACTTCCGTTCTTTTGTTTTATTTTGCTTTCGTTTTTCGATACAGAGTTTCTCTGTGTAGCCCTGGCTATCCTGGAACTCACTCTGTAGACCAGGCTGGTCTCAAACTCAAGAAAGTCCACTTACCTCTGCTTCCCAAGTACTGGGATTAAAGGCATGTGCCACATCCAACAGAACAGCCCATTCTTTTCTTTTTAAATTTTGTGTACAGTATTCTGCCTGGATGACAGAAAGGGGCACCAGGCCTTAGTATAGATGGTTGTGAGCCACCATGTGGTTGCTGGGAATTGAACTCAGGACCTTTGGAAAAACAGTCAATGCTCTTAACCTCTGAGCCATCTCTCCAGCTCCCAGAGCAGCCCATTCTTATGACACCCATTCATCCCTTGGTCCAGCCCACACCTAGGTTCTGTCAGTTTTACTCTGTCAACAAGTCTTCCGTCCACTTCTCTTCCTCTGCTGGTATCTCAGAAAGGAGCCAGAAAAGCAAGAACAAGAAAAGAGACTGAAGAAAAAAGTCCCAGGAGCCTAAGCCTGCTGTCTGGGTGTGGCGTAGTAGCCACTCTACCAGCTACTGGAAGGAAGCAAACGAAAACCAAACTGGCTGTGGAGGCTGTGCCTGTAATGCCAGCACTCGGGAGAATGGGGCTGGAGCATCTGGCGTCTCACCACAGAACTAGTTTGAAGCCAGCTTGGGTTGTATGCAATCTGGTCTCCAAAACACAAAACTAAAATGATAACTAAAGAATTCAATCAAAGCCGCAATCAAAGCTGGGCGGTGGTGGCGCACGCCTTTAATCCCAGCACTTGGGAGGCAGAGGCAGGTAGATCTCTGTGAGTTCGAGGCCAGCCTGGTCTACAAGAGCTAGTTCCAGGACAGGCTCCAAAGCTACAGAGAAACCCTATCTGGAAAAAAAAAAAGAATTCAATCAGTAGAACTCTGAACACACTCCAGGGCAAATAGTTTGTCAGATCATTTCTCACCATGGCCCTCAGACCGTGGCCAGAGCCCTGTGAGGCGGTGTCATGGTAGATGAGTCTGCCAACCTTGGAGACGTTGACGGGAAGAGTTTGCAGTTATTAAACTCAATTTTTTGGATCCAGCCTGATATTCTTCCCACCTCCAGTCAACACTGTGCTCATGGGAACCCCGGGCATGGGCATAGAAATCCCCAGATGAGGGAGGGCTCTGTGCCTGGCTCCCAAGTCTGTCCCCTGCCCTGTCCTTCACGCTGCTCTGCCCCTCCCCGCCCCACTTCCCAGACACTTGCTCCTTGTGCACACGTGGAAACCATGGGCAGACTTACTACTGAGCCATACTTAGCATATCATGAGGTACAAAGACATGGGAATGGGGAAGAGACCCTTTGGAGACTGATCTGAGCACACTCTGTGTCTATTACTGTCCTGGCAATTTCTTGTGTTGTCCATCTGATTCCCGTGTCCTTGTAATTAGCTGAGCCACTTTGTTTTAAAGGGTGTGTGTGTGTGTGTGTGTGTGTGTGATTCCAGATGGAGCTGGATTTACAGATGGTTAGGAACTGCCCGGTGTGCACTAGGACTTGAACTCGGGTCTTCTGGAGAAACACCAAGTGCTCTTGACCACTGAACCACCTCTCCAGGTCACTGAGTGGCTTTTCATGAACCACTTCTGCTTCTAATCAGGTTCCAGCCCTGAATTTGATCCCCAGTACCACATACAAACCTGCTCTGCTTCACCTATCAGAACTGAAGGGAAGCTTCCCTTTCGCCTTGGAGGCCACCATATTGCCTTGCTCAACCACCCCCTCCCAGGTCAAGAGACCCCAAGCAAGAACAGGAGAGTGTCTGAGTGACCTTTCTGCTTCTGCAAAGAGACACCATAACCAAAGCAACTTCTAAAAGAAAGCATTTAATTGGAGGCTTGCCTACAGTTTCAGAGGGTGAGTTTCATGGCAAGGAGCATGGTAGCAGGCAGACATGACGCTGGACAGTAGCTGCATGTTTACATCTGAGCCACAAGCAGGAAGCAGAGAGAGAGAGAGAGAGAGAGAGAGAGAGAGAGACACCACACACACACACACACACACAGTGACAGACACAGACTGGACCTGAACTTTTAAAACCTCATTGCCATCCGGGCGGTGGTGGCACACACCTTTAATCCCAGCACTCGGGAGGCAAAGGCAGGTGGATCTCTGTGAGTTCGAGGCCAGCCTGGTCTACAAGAGCTAGTTCCAGGACAGGCTCCAAAGCCACAGAGAAAAATAAAACCTCATTGCCCACCCGCGGTGGCACACCTCCTCCAACAAGGCCACACCCCCTAATCCAAAACAGTTTGACCAACTAGGGACCAAGCATCCAAATATGTGAGCCTTATGGGGATCATTCTCATTCAAAATACCACGGAAGGTAGTGTCCACCTGTTGTACTAGAGGACAGCTTGTATCTTTCCAGCCTTAAACCAATAAGGCCACCTACCTCACTGGTCCTGACCCCTTTCCTGCAGCAGAGACTCCCTGAGGTCCACACAGGCTAGCTCAGCCACACTGGGAGCAAAGCCATGGAGATTAATGGAGGGGTCCCAGGCACATCGGAGAGGAGTAGAGAGGGGGTTGAGGCTGCCAATCTGCGAGAACCACTGCTCCATAGTGGGGAGTTAATAGAGGGAAGTACTGTTGGTTCTGCTCAGCTGTGACTAAACAGACTGTCTGATGCCTGGGATGAGGGACAGCATGGGAGGGGCAGAGGTGGGGGAGAGGACCCCAGGGAGGCCCAAGGACAAGAGGCCACTGGCTTTTGACCAGAGGGTGCCAGGGGACTAACTTGGTAACCAGAGACCTAGGGATTAGAGAGACAGGGTAAGGGGCGGGTCTGGCACTTGTTCTAATCCAGAGATGCCACCTGCTGAGGGCTGTGTTACAGGTGCTCTCCACACCGGGCTCTCCAGAAGAATTGAGAGCTGGGGTCCAGCGTTCCCAGCACCTCTCCCACAGTTTCCCATTATTCACATCTGGCACTTTTATGCCTCCTTAGTCATAATCGACGGGCTAGGTACAGTACCCAAGGTCTGTGTCTCTCTCGGAGCAAGAGAAAGACCCTAAGGTCCCAGTGGGGTGGGGTGGGGGTGCAGGTGAGGCTGGAGAGGCCAGCATGGAGTGGAAACCAGATTCTGGTGGTTACACGAACCAGATCTCTCCTGGTAGTGTTTGCTCCGAGCCGCAGCCCCTGCCCTCAGGAGCTCCCACTCCACCCCCTCCCTACACACCACTCACCCCGCGCCCAGCTGGCCTCCTCCTCATCTATCCCTGCCGAGGCCGTGCAGCATCTCGGACAGCCCTCATCAGTCAGTCCCTCCTGCCCGTTCCATCACTTTCTCGTGCTTCCTATGGCCAGCCAGTGGGCCTGTGGCCCCAGGGCCTCAGCCCTTCCGGGGATGGAGTTACCTGGTCTGCACCTGAGCAGCGTCTGCCCCGATTGTGCCTGGCCATCTGCCCTTCCGGCCCAGCTTCTCTGCCATTGATGATCTGGAGACCAGAAGCCTGTTTCCTGCTGATTGTTGGTAGCCAGCCCCTATCTCTTCCCAGGTCCAGGGTGACTGTCCAAGAGGATTGCTAGCATCTCCCAATCATCTCGATTGTCTCGGGTGTCTGCCACCCAGATCTGCCTAGGGGTGGAGCAGCGCCAAGGCTCAGACCTTGGCATGGTGGCTTTGTAGGGCTTTTCCCAGTGTCCGTCCAGAGCTATGAGAGCAGATGCTAAAAGGCAAGAAGTTCAAAGGTGAAGCTCCTTGACCTCGGTCCCTGAGATGGTCGGGTCACTGTCTTTTTTTGGTTTTGTGGCCCCTTATGCGTCTGAGACCTTAGGCCATTGTTATTTTACACTCGGGAGGTCACTGGACTCAGTGTCTCTCCCCTGACTGTCACCTCCAGGAGAACAGGCACTCAGGACTGCCCTGCCTGACACTACCGCCCAGTGCCTTGCCCAGTGCCTTGCCCAGTGAGACACACGCGATGCTGGTATGTATCGGAGCTCACACACATTAGATGCTCAATAAGTCTCATTAAGTTATCAATGAGTAAGTTATAGATTCATTCATCCATCCATCCATTCACCTAACAATGCTTGAGTAGCAGGCCCTTTGACGGGTCCTGGGATAAAAGGATAAATTAGATGTAGACCCTACCCTTAAGGAAATCAATCTGGTGAGGAAGATAGAGTTGCAAATTAAAGCTTACACCGTGACAGGGGAAACGCCAGGTGCTGTGACAGAGTGGAGGTCGTGAGTCCTGACTGAAGGGCAGGTCTGGGGAGTGGCAGCATGCTTTCCTGGAGGGTGGGGGTGGGTGGGAAGAGGGAAGGCCTTCCTAGACTGAGGGGTGCACAGGGAGCCCACGCAGGCAGGACACGTTTTGTCCCTTCACCATGTAGGAGACAGTTGGTTCCCATGTGCACCCTCAGCCTCAGGATGAGGAGGACCACATTTGGGTCTAATCAGGGTCGTCTGAAGACTTCCCTCTCCTGTCGTTCAGCCTGATGGGCTGCCAGCAATCTCTTCTGCCAGGGAGTTCCACGACTTGAGCCAATTTGAAACAATCTTATGAGATTTCCTGAGTGCAAATACCACCTATCTAGTCTGCTCATGCTCTCTCTCATTTCATGATTCCACCCAAGACATCATCACGTCGTGGGGCACAGCTGTGCACAGGCAATTTCTGCATCTTCTGGACGCTGTTTCTTCACTTTCGTCCTCCTCTTTTATTAAATGTGTGTGTGTGTGTCTGTCTGTCTGTCTGTCTGTCTGTCTGTGGTATCTGGGTGTGTCTGTGTCTATGTATGTTTGTGTGGTGTGTGTCTGTGTGTATTTGTGTGGTGTGTGTCTGTGTGTAGGTGTTTGTGTGGTGTGTGTATGTTTGTGTGGTATGTGTCTCTGTGTTTGTGTGGTGTGTGTCTGTATATGTGTTTCTGTGTGTCTGTGTGGGGGTGTGCTCAAACCTTTGGGCGCAGAGGCCAGAAAAGAGTGTCAAATCCCTCAGAACTGGGGTTTCAGGCATTTTGCAAGGCATCTGGCTGGTTATAATGGGTGCTGACATCTGAGCTCTGGTCCTTAGAACTGAGCAGCAGGGGTCTTCCTTTTCTTTCTTTCTTTCTTTCTTTCTTTCTTTCTTTCTTTCTTTCTTTCTTTCTTTCTTTCTTTTTTTGGTTTTTAGAGACAGGACTTCTCTGTAGCTTTGGAGCTTGTCCTGGAACTCACAGAGATCCGCCTGCCTCTGCCTCCCAAGTGCTGGTATTAAGGGCGTGCACCACCTCCGCCTGGCTGCAGGGACATCTCTCTGGGTCCCCCTCCTCTTTGGCAGGAGCTTAGTGTCACTGGATGCATGCACCTTTCCTACTTGCTATTGTGAAGGTTGAGGCGAGACACACAAACGCAGGTGTGGACTAATGAATGTGGACTGAGGGATCTCCAGAGAAACAGCCCTGGGTAGAAAGAAGCACAGAGGGAAAAAATAACGTCTCCTTTCTGTGTGGGGATGAGCAGGGGCCTATAGGGAAATTGGGCTTGCAATGACTTAGTGCCACTCGGATATGGTATGAAATGAGCATCTAGAGACAAACCAGTTACTCCATTATTTCTTGAAGTCTGGAGTATTTGTTTTGCCTTTTTTTTTTTAAAAAAAAAATGTAGTCATGGCTGTCCTGGAACTTGCTATGTATGCCTGACTGATCTGAAACTCACAGAGATTCACCTGCCTCTGCCTCCAAAGTGCTGGGGTTAAAGACATGTGCTACCATGCCTGGTTGGAGTCTGGAGTAATTTTGTAAGGGAGAAACTAGTTTGGAACTAAAAATTTTTATGGATTTACCTCTTATGCCACCTGCCAACACACGGAAGCTACTGCCCCACCTAGAGAGGACACCTGGTTCCATTTCCAGCAGTCTTTGCATGAATTTTATTCTTGCTTGTGTCTTTACAGAAAACAGCACAGAAATTATGCTTTGAATACCTAAAAGTTCTGACCGTTCAGTGTTTCAAACACCCCAATATCCAGTTTCTTCCTTCTCATGTTATGTACATTATTTACACACCAGGGTGAGAGTCTAACATCTCAACCGGGAAGGAGACAAAGACTCGCAAGTGAGAGCATTCTATGAGCAGAATGAGGAAGAAACCAACAGTCAAAACAGATTAAAAGTCACAACTCACTGTCTTGGGCCTTTCTTGTGAAGCAGCCCTTGCAAAGGTGGTTGGGATGTCTAACCTCACGGGGTAAAGGGAGTCTTGTGGTTGGCCTGGGAATCCAGGGACAGAGGACTCCATAAGGCTGTGTGCCCTGTTGCCAATATAAAGACGGGGGTGGGGCGGGGAGAGAGCGCCCCTCCTCTGCAGGCAGAAGCCCCTCAGTCCAGCATGGCTCCTCCTCTACGGGCATGCTTCTGGGCATACAGCTGGCATGCAGCTATGTGTAGGTTTTTTACTGGCCACCTGCCTCACTTTCCTACGAGCTTTCCTCTGTATCTTTCCTGTCGCACATCCGTGACACATTATGTATAGCACAGGCCCGCTTTAGGTTTTTAGACCTTTTAGGAATGCCTAGGTCAAGGTAAAGCCAGGTCTGTGGCTTTCAAGCTGCACCATGTTTCTCCAAAGCAGGCACGTGTGAGCCAATAGGCCACAACAGAGATTCTCAACCCATGAGTCGCAAACCCCTCCCCCCAGGGGTCCCATACAGATATCCTGCATATCAGATATTTACAACTCATAACAGTAGCAAAATCACAGTTATGAAGTAGCAGTGAAACAATTTTATGGTTGGGAGTCCCCACCACCTGAGGAACTGTATTAAAGGGTCATAGCATTAGGAAGGTTGAGACTACTGGTATCTCAGGGGCTCTAGCAGAAGGAAGCTTTAAACAGCAGGTCAAAGTCTTAGGCAGAAGAGCCAGGGTGCTTCAGAAACACAGGCCTTGGGGCACAATTCAGTGAGCCACGGCATTGGCGAGAAGTTTCCCCTCCCTCAGGGTGCAGGGCCTGTCCACCAATACCTATGGTATTGCTACCTCTGCCAAGGAGGAACCTATAGGGCAAGCTGGGTATAAGAAAGAGCCTGAGGGTGATCCACAGCGTGGCATGGGACAGGGTGGGGTAGAGGAAACCCAGTCTGAGACTTGCTTTGTTTTGTCTTGGTTCTGGCCGTTGGTGGGTAGGGCGGAAGATGCAGAGGTTACGCGTGGACCAACAGAGCGATATATTCACACAGCAGGACCCAAGGTCCAGGCCTGCTAGAAGGAACCAATGGAGATGGAGGGGACCTGCTGAGTGCTGGGGTGCTCAGGACACCAGAGCCGGTGTGCAGGTTCAAGTCACAGCTGCGCCAAGCTGTGGGTTTACAGCAGCAGGCTTTAGGGATGGGCGGGTGGAGTCCCCAAGCTGTAAAAGAAGACTAGACAGCGGAGAGTAAGGGGTAGGCTTGGACAACCAAGAGTCACCAAGGGATGGAGTGACTGGACCTTGACGCTGGGGTGGCAAGAAGGCTCCAGAGGCAGGCTGTTAGGATGAGGAAGAGGAAGTTCGAAAGTCAGGAGTAGGTCCGGGATGTCTCAGCATAGTCAAAAACTACGGCCAGAACTGGCCTGTGGCTAGAGTTGCTGGGGTAATCAAGGGCCTGTGGTGTAGAAAAGAGATAGAAGCCAGGCCTGGCCTCGCCTCGGAGAGAATTCCCTGCACCACAGGCCCTGAGAGGAGGAGAGTCTCCGGGTTCCAGAGCCAGCTCTTCTTGACCTAAGCCATATCCTCCAGCTGTGATGGGCTGAGCTTCTCTGCTGGCCTGTCTTCATCCATGGCTTCCTCCTCTGCTGGCTTCTCAGCGTTCCTGGCCAGGCTGTCCGGCCCTGACACAGTCCCCAGAACCTTGGTGCTGTGCTCCTGAGCTTTGGCTCTGAGGGCCGCAATGCTGTTCTCCCTCAGTTCCTCCTGGGAGATGGCAGCCTGGGCATCTGGGGCCCGGTCCTCTGGCTCCATCTTGTCGAGCTTGGGCAGGGTCTGCCGTTCCACCTCAGGCTTCCTTCCTGACTCAGCTGCTGCCTCCAGCGACTTTTTGTGCATCCCTAAAAAGAATTGTTGGTATTCGGGTTTAGAAAAGCGCCTGGGAAAGCCATCTTGAACTGAAAACAGCAAAGATAGAGAGAGAGGCCAGAATTAAGGAGGAGCAGGAAGCCTTTCTTCACACACCACAGTCAAGTCCCACAGCTGAACCAGGTCATGGGGTGGTGAGGGTGGCTGGTGGGGAGCCAGGCCTTCACAAAGTGCTCTACACCAAACCCTTGGGCTTGAGCACCAACCTCCAACCTGTCCTGTTCCTTCAGGGCATCTCCCCTAGCCTTTTATCACAGGATTCCAGGTCTTAAGACCCTAAAATAAGCTGATGTCTGGATCGCAGTTGATAGGTGGAAGATGGGGAGGTTTGGGGCAAAGAAGTTCTTGGGTAAAAATAGAGAGGTGGCCAAAGGGACACAGGAGTCCGCTTAACCCACAAAGGGAGATATTTCATTCACTATAAGCTCACTTTTAGTCACAGAGGAAGGAGGACAAGTCTAGGGCGAGGGCAACATCCTCTTCACAGGATCAAAGAAGCCAGTGACTCCAGAATGGGAGTCTTGACACCCAGTAGGTAGGTACAAAGGATGGCCCCAGAAAGATGGGGTGGCCTGCTTGGAAGACCTCTCTCCCGTTGGGTCACTACCTCAGGCCTCCCTACCCGGTGTTCTGTTTCCTCTCCCCGGAGCCCGCTTGCTCTCCTTGCCACAGGGGCAGGGCCCCAGGGAGGGTGCGGGCTCTTACCCAGAAGCCACGGGGCACAGGAATCCATGATGCCGTCCTTGGCAGACTTGAGGATGGACTCAGGCAGGGGGATGGAGTGCCGGACCATGGCCCCGTAGAGTCCGTACTCAGCCATGACGCTGCTCCTGCCCCAGCACTTTTCCCTCTTCCTCCACTTGGCTCTGCGGTTCTGGAACCAAACCTGGCAGTGCAGAGAAACGGGCAGAGCTGGGCTCTGAGAAACCCTAGGCCCGAGGCCTTCACCCCGCCCTGCCTCAGAGGGGATTCTTGACCCAGCTCTCCTATTCCACGGAGTCGCAGAGTCTCGGGGAGGATGGCATCAAGATGAGACGATCGTGGGCAACACGGATCCATTTCTTGTTTTAAATCAAAGCTTGCCTAGGACGATTGGCTAAGGGTGTTTCCAAAGGAGGCTCTGCAGGTGGGCAGCATCCGGTATGGCTCACAGTGTGCAGGTAGAATGCTCGCACACGTGCAAGGGACCTTGCAGACGCTCACACTTCAGTGTACGGGTGTGTCCTGCCTCCTGGTGTTATTATCTATGAAGTTCTGGCTTGACTACCACACAATCAAATTTAAATAAAAATATAAAAGCCAGCTAGACAGTGGTGATGCACACCTTTAATCCCAGCACTCCGGAGGCAGAGGCAGGCGGATCTGTGAGAATTCGAGGCCAGACTGGTCTACAGAATGAGTTCCAGGACAGCCAAGGCTACATAGACAGAAAAACCCTATCTCAACACCCCTGTCCCCCCAAAAAGCCTAAATTCTATCATGTTTTAATTAAATTTACAATTTTGTGTTGGGTCACCTTCATAGCTGTCCAACCCACAGGCCATGCCTGTAACAGACCCTCTGGTTTGCAAAATGACAAATTCCAGGGACCAGAGAGATGGCTTAGTGGTTAGGAACACTAACTGCTCTTCCAGAGGACCCAGGTTTGATTCCCAGCACCACATGAGTTCACAACATCCTGTAACTCCAGTTCCAGGGCTCTGACATGCTCTCTGGCCTGTGAAGGCACCAGGACACAAGAAATGCTTGGAGATACATGGAGGTAAACACACATATGCATTAAATGAAATAAGGATTTTGTTTTGTTTTGCTTGTTTTTTTTTTTTTTTTTTTTTTTTTTTTTTTTTTTTTTTTTTTAGAGCAATTTCCCTGGCCCTGTTTCCTGCCACAGTCAGGGAAGAGTGCAAGAGTGTGTCTGGGGGTCTGGCAGCAGGTAGTAGACTTCTTGGGTACTGATCTGCCACGTTTTCCTGACTTCTCCCATCTGTGCCACCATCACCTCCCACATACCTTGCTGCCCCCATTTCAGGCCTAACTTAGAATGGAATTTTAGAAAGGTGGGTGACATTCCTGAGTCGGGAAAGGAACATGATGTTCTCTAGCGCCTTAGGCCCGAGACGATAGGGACCTAGCAGAGGACTTGGTAGGTAACATCCCAGAGACTATCTGGCCCAGAGTTGACTGGTACGGGCTGAATAAGCTTAACACTGGGGTCCCTTGGGGTCCATAGCTGCAGCTTCATCATCACCATCTGCAGGGTTGGGGATGGAACCCAGGGCTGGCCCATGCTAGGCAAGCCCTCTATCACTGAGCTACATCCCCCATTCCACTGCAGGTTCCTGCCAGGGGGAGATCCAGGAATCCAGCCCTATTCAGGGGATCAGGATGTCTCATCCCAAGACCTTCCTGAGACCAGTTGCCGACAGAGCCCAGAGTTTCCCTAGCTTTGTCTTTGATACCCTTTGGGAAACCGGTGGGCCTGGAAACCCCCTGGCGCTTCTGGTCCCATCTTGATCGCAGGGTAGGAAACTAGGAACAGAAAACCAGTTTCCTGGGGGCTTTTCATCTACTCGCCTCTGACGCCCCCGCCCTTCCCTGTGGGCCCCTCCCCCGCCCTGGGCGGCCAAGGTATCAGCTTTTGATGAAAAATTGCTCCTGCTGTATTCAGGAGGCGGCAAAAGAAGAGTCACCCCCAGGGGCAGCCCTGGGCTGATTGAAAAATAAGTTAATTTCAGTTTGAATCGATGGGCCTCAGGCACTGAAATATCACGGGAAATTAAAGCGGCTTCTCTCCCGGGAGCTACGGCATTGACCCGCACTAATTAATGCTGGGGAGGCAGTGATCGCCTCACCGTGAGCTGCTCCCCTTCCCCGGGAGACCCCAAACACTTCTCATTTAACTAATTAGACGGGGAAAATTGGGTGTTAATTTGTTTAGGATTTTCCCCCTCTTCCTCCCCGGCAGCTCCCTCCCCGGCCCCCGCCCGATGCGGGGGCGCGGAAATGAATGCGGGGCTCGCCGGCAGATGGCTGCCCCGGTCACTCTGCAATCTTCTCCGACTTGATTGCTTGATTAGGTCGTTAGCACATTAAAAAAAAAAAATTGCTTGCCGTCTGGCGCTGGCGTGATGAGTGGGACGCGCGGCAGCGCCTGGGTAATTTATCTTTTTATACGGCAAAGAATTTGATTTCAATCTGCAGATATATGGGGCGCCTTTGACACCTGTTTAACTTCGCATCGCTGACAGCTTAACCCTTTGCTGCCTGAGCAGCTGGCAGTCAAGGCTCGGACGCGGGGCTTCGGTGGGCCGCACACACAGGCGCTTCCCGCCATCGCCGCCAGGTGGCGCAGTAAGCGCTGATCGTCCCTTAGCAGCACGGTCTGGAGTAGGGCCGACCACACCCAGCAGGGGACGCTCCTGATGCTGCCCATCCAGTTAGGTACTGGGATTCCCTGCCTGCGAAAGACCGTCCCTTTCACAATGCACAAAGCCATGTTTGGGGACCTCTTCTTTTGCAATAACCAGGAGCCTCTAAAAACAGGAAAGGGCCAAATGCAGTGGTACATGCCTTTAATCCAAACACTGGGGAGAAAGAGGGAGGTGGATCTTGGCCATTCTGATCTACCGAGTGAGTTCTAGGCCAGCCATGGCTACATAGTGAGACTGGCTCAAAAAAAAATAAAAATAAAAATGGGAACATCACTGTCTCAGAAGCTGTGATTCTTCTGCCCTCCCAATGACCAAAAGCTTTAGAAAGCCATTGCTGGACCCTTCCTGGGTGGTGGCACTTGCTGGAGAGACACACTTTTGTCACATGCCTATTAGAATCTGCTGCTCCTGTTTAGATCTGGGGAGCAAAGACAGAAAACCTCCTCCTGGTACCCCAACGCTTGGGAAACTCAGAGGGAAAGAGTTCACATAAAGTTCATATAAAGCTCAGCGGTTAAGAGCACTGGTTGCTCATCCAGAGGCCCTGGGTTGATTCCCAGCAACCACATCGTGGCTTATAACCACCTACAGTGAGATCTGGTGCCCTCTTCTGGCGTGCAGATAGAACACTGTGTACAGAATAAATAAATCTTAAAAACAAGTGATGGACCACACGTTGACCGTCCTCTGTGCATCAGAGTCCCGAGCCATGAAGATGGCCTGCTTGTCCTGCCCTGGCCTCCCTCTGTGTTTAGGTCCAAGGCTGCCTGCCTGTTCTCCAGGGTGTCTGGCTGCCCTATCCGAGCACGAGGTTTGTCTGGGACTCGTCTCATCTCCCATCTGTTTGCCAAGTATCCACTTGTTCCAAACTCCCTTCTCGCAGCAGAGGCAAACTCTAAAAGGACCAATCTGTATACAAGTATAAATAAATGACTTCGTGTCCGCCACCCCTCAGATGCGACAGTGTAGAATAGATAGGGACAGGTTCTACCCTTCAAAACTAGGAATGGAAACAAGCCACATATATGCCTGCAGGCCAGGAGACAGCCGGTTCCGTGGGAGCACAGTGTTTTGGAAGTCATCGAGGGCATAATTCTTTAAACAGAACCCCTACAGCCAGAGGCTATCCAGGATTTTAGAAACTATATGTAGCCTGGACTGGAGAGATGGCCAGTAGTTAATCTACAAGCTGCGCTGCTCCTTCCGAGGACCCAAGTTCAGTTCTCGGCATCCACATTACACAGCTCACAACCTCCTGTAACTCTGGCTGCAGAGGTATCCAGTGCCCTTTTATGGTTTACCTAGGCACCGGCACACACAGAAACAAAAACGAATCTTTGAAGAAAGTGTATGTAGCCAGTCAAGGAAGCATAGATCTGTGACCCCAGCACTTGGGAGGTAGAGGCAGATGGATGAGGAGTTCAAGACCAGCCTGGGTCAAATAAGACCTTGTCTCAAAAATCAAGAAAGAAGGAAGGAAATATATACCATACGTTGATGCCACTCCTCTCTGAGTACCGCATAACCATATCCACCAGTCTCTGCAGCCAAACACACCCACACCCACAGAGAGATACCCATAAACTGTACAAGGTCTGCTTTCACCACCAAGTGAGCTTTGATGCTAAAATCATTACAGACTCCCCACCCCCCAGTGACAGCACAGTTTGGACTGCGGGATTCTGGAGAAGGCACTGTGGACTGTGCAGATGACAAAGCCCTCCTGGCTGCCCTCCATGGAAGGTGTGACCCCTGGGTGGTCCAGGAAGTGCTGGGGGAGGGGCAGGGCTATTGGGTGGGAAGAAGATTTTAGGTACTAAAGAAGGGGTGTACATACAGGCTTTACAGATACATTCTGGGCTCATAAGCAGAACCCCTTTCCTGGTTCTCTTCTGGCAAATGAATCACTACTGTGGAGATCAACTTTTGCCCATGACTCTCTCCCAGGGGAACACACTGCCAGCTGGTGGCTCGAACCCGGACCCTCAGTTGTGAGTTCCTGGACCACCTGGCTCTCTGTGAGACCAGATGTGGCTCCAATTTATGGAGGAAACCTGGACCGGCCAAAACAATTTTGTTTTAGGGCGGTTGGCATCAAAATGATAGCTGTCTTGGAGAGAAGCGGCTGAGGGATGAGGGAGCCGTTTTCATAGCTCCCCGTCTCTTGTCTTGATGGGAGCAACTGGCAAGTGCTCAGAGCTTAAAACTCGCTACACTTGGGGCTGGAGACATGGCTCAGAGGCTAAGAGCACCACCTGCTCTTCCAGGAGACCCAGGTTCCATTTTCAGCACCCACATGGTGGCTCACAACTGTCTATAACTTCAGGAGGTCCAGAACCCTCTTCTGTGGGCACAGGACCACATGTGGTGCATAGACATACATGGAAGCAAAACATCCATCCACATAAATTAAATTAATTTAAAATCTTTTTAAAAAATTAGCCCAAAGCAATCAGAACTGAAAGGTGCTGGGTGATCTTAAGTTCTTCAGACAAAAAATGCAATTGGCCTTCTGTGTCCATGTCAGTGGATTCAACAACCGAGGACAAATCTGTTTGAAAAAAGAATAAGTACAGATGTGTGTGTGTGTGTGTGTGTGTGTGTGTGTATGGTCTATGAGTGTGTGTGCATGTGCAAGCACCCGTGTATGTACATGTGAGAGGTCAAGAGGTTGGTGTCATCTGCCTTCCTTGATTGCACTCCACCTTATGTTTTGAGGCAGGGTCAGTCACTGAACCCAGAGCTCACTGATTGATAGACTGTCTGGCCAGTGAACTCTACACAATCCTGTCTCCACCTTGCAAAACTAGAATGACAGGTGCATGCCCCACTAGGATTGCAGGTGCATGCATGCCCCACTAGGATCACAAGTGCATGCCCTGCTAGGATTACAGGTGCAAGCCCCGCTAGGATCACAGGTGCATTCCCCACTAGGATTGCAGGTGCATTCCTCACTAGGATGACAGGTGCATGCCCCACTAGGCTCACAGGTGCATTCCCCACTATGATCTCAGGTGCATGCCCTGCTAGGATCACAGGTACATTCATGCCCCACTAGGATCACAGGTGCATGCATGCCCCACTAGGATCACAGGTGCATGTATGCCCCACTAGGATCGCAGGTGCATGCCCCACACCAGTCTTTCCCAAAGGTTCTAGGGATCAGAACTCAGATTTGCTTGCACAGCAACCCTTTACCCACTGAGCCATCTCTCTAGTCCTACAGATGCTTTGTGTGTGTGTGCTGTTTTCCCCGAAACAACACGGTGTAACACCTATTTACATAGGATTTACATCAATTATATATTATAATTAACAGATGATTTAAAGCATACATGAGGATATACATTCCTTATGTACAAATTCTTTGCTCTCTTTTTGCCATGGTAACCATAGAAGCCACTAACACATGCTGGGCAGGGGCTCTGTCTCTTTAGGTAAGGGAGAAAGGCTAGAACTACCCCCCTTGGATAATGAAGGACACTTGTGCTGCATTTCGGGATTATTTGAAGATTAAATGAGAGAGGTGAAAGGGCCTAACGTCAGTGCTCGTCATACAGATGGCGCTCAATTATTGCTAGTTACCATTACTTCAAAGGAGACACAGAAAATCAATGGGAGTCTGCCCAAAGGGCAGGTTAATCAATGGCATTTCCTGTCCCTCTGTCCTCCCACACTTGTCCGTTAGCAAAGCTGGACTTACAGAGGACAGGGGTGCTATCGAAGGCAGAAAGGGGAGAGTTAGCTAACTTTCAGGCTATAACCTCCATGCACCTGGAAATTATAATCTCCATGTACCTGGGATGGCACCTGGACCTTACACATGTTCTATCGTCAAGCTGCTTTCCAAACCTGAGGGTTTCCTTCCTTTTTAAATGTATGTGTATGTGTGTGCACGCCTGCCCACAGAGACCAGAAGACATCGGATTCCCTGGACCTGGAGTTCTAGGGGGTTGCGAGTCATCTGATGTGGGTGTTGGGACTGAATCCAGGCCTTCCTGCGGAAGTACATACTCTGAGCTGCTGAGCCATCCCCAGGCTGGGCTTTCATCTTTTCATACAGACACCCGCTCTCGTGGCATTTGAAGCTCCAAGCAGATCATGCTGAAACTCTAGGTTTCCAGTATAGTCCAGGCTCAAATGGCAACAGATCTGCAAAGTCTGACCTGCCCAGAGCTGGTTCAGATGTGTCTACATCTCAGTGTGTCTTCACTGGAGGTGGCTCCTGTGTCTTTGGACACACATCCACTCACAAGAGTTCCCTGCTTCTCAACTGGCAAGCTTGTGTGTTTGTCGGGGCGGGGGATAAAAATAACATGTTGGGGAATGCCTGGCATGTAGCAAGAATTAGAAGGAACCAACCTGACGCTTGGTGAATTCTGTGCACAATGCTGTATGACTAAGTCTCTTTCTAGCACCAGCATTAGGGTCACAGAGAGGGGCCTCCCCCTGCCTCCTTACCCTGCAGAGTTCATAGCAGCCCCTTTTCCATTTGAGTCTTGGTTCTGAGAAGCCCCCAAGAATCCCTCGAGTTTCCTAATGCTCTACTTTCTAAAACAGATAGCCCCTCTGTCATGGAAACCTGGTCCCAGGGAAGACGGGCATCCTGCCTTCCAGAGCGCCTGACAAGGGTCCCAAGTGACACAAACGGCCACCAAGTTTGGAGTCCCCAGCAAAGGCTCACTGGGAGGCTTTGGAGGTTTGGGAAGGAGCCTGGGTTTCCAGATACAAACCCCCTCAGAGGTGGAGCCCGGCAGCACTCAGGAAGCCCAGCATTCAGGTGGTCTCTAGCTATCTGTCAGCAGCTGGTGTGGTCGTCGCTGCAGCTGGCAGAGCTCCCAGGTGACCAGCTCAAGGAAGGACTCCTCACCACACTGATGCCTGTTTTCTGCTTCCGGGCACACAGCAAGCAGGCCAGCCAGGCAGCTCTATCAAGTCTTCCTCCCGTAAGAGACCAGTACCAGCAGCTATAGCTGTGGCCCTTGACTCATCTTGTTCCTGCTCCTCACATAGGCCCCACCCTGCAGCCCCACCCTAGTACTCCCACAGGACAACACGCTCAGGGCTCCTCCCTGGATCACCCCACTAAAGGTGACATTTTGCAGGATAGATGCTATTTGAGTATTTGTCACCTTGTGACCCAGCCTTTGCCTTTTGCTTGTTTTGATAAGACTCTGGAAAATCTGGTTGGCCTTGAACTCCCCAGGCAGCTGAGGGTAACCTTTAACCCCAAGCCTTCTGTCTCTGCACACCGAATGCTGCCATTACAGGCATGAACTACCACACCCTGCAGGGTTTGCTTTTGTTTAAGACAAGTTCTTGCTATGTAGCCTGCGTTGGCTTTAAACAATCCTGCTTTGTTTTTGCTTTCTTTTCTTTTCTTTTCTTTTCCTTCTTTTTCAAGACAAGGCTTTCTCTGTGTAACAGTCCTGGCTGTCCTGGCACTTGCTCTATAAACAAGGCTGGCCTTGAACTCACAGAGATCTGCCTGCCTCTGCCTCCTGAGTGCTGGAATCAAAAGCGTGCACCACCACTGCCTGGCCCTGCTTTGTTTTTAAGATTAATTTTTCTTTTTATGTGTACTTGTGAGTGTCTGCAGGTATGTATGCAGGATGTCCTTCAAGGTCAGAAGATGCCAGGATGTTGAATCCTCCGAAACTAGAGTAACAGGCAGTTATGAGCCACCCTGTGGGTGCTGGAAACTGAACCTGGGTCCTCTGGAAGAGCAGCCAGTGTTCTTAACTGCTGAGCCATCTCTCCAGCCCCCTGGTTTGTTTTCACTGCTGTTGTTTGAGACCAGGTCTCATGTCATCGTCATCCCTGGATGACCTCAAACTCTTGCTGTAGCCAAGGATGACCTTGAACTTCTGACCACCCTGCCTCTACCTACCCAGTGCTAGGATTACAGCCACAAACCTCAGGCCTGGCTTATGTGATGCTGGGAGTTGAACCCAGGCCTGCACCCAGGCAAGCACTCTGTCGACTGGGCGGCATTTCTAACCCAAGTCTTTAAACTCTGTCTTCTGGTCTCAGCCTCCCAAGTGCCTGCCTTGTAGCCAGGGACAATCACACCCTGTTGTTTGCCTTCCAGGCTCCTTAGGTGCCTTTATGTCTGGCTTAATGGCCATGTGGCATCCAGTCTCTTCTCTGATTGGAAGCTGATGAATTTGGGGTTATTGCTAACACAAGCCTAACATTCCACAGCCGCTCAGCATCTTGTGTGTGTGTGTGTGTGTGTGTGTGTGTGTGTGTGTATAAGGGGTTAATTTGTTTTGAGATAGGGCCTCAGGTTAGCGCAGACTAGACTTTAACTCTTTTATTTTATTTACTTGTTTATTTATATATTTATTTTGAAATGGGGTATCTCTTTGGATGGAGCCTTGGCTATAGACCAAAATGGCCTTGAACTCAGAGATCTGCTACTCTGCCTCCTGAGTGCTTGGATTAAAGGGGTTTGCTGTAATGCCTGACTTTTTTCCCCCCTCTGAAACAGAGTCTCAGTACAAAGCCCTGACTGATCTGAAACTTCCCCTGTAGACCAGGCTAACCTGGAACTCCCAGAGATCCACCCGCCTCTCCTAAGCCCCGGAATTATGATATGTAGCACGACACCTTGATTTTGAGGGGCTTTTCGAGAAATGGCAGGTAGCCACGGAGGGCCTCTAACTCATGTTGTTATTCTACCTTACAGCAATTTTTCTACTTCAGGCTCCTCAGCGCACCTAACGCTTCCTGCGCCCGCCGGACTTATTTCACTGACTTCTTCCATCCCGTCCAGTTCAAGGCTAGAACATCAAACCTGTCATGGTCGCTGATGACCACTAGGGGGCAGCTCTGCCCACATTTCTGGGAATCTGCACCGAACATCTATCCACCATGACAAGTTCCTTCCTTCCTCACCTCCGTCACCCCAAACTACACTATCTTCTGCTTCTGTTAGCCCACTTACAACCCTACCCTAAGCCTGAGACTTGGTGTTTTTACACCGTCTGCATAAAAACACAATGACCTGAAAAGGTTTGAAATGCAGACACCAAAGCCCTACTCCAGATCAATTAAATCTGGATCAGCGGGTATAGGGATGCCATGGGAGTATTCTACAAAGTTGTCTGTGGATGCACAAGGCCCCGAGTTTAATCCCCAGCACTGCAAAAATAATAAATGAGGAAATGGAGACCTGATTCAGCAGTTAAGAGCTTTGTTTTTCTTATAGAAGATCTGGGTTCAGTTCCTAGCATTCACGTGGTGGCTCATAACCACCTGTAACTCCTGTTCCAGGGGATCCAATACCCTCTATGACCTCTGAGGGCACCAGGCAGGCACATGGTGCACAGACCTACATGCATATATACTTGTATACATAAAACAGATATTAGTAAGCATACTAAACCAGGATCCTACAAACCCTTTCCCACCATGACAGCTACTGTGAACTTCTGGGATGGAACTTTGAGGGCTGGATGAACAGTCTCACTATGTTTCCAAGTCTGGCCTTGACGATGGGACCTAGGCTATGGGGGAACTCTAGCTCCTGCTGGCTTAGCCTCCCAAATGCTGGGATCACAGATGGGCCACCATGCTTAGCTCCAACCGTGCCTGTTAGAAAGTGGTCTCCAAGCCGGGCGGTGGTGGCGCACACCTTTAATCCCAGCACTCGGGAGGCAGAGGCAGGCGGATCTCTGTGAGTTCGAGGCCAGCCTGGTCTACAAGAGCTAGGTCCAGGACAGGCTCTGAAAAAAAAAAAAAAAAAAAAAAAGCTGCAGAGAAACCCTGTCTTGAAAAACAAAACAAAAAAAAAAAAAAAAAAGTGGTCTCCAGGCAAGGGAAAGTTAGAAGTGTTAGGTGGAAGCTGGGTACGATGATACATCCCTTGTATCCCAGCTCTTAGGTAAGGCAAGAAGATTTCAAGTTCCAGGCCAGCTTGGGCTACATAGCAAGACCAGGTCTAAAAATAAAAATAAATTAAAAAATTAAAAGCCAGAGTAGAATAATGTTAGCCAGATAACCCATACTCACTTTTCCCACACAATAATTTGCTACTAGCAGTGTGACTATATCCATCCACTTTGCACGGATGCTTTTCTATACTAGGGTACCTTTCTCTCGTTAAGAACAATAATAGAGCCGGGCAGTGGTGGCACTAACCTTTAACCCCAGCACTCAGGAGACAGAGGGAGGAGGATCTCTGTGTGTTCAAGGCCAGCCTTGTCTACAGAGCTAGTTCCAGGGCAGGCTCCAAAGCTACAGAGAAACCTTGTCTCGAAAAAGAAAGAAAGAAGGAAAAAAGAAAAAAAGAAAGGAAGGAAGGAAGGGAGAGAGAGAGAGAGAGAGAGAGAGAGAATGAAGGAAAGGAGGGAGGGAGGGAGGGAAGAAGGAAGGAAGGAAGGAAGGAAGGAAGGAAGGAAGGAAGAACAATAACAGAATAATCAGTTAAGAGAACAGAGCCAGACCTGGTGCGGCATTTGCCTATAATCATAGAACCTGGAAGGTTGAGGCAGGAGGATTGCTGAGGCTGGCTGGGTGCCAATCTAGCTCCAAATTCAGGGAAAGACCCTGTCTGGAGGAAATAAGACATGGAGTGATAGGACTCCTTTCTGGTCTCTGAGAACACGCCCGAATGCATGCACCACACCCACATGCATTATATCACAAGCACACCCAAACACACACAAAAATTGAAAACAAGAATCAAATTTAAAGAAGAAAAAAATATATGTTTTAAAAGAGGGCCAAGGGGGTGGGGCAGATGGCTCAGTGGCTAAGAGCACCAGCTGCTGGGATTCAGTTCCCAGCACCCGCATGGTGCCCCACAACTGTCTGAAACTCCAGTTCTTAGCCTTCGCAGACACTGTGCACACAGTTAAACACATAAAAAAGATTAAAGACAAATCTAAAAAAAATAAAAACCCAGTGGCAGGGTGCTTGCCAAACATGGGCACGGCCCTAGGTTCTACCATTAGCTCCAAAAAGACCAAAACCCAAACACTGTATATATAGCCCTCTCTTACAATTCTAGTAACACGTGACCTCAGAGAAAATAAAATTAGTCTGGAAATCCATTTCCTGTTCCCTAGGACCGACATCTTGAAGCAGCTTCCAGAACGTATATTCTAAATTTGTTTCATAAAGAGAACTGTGTGGTCAACTCTACTGTAGTGATGTAGAATGTTTCTTTGTAGAATGTTTCTTTCCCCAGCATGAACCACATCACTACATTCCCAGCCCGGAGCTGCCCAAGGAGGCCTGGCCCACAGTCGCTGCCCTTTGCCCTAATTACGGTTGGTATACATAATGCCATTTCATCTCATGGGATAGTAGTCAAACTGGGCTCTGAATCCTAGTCTCTTACCAACCTTACCTTTAGCCCCTCAGTTTCTTCATCCAGAAAAATGGGTATGAAATCAACACCAGACTCATCTGGTGCTGAGTGACAAAATGCCAGGCACTGAACACCTAGGGCGGTGCCAAGTATTCAGCAGAGGCCACGCTCAGATCACAACGCCGTCAGCAAGGTGAGAATTTGGGAAAATACTATGATTATTTTTACAAACAAGTTGTGTGAAACAAAGATGTTAGTAGGTGTGTGCCCTTGAGTTGTCATTAGACCGGGCAGGAGGTCTCAGATATATCGAGGCTTTACTTGGCTTGGATGAGCAAGGGTGAAGCTTCCCAACTGTCTACTTAGGACTGCTGAACTCCAGCTGGCCCACGCTCCCATCCCATCAAGTGCAGCTTAGAGCTCGGTGGGGCAGGTGATCCTGATAGAGCCTCCTGCTCAGGTAGCTCAGGGGGAGGGTGCTGGGCAAGTATGCAAGAGGGTGTGAGTTCTTTTGTTGTGGTTGTTGTTTCGAGTCAGGGATTCTCTGTGTAGCCTTAGCTGTCTAGAACTCGCTCTGTAGACCAGGCTGGCCTTGAACTCACAGAGATCTGCCTGCCTCTGCCTCCTGAGTGAGTCACCACCACCACCCAGCCAAGGCTGTGAGTTCTACCTCATGCTACCACCACCACAAAAAAACAAAACAAAACAAAACGAAAAGCAATCATTGCTCCATTCTACCTGTAAACTCCTGACTCTAAAGATGCCCCATCTCTTACACACACAGGCACACATGTGCATGCACACGCACATCGCCCCCTGCTGGCCCAGTGTTGGAGCAGGCAAGGGACAGTGCTGAACTGGTAGCTGTGGTAGCCATCCGTCTTCAGATAGTTAGTTCCGCACGTCAACGTACCCAGACCTCAAACCACCTTCGTTCTCCCAGATGTGGGTTCAGTGCCCTCAGACACAAGGAGCCCAGAGGGCAGAGGCAGAGGGTGGGTTTTCAGACCACGTTCTAGTTACCTCCATTTTCTAGCTACTGAGCGCAGGAAACTGCCAACCTCCTTTTCCCTAGTTCTAAAGGAGGGCTATTGGTCTCTACCCTGCCCCTTGTCACCGAGATTTAATGACAGCAGAGCCGAGTCTGAGCGAGCGTGGACACATGTCCCTCACTGCTCTGAACTCCGTTCACGTAGTTCAAAGGGCGGGGTCCACGCTCACACGCAGCCTGTTGCGTCTGCACAAGGGGCGGGGTCTGTCAGCTCTAATCCCGGGAGTACAAGGAGGCTCTGGGTGGCGATGCCTGTGTGAACCCAGGAGTCTGGCTCTGGGATCAGTGTCACCAGCCCCCTAAGTCACCTTGCTTTGCCTGTATACACCCTTGGCACATGAAAACTTCTCTAAAATACCTGGAATTGTTACCAGTACACATCAAGGCATTTCCTAAACCGCCTGGTTAAATTGCTGGGGGCAAAACCACTTAATCGCTCATAAACTCCTGCAGGGGGCAGCACTTAGCTATGTGGTGCCCAGGAGACTGGCAAGACTGACCTCATCTCTGCGATATCTGCCCATCCATAGTTAGCAGTCCCAGTCCCAGAGCAATGCATGCCCTCTCCTCCCTGTGCTGGTTATGGTGACTTCAAACCTCTCCCTATAGATGACCTCCAGGTGTCTTAGTAAAGCTAACCTGGGCCAGTTGGGAGCGTGTGTAGCGTAGTTACCGGGAGGTCACGGCTTCCAACAGACCTGCCCACCACACCACAGCCAATCAGAGATTAGATAGCATACTAGAGAGACAGAGGCTCCTTACTAACGAGCTGTGCTGTGTCAACAACAGCCTTGGCCTTGAAGCCGCATGTAATGGCCAAATTGATGCTAATGAAGGCCGGGTGGAGATGACTGGATAAACCTGGTTTACAGGGCACCCCCCGGCCCCATGCACACACAAACAGTTCAGAGTCAACACCCAGGTCTCTGCTCCGCCACTAAAACTCAGCTGGTGAGAACAGTCTCAGGTTTCCGCCATAAGCATAAGCTGCCTATGAATAATTGAGTTTATTGTTAGTGTCGGTGTTTAAAGCGTGGAGCTGAAATTCTGAACTGATGTCTCATGAAAGGAAATCTCTTTTGGAAAAACAGCTCCTGGACTCATTCCCGTTCCTTGGTGCTCTAGGTGGAGAATCTGAACAACCTGTAACCTTTGCTTCCATCTCTAGAACGCGCCTGGGACGCTCTCCTCCGCCAAGCACCTCCGGTGGAGATGGAGAGGAAGATGCTGGACAGGCAACAGCAGCAGGAAGTCAGGACCTGATCTCCACCCCACCAATATCCCCACACCAGGGCCAGTTCTGGAGCTGCAGGGATCCACCCTCCTAGCCTTCCTGGAGCAGTTTGCACTAGAGGCTAAGATCTAATTGGAAACAGCTCTTCCCACTCAATTCTCTGGCCTCATGATGTTCCTGTATCCTGGAGTTTCTGGGTTGGGGAAGACGCTGTGCCTGGGAGGCCCCTCACCTCCCCACAGAGGACACACCAACCCAGAAAAGTGGCTGGTTCTGCAGACCACACAACCACCCAGGAGAGGAGGAGGGGCTTGGTGAGTCCCACTAGAGGGCATGTGTGCCAGTCACTTTCTGGGTCAGACCTGGAAGAAGTACTGAACAGGAGGTGTGGGCAGGGACAACAGCTGCCCGGTCATGAGCATAGCACAGAGCTGCAGCTGGATACAGTGGCCAGGGATAAGAAGAGAAGGGGCAAGGCTTCTTCACAGGGAGGAGAGAGGAGGAGACGCCGGCCGACTAGGGTTAGAGGTAAAAGCCAGCTTCCCTTCTCAGCCACCATGACCACCTGGCCCTCACTCTGGTCTTAAAACAGCCATGTGCTATGATAGGCTTGCTCAGGACCCCCCCCCCCCCACTCCAATCAGCTCTGTCTCTCATCACCAGGCCTCTTCATGGTTCTGCTACAACGTACTCTCAGGAAGCCTACCGTCTGCATTTTGTTCGTTCTGGTTTGGGGTTTGATTTGGTTTTTGAGGTGACTGGGAATAGAACTTGAGTCCTCCTTCATGCTAGGCAAAGCACACCTCCACTGAACTATCCACATCCCCAGCACAGGAAGCCTACAGTTTGAAAGAGCAGGCGGGATGTATCTAGTATCTACCAAGACTCTCGTCCACCCATTGCCCACTTACATGGTAGGTATTCAGCAAGTTCCTGTCAGCTTAATAGTCTCAGATGAACTATTTTTTACTGATCACTGGTAAATGATTTCCCTCAGGGAAGGACATAGATGGTGAGAGGATGGGTACTGGCCTCTGGGGACGTAGATGTCTCCAGGCGACTGGAGAGGCTAGCAGCTGTTACCTGTATTCTGTCTTCTGGCAGTTCCGTTTTCATGGCCAGCATCTCCCGGGCATAGACATCTGGGTAGTGAGCTTCATTGAATGCCTTCTCCAGCTCCTCAAGCTGATAGGAAGTAAAGATTGTCCTGAGGGGAGCAAGATCAGAACTCAGAACCCTGGAAACTCGGAGGAGCCTACCCTGGAGAAAGCAGGCTATGTCTCTCCTGTGCCTCCGTCACAGTCAACTCCTCTCTCTCTCTCTCTCTCTCTCTCTCTCTCTCTCTCTGTCTCTCTCTCTGTCTCTCTGTCTCCCCCCTCTCTCTCCCCCCACACACTCACTCACACACACACACACACACACACACACACACGCGCACACACACACACACCAGGAACACATATTCACACTTCTTTATCCAGGGTAGAGGGCCCACATTATCCTGGTGGTGGACATTACTTTAGCTTAAGTAACATTTTACTCAGAATCTTTCTGGAAACACGCTGGGAGGAAAGTATGTTAAGAAGAAAATTCTAGAAGACTGAAAGTCAGTCTTATAGCCGGGTGGTGGTGGCACAGGCCTTTAATCCCAGTACTTGGGAGGCAGAGGCAGGCGGATCTCTGTGAGTTCAAGGCCAGTCTGGTTTATAAACTAGTTCCAGGACAGGCTTCAAAGCTACAGAGAAACCCTGTCAAAAAAAAAAAAGCCTTGGCACAGTGGACCTGCATCCTGAGCTCCTCCCCACCAGAGGGATGTAAAGATTCTCCTTAAAGTCTAAATGCAGCTTCATTTTCAGCGTTGGTCCAATGAGAATGGAGTCACTCGTACTTCTGACCCCTCCAACTTTCCATCACACAGATTCAGCTGCTCACAGGTAAGTGTGAGGATGCACCTACCGGTCCCCTCCTCATCTCCCCCAGAATGGTCCACACTGATCCATTTAAAGAGATGATAAACCGTTAATACCAGCGCTTGGAAGACAGAGGCAGGCAGATCTTTGTGAGTTCAAGGCCAGCCTGGTCTACATACGGAGTTTCAGGACGGCCTATGTGGAGACAGATCCTGTCTCAAAAAACAAACAAACAAACAAACAAAAAACCAAAACCAAACAAAACAAAAAAAACCAATGACCAGAAACTGAGGAAAGCTTCAGCCTCTCACCCCAGGAAAAGGTGCAAAGAACAAGCCTCAGATATCATGGGGTTCACAAACCCCTTTTAGAGTAAACCAGGAACTACCCAACTACAGATGCAAACTCTTTCCACGGATTTTACACCCACTGTATTTACCTGGCCTTTATCTTACACCCTCACCATCAAGTCCACAGGTTCAGTTTCTATGAACAGAACTTGTAAAAGTGGCGTGTCCCTTCTTGATCCTCTGAGATTTGGATCCTGGGACCAGCACAGGGTATATTTGTACAGTGTCTCCCTGCTAAGCTCTCCCCTTCCCTAGTGCTTAGAAAAAGTGCACATAAAACCCCCATTTCTT